>NC_137649.1:21030701-21395701 GCF_963383615.2 Lipophrys pholis
TCCCCACGGGGCTCACAGGTAAGGGTCTGATAACGGGGAAGAGGGCCTGGCTCCTGACGCGGGCGCCATTTTGGATCACGCCACGAGGAACTGAAAGAGAGAGCAGCAGACGCAGGACTTTACACAAGATGTACACAAATCTGATGTGTATCGTAACGCTGAGAAAAAAAAACAACTTTCCCAAACCCAACATGGACCTGGGTAAAGCCTCGGCAGCGGCGGCGGCTCGATGAGCATCCACTGACCGTCTGAAGAGGCCAAACGGGCAATATTGATGAGCAAGGCGAGGTTAAATTGAGCGGGAAAGCGTCATAAATGAGTTAAGGCCGCTGCGAATCATTCAATTACAAACGACCGCTGGGCTCGGGCTAAATCCAGCCCGTCTGACGCCGCGCGGCAGCCGCTGGAAGCCGGAGCAGACTCGAAGCGTTTCTTCAGTTCGGATAAATTGCAAATTCGTTTCCACGGCCGACGGTACAAATGTTTTTTTACGTCCGCGAGGAGTCTCACATAGTTCCTGAAAGTTTTCGCCTCTGTGAGGAAGCGATTTTACCACCAGTGAACTGAATGTCTGTTTAGTCAGAGAGGAGAAGAGAAAGTCGACCACAGAAAGCAACAGTTACGGGAAATTGTTTTTAAATAAAACTTAAGTTTTGTAGTTTAATGGTGAGTCACGGCATTCCTGACATGCGGCCCCCCCCCCCCCCCGATTCCTTCACGAAAACATCACTTCATTTAGAAATGACTGGGCAGCAATACAGTGGAAAAAAAAAACCCAAAACAAAATCATGACAGACTCTAAAAATGAAAAAAAATAAAGCACTATGTGAAAGAGGGGAGTCAAACCGGCAACAGGCTCCAACCCGACCAAACCAACGAGCAAATTGGAAAATTTTCCAAGAAGACATTGAAAAAAGGTGCGATAATAACCTTCAAATTGAAATGTTAAAGTTTTTCTTTGTCGTGGTGCAGAATATACATATTTTTGTGGATTCAACATCCACTTTAATGATGCAGTGGACCGGTTGTGGCCCTCGGGCCTTATGTTTGACACTCCCGCTTTAGAGATTCCCTACATGAGAGCTTTTCTTTCATTTCCATGTTTTCCAGGTCCTCTCGTTTCACCCCACAGTCAAATAGCATGTGAGTTGGATTTCCCTCCACGTGAACAGGACCGTTCCTGGTTTCACGGTTTCTCCACGGTCAGAATCGAACCAGGGACGGAGTTATCCGCTACACCACCATGAAAAGCATGTCCCTCTGTGTTCGGACGCGTCATTTCTCTTTCCGCATTCACGTCACATATTCAGCAGTTCAAAGGAACCCTCCCAAGATCTCCTCAAATCTGAGAAAACGTTGGTTTAAAAGTTGCTGGAGGGAGTGGGCAGGGTTGTAAAGTGGGAGAGGTTTCGAAGCAGAGATATGAGGACTCATCCAACAGTCCATCTGGTGCGAGTGAGTGACTGGGCAAGAGGAGCCTTGGTCAGGCAGGAGGAAGAAACCAAAGAACCGGACAGAAGGACGACTCTCCAGCGCGACGTGGACATTTTTTGCCCCCCCCCCCCCCCCCCCCCCCCCCCTGAAGAACAGGCATATGGTGGGCCCCACCTGGAGTTCACCAAATATTACGTCCTATCATCTAATGAGACAAAGATGGAATCCTCTGGCTTCAGAGCCAGGCATGTCTACCGGCAAAAAACAAACAGGTGCGGCTTATCTTATCACCTCCACACTGAAGCGTGATATGAAACACAAAAGGGTCAGTGAGGAAAGACAAAAACAAAACCCTAAACCCTCACACAACAGAGCCCAGATACACCTTCCAGCCACACAACAGTCCACAAGCACACAGCCGGGATAATGGACTGGCTTTGGAACAAATCCCTGAATATCCTCGAGTGGCGCGCTGGAGGCCCGGAACCTGAAGCCCTCCGAGGATCCGCAGGGACAGCGGGAGATCAGGGTTTTACGCTCCTGAACCAATCTGCCAGCCGGGAGCATCAAGACGCAGCAACCCCCCCCCCCCCAGCGTCAGTTTGACGCGTCTTCGCTCAAAAATCCGCTGGTCCTTCGTCGCACCGCGAGACCGGTTGAAGGACGGCAGTTGTCATGGTCATGTGACCAAAGACAACCTGTTATAAAATCCTGACAGTGACTCCTGTTGCGGCCTACGGCAACCAACCAATAGAAATGTAGTAAAAAGTGGCAAAACGTGTCCAAAAACATTCATGTAGGATGTAAACAAAAGGTCTTCGGGGGGAAAACAACATGAATACAAGGGCGTCGGCTCCGTTCATGTTTCACCGGGCTATTCTTGCGCAATCACGTCGACTCACCTACTTCGTGGGCTGCGATTGGCGCTTGGGATGCCGTCATGCAATCCGCATACATTCAATATCACGCTGTTCAATCAAAAATAAATGACGGCAGGACAAAGCATCACCCCGACCCCCCCCCCCCTGGACTGTGCAGAAACGCAGAGGAACCATCCACTCCAGTTTGCACTAGAGCCGCGGCGGTGAGTCACTCGATTAGCTTCACTTTACCGGACCGATCAGTAACTGGAAGCCGCAGTGACTCAACGCGCCATCATGTGGTCTGACATCATGCGGTGGTCGGTTTGGTGAATTTTGCAGGACGACTGGTTTCCCCTCATAATCTGTAGGATTATTTCAGATAATTGCGCAACGACACGACACAGTGTCTGTTGAAAGGGCTTGTTGACGTGACCTACTTTGACAAAAAGAAAAAAAAATGTTCATTGCGTCACTTTTGGGGGAAAAACAACTTCCAAATAAAAATGTTTCTTTCTTTTTTAAGCCGTTTCAGATTTTCCAATAAGGTCAGAGTCTGTTTTGGGAAGAGGAGAGGAGAGGAGAGGAGAGGAGAGGAAAGAGAAGAGAAGAGAAGAGAAGAGAAGAGGAGAGGAGAGGAGAGGAGAGGAGAGGAGAGGAGAGGAGAGGAGAGGAGAGGAGAGGAGAGGAGAGGAGAGGAGAGGAGAGGAGAGGAGAGGAGAGGAGAGGAGAGGAGAGAAGAGAAGAGAAGAGAAGAGAAGAGAAGAGAAGAGAAGAGAAGAGAGGAGAGGAGAGGAGAGGAGAGGAGAGGAGAGGAGAGGAAAGAGAAGAGAAGAGAAGAGAAGAGAAGAGGAGAGGAGAGGAGAGGAGAGGAGAGGAGAGGAGAGGAGAGGAGAGGAGAGGAGAGGAGAGAAGAGAAGAGAAGAGAAGAGAAAGCCTTCATTATTCAAGGCCGGCTGCTCACCACAGCCATCCCGCTTCTCTCAAACAGCTGTCATTTCCACCTCTGGGGTCAGCTTTGGGGTTTTCTTTCTTTTTTTTTTGCAGATGCTGACCTGCCGTTTGCGTTTGTCAGCGCCGCGGACGCCGCCGTTAATTCTCGCACCATATTGACCGCGGCGTCAATGTATCGTAGCTCGGTGCAGCTTTTTGAAACCCCAGTCCGTCACAGGAAGTTTGATGATGGATGTTAAGAGGCAGAAATTTAATTTGCCCCCGGGAACCACGAGCTCATTAAAACATACAAGACTTTGTATCGTTGGATCATGTTGTACTGCGCACACACACACACACACACACACACACACACACACACACACACACACACACACACACACACACACACACACACACACACACACACACACACACACACACACACACACACACACACACACACACACACACACACACACACACACACACACACACGAGATATGAATTATGATGGATTTGTTTGTGGGGTTGATGTTGGTTTCTTTTTTTTTTTACTTCACCCGTCTTCCTAAGTGTGTTTTGCAGCCCTTCCCCTCCGGCCGGCTGTGTCCATAGTAATCTTATTGACTCCAGTTAGTGTGGCTCTGCCCCTGATATCTCCAGCTCTGCTCTCCATAACCTTATAAGTAAGTCCCTGCACACAGTCTCTTTTGTAATCTTGATCACTCGTTGCGTGTGTGCGTGTGTGTGGGCAGTGCATTAGGTCTCCCCGGGTTGATGTACGCCGCCCCCCCCACACACACACACACACTCCCCTTGCCCCTCCCTCTCCCACCCTCTCGCTCGAGTCGGGCTTTGGGTTGCCATCGCAACAGTTTCCCCGTCCGCATGCCACAGAGCGGTACATCATGAATCAGAGGAGAGAGAGTGATAGAGCGTAGGGGGAGGCAGCGGGGAAGGAAATACCGGGCTCTGTTTGACGAGGCCTCTCGGAGCTCAGCGACACACTCCTGACCGCCGCTGTTTACCCTGGAAACACACACACACACACACATACACACTCCTCTCACGTGCCTGTCCTGCATCCTCACCTCCTCCTCCTCCTCCTCCCTCGCTCTGCAGTTTAAATATCTCCGCCAGCCCTTCTTTTTGTCCTTGTAACTCCATCCTCCCTCCGCCCCCACCGTATCGATCCCACCGTCACTCTATGTATAGTGGTGACTCATATTTCCAACTGTGCGCGAATGCTGTCTCCGCAGGTAAAAAAGTCTGGGACATATGCTGCCGAGACGAGGCGAAGGACTGAGAGAGAGAGAGAGAGAGAGAGAGAGAGAGAGAGAGAGAGAGAGAGCTCACGTCTTGTTCTAGCGAGAATACTTCCTCTGCTCTGTCTTTTTTTTTTTCCGAGGTCTGGTCAGCTGCTCTGCCTCTTTATTTGCGTTTTTCTTTTTTCCTCCCTCCCGTCTGCTTCCTTATTCTTCACCCCGCTGCCTGTTTTCCAGGATGGAGTCAATCCCCTCGGCCTCCCCTCCCTCCCCCTCCTCCGCGAGTCGTTCACGCACCGGGCCTCCTCCGCTCTCCCGCTAAACGAGCTCCACATGGCCACGGGCGCAAGGAGCACGACGGCGGCGTACCGGCATCACACGCCAACACACACACACACACATTGACTCCACAGTCAAAGGTCACTCCCGACAGACCTTGAGAACGCAACTGTTTGAAAGTGGCCTCTCGCTGAGGCTACAACACCCCTCCCCTCGCCGTCTCCGTCTTCGATTTTGGCTGCCGCGTGTTAAACTGCGTACAGAGTCTGAGGGCAGGATGCATACTAATGCCGTCCGACTGACTGGATGACTGACGGACTGGATTGCTGGTGGGCTGAAGTTGCTGGCAGTTTAACTGGACGGCTAACCGGCTTGTCTATCTGACACTCCAGCTGAGTGTTTAAGTGGCTCCCTGACTGACATGTGCTATAACTTGAAGCAGGCGGACGTGACAAAGGAGGGGGGGGGACCAAATAAAAAGGAACACTTGGTCATTGTGACTTAATAAGCCCTTTAAAAACAGAAAATAAAGAGAAAGCACCCAGCTATCAGAGAGAGGCTAAACCACCTATGTCCCGACTTTAACCTTCATTTCTTGGCCTCAGTTGAATGACTGGATCAAATCAATGGCGGACGCAGTGACGTATGAGGTCACGCTCAACAAGTTGAAACTGGACAGAGACACCGATTGGGATGGGGGGTTCTTTTTGGGGACTCTATTAGAGCTTAAAACACCAAACCCAAACCTTCATTTCTTTGAGTTGTCACAACTTTTTCCGTCTTGTTTTCTGCGGCCCCGTGGGAATGCTTGCACTGATAATAAACGAGGCCACACTGCCCTCTGCTTCCAGTGCATCCTGGCTCGAACGCACGTGATCGTAATGAAGGCGTCATCATCAAGCTCTGCAAAACCTCTGATAATGAGATGCGTTGACGCTCGGACATAAACAGTGCAGGACTGTGACCCTCCAGAATTAGGCTTAAAGAAACATCAAGGCAATTTTTCAGTCAATTTGCATCCTCAAGGGCTTAATTTAATAAGCTGATCTCCAAGGCAAGATAACTTTCTCACACACACACACACGCACACACACACGCGCACGCGCGCACACACACACACGCACGCGCGCGCACACACACACACACACACACGCACAAATAGATTGTGCATTTGGGTTCCGTGCATTTCATGGGTGATCAACCAAGCAACATCTCGCACAAATGAGAGTATTCAAATGAGAGGCTTTGGGTGCGTTTGGGCTGGTTTTACATGAGAACAATCAGCTGTGAATAAATATGTATTTGGCGGGGAAATAAAAGCGCAGTGTGCGAGGTGATCCGTCAAAACGTTTTAAGAGTTTCACAAAAGATTACGAGACTATGTTTTCAGACGTAACGTAAACCCCATTAGTATGACCTCTTCCTGGAAACTCTGTGTGTTTCCTGTAAAGCACTTTGCGCAACAACTGTTCTTAAAAGTGCAATATAAATAAAGTTATTATTAAATACAGTTAACGTTACTTGTGTTCCGTTGGTCGATCGGCTTCTACATGTTTGCTTGTGTGCAATATCAGCATTTTTATACAACAGATCCCGTCCTGAGAAAATACTAAAAGCCTTTTGTTTGGAAAATCATGCAAACTTCCGACAGCTGACCCGGGATACAACCCAGGGTTATTATCCGGTGAGCTTCAACCCATCATCTGCTTCAAATATGCATTTATTTCAGTACAGATACTTTAGATGTGGGATATTTGAGTCAATCAAACCTTCACATTATCATTTTTCTTTCTTGCGCAGATATTCACATCAACAAAACCTGGATTTCTCCTTGAAGCATTCCTGTCCTTGGCTGGTGAAAAGTCCACAAGCAGCTTTAAAAGGGGTTTTAAATGAACGGCGACATGTTAAATAAAGTACTCGCGTCAACATATTAGACGGCGTTGAACAGCACTTGAATGAACGTACTCAGTTTCAGCGGGCCTCTCTGTAAGGAAGCCTTTTCTATAACGACTCGTAATGTTCTTTTTCATCAAATGTGCCACTACTGTGGGAGGCAGCGATAAAGAAACTTAAAGAATAAGGAAACAAAGCAAAGCCATCTGACAGCATTTACTATACAGCTACTCAATAGATATATAGATAGCCACGGACGGGCAGGATCCAACTGCCCTCCGATGCACATTTCTACTGAACAAACCCGTGATTAAAGCTACTTTAACAGCAGACTGGTGACGCATGCCTGACAAAGCAGCGCTGCCAACTGTCACATAGCAAGTGCGGGTTAGTATTTACTCTCAAATTCATGTTAAGCAAGTACAGTCTCAGATTAAGTTACAAACTTTTGATTTTTCCACGAATTTCACAAAACAAAGTTATGGTTTTGTGATCATACAGACATTTTAATCACATACACTGCGCCACAACAACAACAAACATTTAAAGTTTACATTTAAAGTTTATTATGGCACTATATTACCCGTCCGGCACACTCAAGATGTGGCCCCTGACCTAATATATATATATATATATATATATATATATATGTATATGTACAATAGTCAAGACATGGCTGTTCACCAAAAATATTTGTTTATATTACATGTGAGTTAGAATCACATTGAAATAAATAACAAAGTTCATTATTTTACTGGTTTGGATCTACTTTTCTCAGCACCTGACACACAATCAAATGCTTGAATTGCCCCCCTCCCCTTATTTTAATGCGGGAAGGTCAAGAAGGACCTCTCAGACCTTTTTAATCAAGAGCTGCTGTGTGATGAACTTTGTGGCTTCTGGCGAGGGAAGAAGAGGAAGAGGAGGAGGGGGAGGAGGAGAAGGAGGAGGAGGGGAAGGATAAGTCGGGTAAGCTCCCGGCCATCGTCCTCATCCCCCCCCCCCCCCCCCAGTCCCGGGCTGGGTCACAGGGAGAGGCAGATTTCATCCAGCCTCGGCTCAGAGTGGAGCAGCCCTGAAAGCTCTGGGAATGGGAAATGGAGGTAATAACCAAGGAGGGCACTCACAGCCCCAAACTCTTCTACCCCCCCCCCCCCCCCCCCCCCCCCTCTCTCTCTCTCTCAGAAACCCTTTTCTTGTCTTTGCCTCTGGCTGCCTGTCACAACTTTTTCTTTCTCCCCGCTGCCTGTGAATGTCACACCTGACCATTCTTGTACTTTGGGAAACACATAAAAAAAATAAAAAAATAAATGAAAATAAATATATATATATATATATACATATATATAAATAAAAGTTTAGCTTTTCACCTGTCTGTTCGTGTCACACGTGCACATTCCCAGTCAGCCTTCCTGACTAGACTGTTTCTACCACTCTCTCTCTCTCTCTCTCTCTCTCTCTCTCTCTTTTTATCTGTCTGCCCGTCTGTCTGTCCAGCTGCTCAGACGCATCACTCAGACTGTGTGTGTGTGTGTGTGTGTGTGTGTGTGTGTGTGTGTGTGTGTGTGTGTCTACAGGGAGTCCAGGTTTTCAGACACTCTCCAGCCTCGGCTCCTTGACCATTACTACTCCATTATCAGCGGCGATGGAGGGCGCGCCGCAGACGCCTAATGTATCCATTTCCCCCTCCATTTAGGACTCGGCAGCCCGGCGAGCTCCCGGAGTGCTCCCTGATTGGGATTGAATGTCCATTTAAACTGCCGCCCAGCAACCCGGGGGGGTAGGAGGAGGTCGGGAAGGAAGGAAGGAAGGAGCAGGAGCAGGAGGAGGAATAATGGGAAAAATACGGGAGAAAAGGAAGCTCGGAAGAAGTGAAACACCGGCGGTGTGTTGCATGTCGTCCTGTTTATGAGGTATCGTTCTCAACTCGTGGCCCAACATGCCAACCACGTCATTTTCAGCAACTCCGTGTGAACGGACACTGCGTTTGGAATGTTGCTGTGAAAAAACGGGACATTTTTGTGGAACAAAAACCGTAAATCCGAAGCGTTTTCTTTTCTTCAGGTTAATAAATTCTTCCTGCATGTTTGAGGGGTTCTTTATCTGGAAAGTTTAGAGGCCGACGGGTCAGCACTTGACCTTTGACCCCAGACCCCAACAGGTAAAGTTAAGGATAGTTATGAACAAGACGGACTGGACGCAGAGAAACAGTTTGCTGAATGACGTATACTTTCTTTCAAATTCGCAGGTTTGAATCCCACTACTCTTTAGTGAGGGCACGACGTCTCCTCAAGCTGCCGAAGGAAGAACATCTGGAGTGAAAAAGTTGTTCTCTCTCTCTCTCTCTCTATTGGTCTGTAACCTTCAACTTCAACTCAACTCCACCCCATCTCGTGAGCCCGGGCTGGAAAAAGCGGCGCCAGGAGGTGGACGGATGGATTGTATTTGTCTTCCCAGCTCCATATTTCTAATTTCTTTTTAATATGTTTTCTTTTTTTTATTATTTCAACTATGTATTTGTTGATTAAAAAAAAAGAAGAAACAAAGAAGAAGAAGCATCGATTCTTCGGCATCAAGCCAAGTGTCAGAACTCTGCACTCTGTATTCGCAAGGTGCGCTTCTAAAAAGAGGGATTTGGAATTGAGATGATTGGAGCTGGCACATCCGGAGAGAGAGAGAGAAAGAGAGAGAGAGAGAGAGAAAGAGAGCGAGGGAGGAAGAGGGGGAGATAGAAGAGAGAGAGAGAGAGAGAAAGAAAGAGGCAGGAGATCACACACGCATAAGACGTGTGGAGGTGAAACGGTACCTTGTAGGAGGACTCCTCCGTTCTTTCTGAAGAGGGGACTCCCCGACCACAATGGAGGACTAGAAAAAAAAAAAAAAGGGGGGGGCGAGAGAAAAACAACTGGTCAATCATTTGATCATGTCCCAGCCAGAAGCGCGAGCGGGCCTCGGGTCGGCCGGCTTTCGTCACCAGGCGGATAGCGAGGCAGGAATTTGAGCCCATAAGCCGGCGCTTCTGATTATAGTGATTAGATTCCCGGGTGTCCCACTGTTGCCATTATTCCCTGTGATTACCTCAGAGAATTACAGCCTCCACGCTGTAGTCCATGGGGGTAATTTCTCATGACAACCCCCCACCGCCCACCGCCGGTCCATTCACACACGTTTAAAAAAGGAAGAAAGAAGAAGAAGAGGAAAAATCAACGCACACACATTAAACACTCACACACACACGCGTGTGAGCACAGCGTGGTGACACATTAACTCACTCACTCACTCACACACACACACACACACACACACACACACACACACACACACACACACACACACACACACACACACACACACACACACACACACACACACACACACACACACACACACACACACACACACACACACACACACACACACACACACACACACACACACACACACACACACACACACACACACACACACACACACACACACACACACACACACACACACACACACACAAGCCGGGGATTCGGTTTAGGTGATCATTGCACCACTAATGAGGGAGGTAATGACGGCATTCCTCACATAGATGGAGATATCTCCACTGGCACGGGGAGAGGACAATAAATACAGTTCTGCTGGTGAATCCATAATTTTTTTTTTAGACGGGGGGGGGGACGAGGCTGTGAGAGCTTTTCCAGGTTGAGTGGTCTTTAGCTTCCCATTAGAGAGCACGTCTGACTGCTCCCTCTCTCTCTCTCTTTTCCCCCCTTTTCTTCCCCTCTTCCCCTCCGCAGCCAGACAGGCTGTTCTCAAAAACTGGCTGTGTCTGACAACATGGATCTCACGCACAAACACACACCTGGGGGACGCTGTGAACTCTGGGAACGCGGCGCACTTGTTTGCCACTCGCGGGGAGAATTTCCTTTGTGATGCGAGTTGTGTTTTATGTCCTGCTAAGCTGCTGAATGAGAGGATCTGGACGGCTGCACTCGTGATGGAGCGCTCACCTCAACAGATGTAGGGTGGGTGGGTGGGGGGGGGGTGGACACACACACACACACACACACACACACACACACACACACACACACACACACACACACACACACACACACACACACACACACACTGTACAAGCACACGCACCGGAATGCACGTGCAAGCACACACGCGAGGCAAAAGCAGCGAACGCAAATTTCAGCCCTGAGCCACCTGCTGTTGCCATGGAGAGTTGCCACATTGCGTTGCCACGGCGATAACATATTTTTCCTCCGCTAACAGCCTGTCTGTTTTCCCTACTACCCCACCCCCCCGTCTCACCCCCCCTCCTCTCTCACGCTCTCCTTTTTTTCCCTCCACTATTTCTCTCCTCTCCTCCCTCCCTCCCTCCCTCATTTTCACTCTCTCCCTCCCAACAAATGGCTTCACAGCGCGACAGCACCTGACTTATGCTACATGTGTTGCCATGGCGGCGTTCCCGTTGCCATGGCGACCCTGTGCATTTAATGTAGTGGGCGAGGGGGATAAACTCGCAGCAGACGCTCGTCTTGCAGCCGCCCCATCCCCTCGGCATCCTCCGTCGCCCTCTCTCTCTCTCTCTCTCTCTTTCCGAGGGAGAAGTGAAGGCATGAGCAGGAGGGGAGAGAAGAAAAAAAAAGAAAGAGAAATGAAGAAATGAAAGGAGCGAGCCCCTCCTCTACCCCCTCGAGATCCCCTCCTTTCCATCCATTCTTTCCCTCTCATCCAGATGCTGATGGGGTGTGAAGGAATGCACCACCAAGCTGACCTCCTACCCAGCGCGCTCCGTCTTACCTTCTCCCACTTCACACACACACACACACACACACACACACACACACACACACACACACACACACACACACACACACACACACACACACACACACACACACACACACACACACACACACACACACACACACACACACACACACACACACACACACACACACACACACACACACACACACACACACACACACACACACACGTTTGGAAACGGACGCATAGGATCAACACACACGGGAGGAAACTGCATGTGGGGGTCGACTGACGCGGTGTGAGTTATTATAGCACGTGGAAGAAAGAAAAAAAAAAGGTGTGTGAGCGACAAACAGCAGAGGACAAAGAAGCGTCGGCGCCCCCCCCCCCCCCCCCTTTTCTTTGCTCCTCGCGCTGACACTTCCTTCTATCTATCCATCTCCATCACTCCGCGAGAGCTCAGCTTCCACTTCTGCGTTTGTATGGAACTGCTTGAGACAGTCCTTGACCTTACCATAATAGACATGCTGTGCCGCCATTCACGGTCATTACACTTCATAACACAATATTCTTGAGAGTTGAGGGCTCTTGAGAGAGATATCGTGTTATATTGATTGGACTTGACTCCCAAGATGAAGGAAGCCGCAAATATCGTATTCTTGACGCAGACGTTTGTACATTTGTCTGACTGCAAAATTCTTTTTTTTTTTTTTATCTCAGGTAAAGTTTTTAATGCTCATTTTCTCCAAATGATTATCTTCTTCACACTTCCACTTCCGTCTGACACAAGCGCTTCTGGCTCCAGTCTCGTTAAGGTGACGCTCAACTGCTTGTAATTTGAAGCCAGCCTCATCATCTTTCCAACTATCGACTCTGTGGGGTTTTCTTCTCGATGATGTGAATTTTTCTATGATCTAAACACAGACTTAGGAGCTCCACCTCAGGATCTACTCACTCAACTAAAAGGAAACTTCAAGTACTTTTATAACTGTAATCACTGACCAATTTTACTTCTGGTATTTCTGTTTGTATTTCTTACCTTTTCTCTGTGCCTCATGAAATTAATATAATTTTGTTTTAATGTATTTTATATGTCTATCCTATAGACAATAAAAAAATTAAAGTGGGGAAAAAAAAAAAAGAAGAGCAATCAGAATCAAAGAAAACACGAGCGTTTAAAAGGTTAAAACAAAACAAAATAAATACTGAAAGTTCTTCCAAAACTCACAGGAAGCCAGTGAAAAGCTGTGGTATTCATAGTATGTGTACAGAGCCAAAGACAAAGCAGTAATCAAATCTGGAAAAATATCAAACACGTGAATGGCCTTGTTCAGCAGAGCAAATTATATTATACGATTTGTCATAAAAAAAAATCCCAGTTGTGCAAAACAGCTCAGCTGCGTCTTTCTTGAAAAATGTTTAGTTTCGAGTACTTTCCCTCTATAAAAGTGTCTTTAAAACCACTTGACATGATTCAAGATTCTACAAGCCACAAAACACCAAACTCTTGTAATTTGACACCTGCCTCGTGGGTTATTTAACCTATTTTTTTCTTGTCTGAGAAGTGATGGAAGTGCTACAGGTTGTCATTGATGAAACAAAAAACACAAAAAAAACCCCACAAACAAACACAAAAGTCTTCCTCCTTCCAGGAGCTACTTGACCACATATTTAAGATCTGTGGTCACGTTTGATTTTCACTTCATATGTGAAGCATTTTCTGAGCACAATTCTGGCATTCAACAGCGAACGTCTAGCTGACCCACTCCAAATCAAAATGTTCCCGTGTGAGAAGAAAACATCTGGATACAACTGTGAGATAAAGAGTATAAAAAAAAAAAAAAAAAAAAAAAAAAGCAAACAGACCTTAAATGTTTTTTTTTTTTTTTTTTTTTTTAAAATCTTTATCAAATTAACATTCAAGGTTAATGAAATGGCTTTCGTGCTCCCAGCCATGTGTTTTTCTGAAGAAGCTCCCTGGAATCCACAATTTGCTTATCGTCTTTTATCATAAAAAAAAAAAAATAAATAAAAAAAAAACCTCAACAAGAAATAAAAAAAAAAAAAAAACAGTCTGCAGCTGTGAATTCTGACCTTCTTCCCACTGCGGCCTCCCATCCCCAGTTATTACACAACAGTTGTGAAAGGGTTATATTAAAGACGCTTTATCTTCTGTACCCGTCGATGAATTCTCCTTGAATTAAACGCCCGAGAGGCTTCAAGCGTGGAAGACAAACACCTTCCACGGCGTGCAAATCGAGTGAATATTTGCCAAGAACTAACCTACGGTGGCTCTTGAACAGGAAGTGGACACGACAGATGTTGTGTGCACATTCCCACGTCTCCGCTGACTTGATTAAGTCGGCAGGAGACGGCGACAGTCTTTGAAAAAGCCGGCGCGTGAAGCGAGCCGCGGCGGGTTTCTAAAGCGGTTAAAGCTACATTAGCATCATTAGCTGCACGTACGGCGATCCGTTCACGCTGCTTGCTGCCGCTGGGTACTTTCTAAACTATATCGCATAAAATCCTAGAATGACTTAAGCAACTGCTTTAAATTAATCTAAGCAAATATAAACAAACAGCATGTTGTTCAAGTGTACGGATAAAACTTCCCGTTGAAAATGATGTTGTTAACATGTTGGGCCACTAGTGGGTGCTGTTTGTATGTCTTAGTAATGAAACCACACACATTCGAGCAGAGAACAAAACGCGACAAATAATACCGATGGTGAGAACGGACGACGAAGTTGGGTTGGTGTCTCGACACTCTGGCGCCGTTGTTGTTATTGTCCATCTACTGAGCATGTGCAGAAGGACAGTTCCCTTTGGTGAACGAGCGTAGCAGCAGCGTTTCAAAAAGTTGTGCTTTAATCCGTCGATACAGAGGAAGTTGGGAGCGTTTTCAGTCAAAGTGCGTTTTCTCCCGTTTCCACGGAGACAGTTTGCCTTGTCGGTGGCTCCGGGCACGGTTCGCCGTGCAAACAAGACGCCCGAAACGCAACGGATGTTTTGCTTCAGGGGTTCGGTAAAAGACGGAGGCTCCTGTAATGAAAAAGCGGCGCTCATGAAAAAGGTTTGGGTGAAAAAGTTTGATGCTCGGCCTTCAAGTGCTTGAAGTCAACGGATCCATGCTCACGGCTGATTGACGGTTCCACTCCTTCGAATGTAAAGAAATGAATGGGCGCTACACCTTTAAATAATCAATGAACCAACCGAGTCAGATCGACAAACAAGTCATCAGCGACTATTGTGATAATTGACTCTTTGATTTGTTTTGACGCAATTATCTCTCGGCGGCTTAATGTCTTTCAGCTTCAGACTCGGGGAAAACTGATTCATCAAAAAGGTACAGACACACGGCAGGTGCTGCATCGCGAGGACCGAGGGAACGGGATCTCGCTGCAACGCGGCTCCGTCGCAATGCAAATGAATAACCCCCCCCCACACACACACACACACACACACTCTCACACACTCTCTTACTCCCCCTGTTCCAAATCCAGCCTCCAATTTGTTCCACTTCCCCATACCTCATTGTTCAAAATGACACTTTTACATTTTATGGTGAACCAATTATTCTGTCTTACACAGTCCGCTGGTTCTGCGAGCCAACCTGCCCAGATCAACTGGGGAGGGACGAGGGAAAAAGGCTGGTGCTGGTGGAGAGAGAGAGAGAGAGTGAAAGAGAGAGAAAGAGAGAGAGAGCGAGAGAGTGCAAGGAAAAGGAAAGAGGGGAAAAAACGCCTAATAGTAGCTCTCTGACATATCCACAGGGATGAGCAGAGGAGGTGGGAAACGAGATGTTAGCAGAGAAGAGGTCATGAGAGGAGAAGGAGGAAACACAGGTGGAGGAGTGTGAGTGTGTGTGTGTGTGTGTGTGTGTGTGTGTGTGTGTGTGTGTGTGTGTGTGTGTGTGTGTGTGTGTGTGTGTGTGTGTGTGTGTGTGTAAGACCACGAGAGGCTGTAGAATAAAGTGAATGTAGACAAAGGAGGATTTAATTGAATGATAAAGTGATGGAGAGAGGGAGTGAAAAGAGTGGAGAGAGAGAGAGAGAGAGAGAGAGAGAGAGAGAATGTGAGTGAGGGGGGAATAAATCACAGCAGGGATAAATAAAGAAGATGGAGTAGTGGGTGCCCCACTAGTTGTAATGTATGCCTGAGGACGAGCAGGAGGGAGCACGGGGATATTAAAAGAGGATAGAGAGAGAGAGAGAGAGAGAGAGAGAGAGAGAGAGAGAGAGAGAGAGAGAAATGGTTTTGGAGCCGGAGGAAAATAAAAAATGGGGGTGGGGGGGGGACTGGAAAAGGGTGAGTGGATGGGTGTGAATGTGGAGAGAGAAAAAAAGGGCAACCAGCGCTTTTTTTACCTGCGAAGAGCCCGGGGGGGGGGGGGGGGGGGAGGGGGGGGATCGGAGTGTTGTTGCATGAAAACAGCGGGCAAAAAGATTTGCGTAGCGGACGGGGGCAGGTCAACTTTATAGTGCCTGGAGCGAGTGGGAGGAGAAAGTGACAGATGGAGAACGAGGATAGAGAGGAGCGAGAGTGTTGTATATATGTATATATTTATTTATTTTTTTTTCTGTTGGGCGAGGATATCGGCTTTATTTGATTTATCTCACATCAGATAGAGCGAGTGAGAGAGAGAGAGAGAGAGAGAGAAATAAAACTTAACTCCTGACAGTTTAACCTTAGAAATGTATTTCCCTTCCACTCTCTGATCTCGCGGCGCTGGCGACTGTACAAGCGAAGCGATCTGGTTTCTAACAAGCAACATCCTACACATCACACCTCATATGCAAACGCACATGTTCACTGAATTGTTGTTTGTATCGTTCGACTGGAAAACCCACCTGGAGCCGTTTTCTTCTCAATAAGAATCCCAGTCGCAATAAAACGAGGGAAAAGCAAATTGGTTTGATCGAGTCGAGGTCCTCGGCAAAGTTGGAGGACGTGAAGTGAAGAAAAGCAGCAAGCGGGGTCGCTTACACCGACTGAACGTGCAACTTTTTGAAAATGCGCCGACTCATGTCTCCGCTGGAAATGAGGAGGAAAGGCTGATAACTGTGCACCACAGACTTGGCATATTAATGTCCGTATACTCGCCATATACTTGTTAACAGGGCTGGGCAATTTGGCCTAAAAATTAAGACTTTCGATTCGATTTATTTTCTTTTCTCTCTCTCAGTGCACTTAAAATTGATTGCAGACATCAGATATATTGTCAAAGGGGCCACTTTGTTGCTGTGATTGTCCTCAAGAGTTAAAACGCATATAAACAATCCCAAGATAAAAAGTAAATGAGGCTCAGTCATTCAACAAATTAAAGCTTTAACCCAGGTTTAAGCAAAAGTGCAAAAGCGAGTACGGACACCCACAAGGAATGGTGGAACGCAACGTGAACAACTGAGGTGGGAGAAAAAAAACTTGAATTTCTCTTTTTTAGCTACAAATTCGATCAATAAAAAAAAAAAAAAAAAAGGAAATCAAACTTATATAGTGCTTTTTTATGCACTCAAAGACGCTTCACATAGCAAAAAACTACAAAAAAAAAAAAACCAAACAACCGAAAGACAAATTTACAAAATTTTAAAAAACAACACCTTTTTAATAAAAACCACCCGACCACACCGCCATATCGTGGCATTGTCGGCAGGATCACATTTTTAAAGGGCTGAGGCGTGCGTCCCTCCTTCGTGTAATTTTAGTGATTTTAACTATTTGCGGTTTGTGTGATTTTTAGAGGCAAAAAAAATAACTGCAGTTCTGTTAGAAAAAAAACCCAAATTCTGACCTCAACCGTCAGAACCAGCAGCGCCAACTCCTGGCCTCTTCATGCCATAGACATAATTTTCAAAACGTTGCAGCGTGAACGTGGAACGACGCGTTTTCATTTGAAAACGTGTAAATGAAGCCTGAGAAGATGGATCTAATTCAATTAGTTCCTCTCTAGTAAAAACTCATTATTTACATATATGGCATACGTTCGCCAATTTTGCGAATCACATCACTGACAGTGAAAGCAAATGAGTTAAATTATCTTTTTTTTTTTTTTAATCTGTGATCATCTTACAGAGGAAGTCCAGCTGATGAAATACTGAAGTGCCTTTTTATTTAAAACACATTAGTCACCTCAAGAGGGTCGGATAAGGGTCAGACTGACGGATGGACTTGTGGCCTGAAACTAGAAGACAAAGAGTCAGATTGAACAAAAACCTACAGTGAAATAAACTGACAAACAGGAAAACTGCTGTTTCGCCTGTATTCAGCTTTGTGAAAGCGACAGGGAGCGAAGACCTCTGAATTACAGCAACAAAAGGCTGTAAAATAAAACAGATGAAAGATTAAGTTTCGCTAAAGAGGATCTGCCTCCTCAGTAGCAATTAGAGCCCGGCTTTAGTGTTTTTTTTTTTTTTTTTAACTTGCTCCGGTCATGCAGCTGTTCTCTGGATCTTTTTACTGCAACGCTGCTGTGAGATTAAAGAAATCTTTTCTTCTAACTGCAGCTCCGTACAACAGATTTTTTTTTTTTTTTTTTTTTTAACGCTTGTATGGTTAAATCTTGCAATAATTAGCTTGCCGGTCAAATTATGGCCGCAACTAACTAACGTAATATGTGATTGTTCATCTAATATTATTCGGTTGAGACAACTTCAACCAGCGGAGCCGGGTGAGGGTTGTCGGACACCTGACTGGGACGCCAAATGGACGCCCCCAGAGCGCAGGAGACGCCGTGAAGTCACACCCATTGGAACGCCGGTCAGCACCAGGGTTGCCAGATGGGACTCGCAGCTTTCAGCCCAAACAATGTAAAACCCACACACCTCAATAGAAAACCAGCCCAAATCTCAGCCTGTGTAAGAATCACGCTAAAACCGTAAAACTATCAAATGTGTAGAAATGAACACGCCATAAACACACAAGTGCACAAAATAAACAATGTGAAAGGGGAAGACAGTTTGGCTCCCCAATTGGGGGGGGGGGGGATACCCTCCATACCTGGCAACGCTGGCCAGCCAGTGGAGATTCATTTTCAAGTGGTTGTTAAATATGAGCCCGACAAAATCTGGACAATATGGCGAATGACAGAAGAAGGTGAATGAGGTAACAAGGGAGCACAGCTTTTAAACATTTTGGCGGAGCCGCTTCCTCCGTCAGTCACACGTCGATGACGAATCAGTCGCACGCAGAGGAATATTCAAATTGTTCCCACATATGATGGAGGCATGAGAGTGAAGAACCAAAAAAAAAAAATGGACTTGGCAATTTCACACGTTTAATATAAGTCACTTGTGAGGAAAAAACAAAAAAAATCTGAATTGGGTCGCATTTCCCCTGCAGTGTGACCGAGGCCTTGGAGAGGGCGTCTTACCTGTGGTGAAATGCCTGCGGTAGGGTGGGTGGGGAGGTGGAAGGCGTGGCCAGACCCGGCGAGTATGGATGATACGGCGTCTTCTTTAGCGCCTGGATCAGGTTGTGTCTGTACTCCGGGTCTATGGACCACAGCGAGCCTTTGCCTATGCTCTGAGAGGAGGAAGGGGGGGGGGGAGGGGGGGGGGGGGGGGGGAGGTAGGGGTGAAGCAGGGGACAGAAAGACAGATAACAGAGTTGTTATTGGAAGCGCTATCGGGGGCCCTCGAAGCGCACTGCAAACAGCAAACCAAGCCCGGAGCCCAAACATCGGCTCAAGGTCCGGACTTTGCGCCGGTTTCCTATTTGCTAAGCCACCTTGCACATATCCAAAAAAACAAAACAAAACAACAACAGAAACCGGGTTCATCTACTGGTTCAAACAGGCTCCGGACGTGCTGCTTGCCACCTCGTCATGCTGATAAAACAGACGTACAAACATTCCTACAGAAGGATGAAGCTGGGAGGAACGGGGGCTCAACACATCCTCAACGCCACATCCTCCCATCCCCCCTCCCCCCCAAAAAATGGTGGAGTTAGTTCTGATTAAGACACAGGGAAACTCAAACTTTTTTCACTCCAGAGGCGATGCTGATGTGTATTTTTAGATCAAAGCAGCCCGTCCCCCCCACCCCCCACCCCCACCCACCCTCACCTAATGAAGCTGTCGGCTCCCAATCTGAGTGAAACCAGCCTATAGATTACAGCGAGAGGCCGCCATGAAAATACTCCCTCACTCTCTCTATCTCTCGCAGCCTTCTGCTTTCATCTGCCTTGTCATCTGAATGTGGCAAAAATCAGAACGGGGTGTGTGTGTGTGTGTGTGTGTGTGTGTGGGGGGGGGGGGGGGGGGGGGGGGAGCACAAGGTAAATATAAAATTTAAGTCGTCTTTGGTGGCGTTGAGCTCACTTTGTAGCGCTGTGTGATATGATACAGGTACAGGCTACAGGGAGGGGACGTGTCACCACCGTGGACTTCTGAGCTCCGCAGAGGGAATCTGGAAGAAAAAAGGCAAATGTGCCAGAGCTGTGCATGAGGGGGGCAGGGGGGGGCAACTAATATGTTGTTAGGTTATATTACAATGTCATGCGATGATCTCATGTTAATGTTATTATGTTACAATATTCTCTTAAGACGTTAACTGACGACACATCATGTTATATGATCACGTTACGATGTTATTTCATCATATTATGCTGTTATGATATGATGTTATGCTATATGTGGCTACAGACCAAAGTTATGATTATATTATTACGATGTGTTATCTGATGTTTTTATAATGACTTTATGTTAAGATATGACGCGATACGATTATGCGACACGTCACATTGTTACGTTGCAATATCATGTTGAAATTAATCGCTATGTTATGATGTTATATATATAGCATTAACTCATGATGTCACATGATCACATCACGTTATGATATTACGTTGTGTTATGCTATTTATTTTATAATATGCTGTTATGTTACAGAATTATGTTAAAATGCTATGGTGTGTTATGTTGTGACACCGAGTTACAATATTATGTAACCCCCCCCCCCCCCGCCGCCCGCGCTTCATACCACCGGTATGAGGAAGTGCCGTCGGCGTGAGAGTTTGGAGAAGTGGCAACCGGCTGGACAAAAAGCTAAAAGCGGCTCCTCGCAGACCGCCGGTGTCGTCCATCATGCTGGCAGATGCAGGTTCGCTCAACACCAAAGTGGATTATTTGGGACAATGGAGGGCCGCTTGCCATTTCGCCAGGGATCGTCGTGTTTGCGGTTTCCAGCTTTTCCCTCCCAACTATCAGCACAGTGAGCTCTCCCAGGATCCTGCCCGCTCACCACAGGGCGAAGAAGACTAATCACTTCCACCGGGACTGTTTTTTTCCCCCTCAAATTATTATTCTAACGTAACCTTTTAGCACGGAACTACGGAACAGACAAAACCTCTGACGAACCAAATATGCTTATTAACTGATTTGAAAGTTAAACTCATCAAGTGAGCCAATGGCGTTATTGGGCCAATTTGCTTTGCGGTTTGACCAGACTGGAGCCTTTTGAGGACCAGCTTTGGCCCGTAGACCTTATGTTTGACCACCCAGAACTACAGCAGCTCTGTGCATCCATACCTCAACTCTGGACGGGTTTTCAGTTTCTCACAGTGTTCTGCCCGTGAATGTCTTTCCTGATGTTCTTCTGCTCACCCAACACTTTAGTAAGATACAGATACTCGTTGGCAGTTCAAGCGTTCCGTTAAAGAACATACAAAGGAAGAAGTTCTTTTAGGTTCCACAAGTATTCGTCAGCGAAAATGGAGCAGAGGCTTTGAGGAACAACAGATTTTAAACTGCAGAGTCATAAAAAGCTGCTGTGAAGAGAGTCAACGTGCAACTTCGGAGTGTGAAAATTGGCAACTGTTAACATGTTTGCGGTTCTTCGGGTGTCCATCCACAGAGGACTTCTGCCCGTCTTTCACCACAATGATGAAGAAATGCTACCAATTGGGGGGGGGGGGGGGGGGCTTGTTTCTCAATCCGGGTAGTTTTTCCAAATGTATTCCTATCCTAAACAGTTTTAACAAGCCTGAAAGCTTCTGACGTTTGGGTACAGGGTATTTAAATCCAATAAACCGAGTCCTCTCATACCAGGACAACGTATCCTCAATAAATAAAGAAAAACAATAATAATCAAATCATCTTTTCACTAAGTGCTTGTGTGCTTTTTGTGTGAGTTTTATTGTCCTTTAAACAGGTTTCCATGTGATGTCCGGCAGTCCGCGCTGGAGCCAAATATGAGCGTACGGGAGAGTTGAGTGCAAATAAAGAGACTTGAAACAATTAAAACAGAAGAAACCAATAGTATTGAGTCTGCGGTGCAACATCCTCATCTCACAAGATTCCTTCCCATTTGTGTGACAGTGCAAAGTGTGTCATCTCTAATGAGTGACGGCCGTCCGTGGATCCCTCGTGCCTCTCGATCCCAGAATATCCAAAACGCCTCGCCGATCCACGGCGGCTCCTGACCTTGTTTGATTGCGAGGAGCTAATACGCTCCATGTGTGAGTGTGTGTGTGTTTGTGTGTGTCCCACTGTGTCTGGATCGTTGCATTAATATGTCAGTCGTATTGAGCGCGGGCCATGTATGTGCTGCGTTTTGCTCCAGTACATATGTGTGTGTGTGTGTGTGTGTGTGTGTGTGTGTGTGTGTGTGTGTGTGTGTGTGTGTGTGTGGCGAGTTCCCTAGGGAGTGTGATATTACCCAGCGTGGTCTGCTCCTGGGAGTGCTTCTATTACTGCCAGCAACGCCTCTCCTGGAGAGCATGATATTACACACACACTCGCTCCCACAGAGGTGACCCCCACTGGGCCAAATTTCCCCCATGCACCTCAAGCCCGCCAGTGTGTATACGTGTGTGTGTGTGTGTGTGTGTGTGTGTGGATATATATATTTGTGTGTGTGTATTTCCACTGTCTGCCCGCTTGCCAGCCGATTAAATCAATGCTCTCCTCCACAATCTCGGTCTGCTCTGGGCTCCTGCCTCTGCTGACCAGACAGCCAATCACGGCGCTCCGACGCCCCCCCCCCCCCCCCCCCACCTCCCTCGCTCGGTCGATAGGCCAATCACGGGGCGCATCTCACAGGAAGGGTCTGTCACCTGGGTTATAGCGGTCGCCTTGGCAACAGGCATCATCCAAGCTCGGGAGGCGAGGGAAGGTGAAACGGACTTTTCATTTTCAGACAAAGTTCAGGGAGGAGCGTCTCAAAGTCCACGATCACTTTAAAGCAGCGACGCCGATTTTCTTTTCTTTCTTTTTTCTACCAAGTGTCGGAGCTATCATTCCCTCTTCTCTTTCCTTCTGGAGTCGCTCCGGCGAGCGAAGTGTTGAAAACGGTCCCGTGACTGCAGCTAGAAAAGCAGGATTACACAACAAAATAATCCACAACTCGAAAAGGTTAACGACCCCTCCCACCCGAGACTTTGAGAAGCACCGCGCGCGGTATAAAACCGACGAGGCGCTGCGTTGGACTTTAAATTGCAAGTTTAAGCAACATTACCCTTAAAAAAGGAAGCGGATTAGGAATTGATGAAGAAAGCAGCAATGCTTTTCCGCCTCAGTGGAGCCCAGAGAGATGAACCTCTATGGCGATAAAAACACGCCAACTCAACCCTGGGACACGGCATGGTGTGAGAAGACGACAAGAAAGGGGGAAGAAAGAGCAGATAAAGAGAGAGAAAGAGAGAGAGGGAGAGTGCAGGAGGGATGATTGTGTGTTGCAAACATCTGTTTCCTGTGTTATATAAGCTGTGGGGGCTGGTCTCCGCTGGAAATGAGAGATATTTAAAAAAAAAAAGAAGAAAAAAGTCCTGCTGCCACTGACCCCGCGAGTCGCGCCTGCCTGCTACTGCATTCCTGCCATCATCCCATCGCGTTTACCTGTCAGACAAATCGCCGCCTGTACTGTACGCCGTGACTGAGCGTGCGCCAAAAATAGCGCGACTCATCCCTGACTAAGTTCATGAAAAATGCACTGGAGGAAATAGCAGCAGCGCCACGCTGCACACAGCAACTTCTGGCTTTCTGCGCTGCATATGGAACACGGGGCGAAGAAAATAGTTTCTTTGGGGTTATTATTTTTCTAGTACAGGATTTCTTTTTTTTTTTATATATATATATATATATATATATATATATATATATATATATATATATATATATATATATATATATATATATATTTATGCTACAGAACAACATGTCCACCCAATAAGATCCAAAACATTTTATGCCTTCGAGCACCTGGAAAACTTATTATGATCCATTTCTAATAGTTTCCATTGATGCTGTCGACAATTTAACTGTGATATGAGACATACAAGAAAAAAAAAAGATTATACATTATCAAAAAATCTAACCAGATGATGTACATCGCAAGAGTTCACAGCCCTGTTGGTGTTGTGGCGGTACCCAGATATTAATCTTTAGATCCGAATAATACCAGTGAAATTTAACAGTGAAATGGACCTGCTGCTACATTAAACTAGCATTAGCAGCCAAATGCTGTCTGCGTTCGGACACTTCAGCCGAGGAGAAACTACCATGATCAAAAAAATCACCTTAAACCAAAAAAATCCAAACCTGATAACCTCATTTCAACAAAAGAAACTAGTTGTCTCCCTCCTTTCAGCCACTAGGTGGCAATATTATTGTCTATATTCAGCCATTTTTTCCAAAGAAGAAGTCAGTGTTACAGGAAGTAAAGGCAGACACTGTATTGGCGCTTTTAATTACCACACATGTACACATCGTTTGTAGGAAATAATATTAAAGGAGACATATCATGCTTTTAAATCCTTCCTTTTTACATATAAATCATACAGTTGTGGTCTATATAAAGCGGAACTGCAATGCTTGGGTCTGAATTCCTCATTATTAGAGCTCCACAGGCCCCTTTTCAACCCCTTTTCTGATGTGCTTCTGAGAGCAACTCGTTTTGGGGCAGTCTCTTCATACCCCGCCTCCTCTCCAGGTTGCAGAGGTGACACTCGGTTCAACTCCACCCTGTTCGGCCATCTTTGTAGTTTGATAGAACAGATACAATTATCTAGCGGCGCAGAAACTTTATAGTCACACATTATTTACAAAATGTCAACAACGGAAGATTTGTCCATCCAGCCATACATGTTGGAGCCAGAGTCGGACCCGGCGGAGCGAGATGAAAATGACGATGATGCACCTACAGAACAACGTCTTCATATGGATGTAACGCAATGGTGTGTTACTATATTTACACTAACTTCTCCATCCATGCCCACTACTACAATACTGCCTGTATTACAACGACTATTTAACACAGAAGTTACATTATAATCTAAAACGAGCACACAGCGCTAACATATGAAGACGGTGCAACTGCTAATGCTAACAAAACAATGACAGGGACGTCTTATCATCACACTTTTTAGCGTTTTATACAGCTTACCGAAGTGCTCTGTTCGTCGTCTCCATAGATAGAAGGAACTGACCGCTCAATCAGACCAAGTCTTTCGGCAAATCCTTCTTTATACTGGCGGAGGTTGCTGAAGCAGTCGTCCTTGAAGTGATTCGCGCACACAAAAATGACCTTACCCACAGATGTGGGTACATTTCTGTGAAAAATAAAACTCAACCAGGCACTTCGAAAAGGTTCTGATGCTGGGAGACGGTGTAACGAAGCTTGTGGGTTACTACATCCAACAACCGAACATTTCGAATTATCCTCTCGTAACTTCGGCATCGTTGAGGTTGGACTACAAAAATGTGAGAAACAAAAATGGCGGATTGCTCGAAGTGTCGATGTCCTAATTTGGCAGTTCCGCTGCGAATACTGTGACGTCATTGTTCAAAAAACGTAATAGAGAATAGAAAAATCGAAACCGATTGCAAAATATGACCAAAACAGAATATAAAGATATCAACGGAGCACCTGAAGAGACTACTTTGAACTTTTCTGTACTTCTAAACACTCTAAATATACAACAAAATGCATTTGAGGGCTAAAAAAGTGGATTTAGCATGATATGTCCCCTTTAAGCAAAAAGCTGTATTGTTGTATTTAGGTTTCTTAATACACATTTTAAAAAAAGGAAGCACGGCGGTTCAGTGGTCGTCGCTCTCGCCTCGTATCGATAAAGCCGCGGGTTTAAATTCAGGCCAGGCCTTTCTGTAATGAGTTAATGTTCTCCTCTTGTGTGCGTGGGTTTTCTCAGGGTACTCCAGTTTAATACTACCACATAGAAACATAACCGTACTTGATCACTCTCTTGCTGCCGCGGCATGAAAACAACAGTAGTACGCTTACAAACCTGACAGTTTGTCTTACATACCTATACCCAAGATCCTTCAGTGTTGGCACAGGAAGTAAAAGCAATTGATTTCCAGAATTTAAACAGAGTGAGACGTCCTGTTGGATCTGTCATTTTATGCTTTTTCTGTCCAGCCCTTGTCAGAAACTCCTTTGATTTATACACGTTCACTGTGTATGTTCTACTGGTTTTCCAACAGTACTAATCATCCCCATACCTGGAACCACGCCCCAGAAGTGAAGACAGTCTGTCCTCGCTCTCTCTCTCTCTCTGGCTTCTTTCAGTTTTTAAAAAGTGTGTTGCTCCAACCAGCCAATCAGGAATCAAACCCTATATAGTGTCATCGGGGGTATTTCCTCCTCTTCCCAAGATGGGCATGTGTGGGCGGAGCCAGTCCAGCTCACACAGACACAGCAGATTCTGAATGCAGCTCCTACGATCCAATATTCAAATGGAGGAAAATCAAGGAGAAGCTGGATTTTGGGGCAATAAACCTTGAATATAGCAATTTTGGACCAACGAGATCCAGGTGAAATTGTTAAAAAGCTGCATAATATGAACCCTTTAAGTAAGTTGATCTTTTCAGCTTGACATGTTTCTTTATTCACCAACTTTATTATGAACCTCAACACATACGCATACAAGACAATACAAAGACTTCAAACAGGCGTAGTTCTTAGTTAAAACTTTCCCATTTCTATACTCATCCTACTTTTTAAATTTGTCCTCTCCAAAGATAAGTTATCGGGTTCAGTCTCGACTCAGTCCATATGTCCACAAAACAGACAAGATCTTTTCCTTTCTCTTTCACTTGCTACGGAAGAAAATAATCACAATCCCCGCAAAAAAATAAAAAATAAAAATGGGAATTGTTCCTTTGATGCAGGCAACATATATATTTTCCTTTGCTGTCAAGAAAGCCGGAGAAAGCAACAAATTCATCCTGCTAATAATTAATGTGCGACGACGTCCGAAGCGGTGTATTTCATCCCTCTGCGCCGCGGAGCTCCACTGTTGTCCCGGTAAAAAACTATTAAAAACACATCAGTGAGTGATAACGCTGCACCGGGCGGCTACTTTTCTTGACGATAACAAACACTGTAGTTTATTTTTCAGTCACTCCCAATACAAACCAGCCTGTTGCTCGGTCACGGGGGGGCAAAATGTGCGTACTGACGCACGGCTGAAAAGAGTCCCCGGTGAGAAAGCGCCATTTCCTTCGGTTCGAGTCGCGTTGGGTGAGAAATCACCGTGAATGGAAGCTTTCAAGGACGATTGAGCCAATTTGGGAGATGAGGCTTGAGCGGCGCCATCATATTCGAAAGGTTGGGAAGATTTGTTGATGATGTGTAATCTGGATCATTAAACGACTGAAGAGTATCGGGCTTTAACCGCTCGCGCTCGTCTAATTAAATTGCAACTTTAAATGAAATTCGAACACAGATGCCTGCGCTTTATTCTCCTCGCGTTCTCAGACACGTTCTTATCAAGAGTTTTTTTTTATTCTTTTATCTTCATTGCGCTTTTTTGATTAAATGGACTCAAGTGGATTTTAGGTAAACGTGATAAATATTGTGATAATATGATATGTGATAGAGATGCACAAGTATATGATGTTTATATCCTTGAGCTTTGGTGCTCTTTCTCTTGATCGCACGAGCGCCTCACGTTCCCACCAGCGGGGCGGTTTGTTGACTTTATTGCTTGTGGTCATCTTTACTTCTGAATTAGTCACAATCAATGTTTAAAAATTCTCAGCATTAATTAGACCAGATGGGTCAAAAAACTACAACCGTCCCGCAGGAGGTTCAAATCTGAAAATATACATTTAAAAAAAAAAAATAATAAAAAATTTCTTAAGAGTTGCGTTGAGCCTCAAAGCCACGAGTTTGTAAAAACATAACGCAACCAGGAGACGTTTTGGACGTTTCACAGTTTTTTTTGCACCAGAACGTTTCATTAAAATGGACTTTATGTTGAGATTGTGTTCATTTTCTGCAGTAACCGCTTGGTTTTGTGGAAAATAGAGACATTTTCATCACGTATACTCTGCCCCAGAAAACTTTAAAGTTTAAATTTAAAGGTTATTATGGCAGTATTTTACCACTCGAGATAAATACCGGTTTCTATGTGGCCCCCTGAACTAAAATGAGCTGGAAAGTGTTTTGCCATATTTTCGACATAATGTGCAGCTCGTGACTTGAGCATTTCTGGCCTTTTGCATTGACAATTGTTCCCATGGCAACAAACCCGTATATCATAATTACATTTTTTTAAGTGATTCTTTCCTGAAGAAAAGTAAATATTTCTTGGTTTCGTGCCTTACAGTCAGTTACTGTTCCTACCTCAGGAATAAAAAAGAAGTTTAATTTGAGTATTGAAAAGAAGGTGAGAAAATACAGTATTGCATTTAACAGAAATATTGAGTCACAATTTCTCTGGAAAGTTGTGTCAAAAAACACAAAACAAAAAAACAATCGTATCGTGAATTGCATGGAATCGTGAGCTCAGTGAATCGTAACCTCCCCCGAGTTCCACCAGCCTAAATGGTTGTAGTTTGACTTCGGTCTCCTCCGTACGTTTGGTCTCCTCACTAACGATATCCACGTTGCACAACAACTACACAACCCTTCAAAAATCACCATCAATTAAAGTTTCTTCCGTCACTAAACTCTCGTCTTTTCTTCAGTAAACAAGTTTGATTGTTACTTTCGCTGAAAGTCTTTTTTGGACTTTTGCAGAATGCGGCACATTAACGGCTCGCGGTGGCGATTAATGAGAGTAACTCTGCCTTTCAGCTCAAGAGATGAGATTTAAAAAAAAAAAAAAAAACATGCATATGATGCACAGAGAGTGGCGTGCCACTCGGAGTGGACAACAAAGCCTCTTACACCATTTCCATACGCTACGTGACTTAACCTGCTGCGACACGAGGATCCGACATTACACACTGTGCATGTACAGATTTGTAGCTTATAGCATGTCGTGGGAGTGGAAAGGTAAAAACCAACGGGGCCGGGAGAAGCCGGAACGAGCGCAGGGGCAGGAGGGAATTACAGCCAATGTTTCCAACACAGAGGTCACGAAGAACAAAGAGGAAACCGGAGTGGAAATAAAAAAAATAAAAAAAACCCACAGGTTTCCTCTGATGAAGTTGCTCGACACAGACAGTTTGTGCACTTGTTGAAAGCTTTCGGACAACAAAAGAAGCGACAGCAGCAGGACAAAGAGGCCCAGCTGAGTCGAAATGTTACACGTTGTTTGGACTACCTTTTCTGTCACACACACACGCACACACACGCACACACACGCACACACACGCACACACGCACACACACAGACGTAACAAATAAAAATAACTGGGAAGGGTAATATGTTGTAAAGGTCTTCTGCAGGTGTTGTGAATTGACTTTTCTCTCTGCGAGTCGAAACAACTCTTTCCCCATGTGGTTCCGATTTGGTGAAAAGTTTTTTTTTTTTTGTCTCTCCCAATAGTTTGTGCTTCTCATGCAACCGTCGTATTTCACGTTTGCAGCGGTGATCACAGTTTTCCCAAAGACGAATACTAAGCCCCCGAATAGCCCCTCACACCAACGAATCTGACTGATTAATGCAAAAAAACCTCCGATGTGTTGACAGTACTTATGGTCATTTATCAAAAACGTGTGTCAAGTTAGCACTTGTGGTTGGTTACTGCCAACACGTCCTCATTCTAATACAATACAAACAAATACAAACACAGCAAGTCAGAAACGAGAAGAGAAACTCGTCTGCCCTCACAGACAAGGATTGTGTTTATAATCACTCAAACAATGAACAATTTGCACTTAGTGATTCATAGTGTCGTCAAGGTCAACGCAATGAGGGAACTTGTGGGAGAGATGAGTATGAAAATGAGTTAGTTTTATTTTAGTCCAACAAATAAGAAATTATGGGTCATAAGGTTGAGCTCGTATTTCTTTGTTTGCTAATGAAGCAGAAGGAAGCGAATCATCCCACTTAAAGTTATGCCAAGTTCACTTTCTACTGGTTTTTTAGCAGTAATAATCGTCCCCATACCTGGAATGACGCCCCAGAAGTGAAGACAGTCTGTCCTCTCTCTCCCTGGCTTGTTTCAGGTTTTAAAAAGTGTGTCGCTCCAACCAGCCAATCAGAAATCAAACCCTATATAGTGTCATCGGGGGTTTAGCCAATCCCAATCAAGGTAGACCTCTCCCGTTGACTCCTCCCACAATTAAGCAGCTCTGCTCTGGCACATGGCACCACGAGAGGAAGTACTTCCTCCTCTTCCCAAGATGGGCATGTGTGGGCGGAGCCAGTCCAGCTCACACAGACACAGCAGATTCTGAATGCAGGTCCTATGATCCAATATTTAAATGGATGGAAAATCAAGAAAAATGCTGAATTTGGGGCAAAAAAAAACTTTGAATAAAATGTTTTTGGACCTACAAGACCCATGCGAAATTGTTTAAAATCTGTATAATATGACCGCTTTAAATTCATTAATACTTTCATCATGAAAGATTTCCGACCTTGTTTACACAACGGATTCAAGTGAAAACGGAAAACTCTTGCTGTGTTTTCGGTATCCGGAGCCACTGAAAGCACAACTTTTTGAAAACGCTCAGGATCCGTCCCCGTCTCTGTGCAGACGGAAGAAAACACAACTTTTCTCAAACTCCCTATGGACAGACGACCAAGTTGGTCTTCTAGTCCAGGTGACTCTCAACTATAAGTCTTACAAGTCCCGGGAGGACATGGACTGGGAGTATTGACATTTATCAACTCCTGCACAAGCAGAAGTACTTTTTACTATATTTGAGAAGCACAGTAGCAGCGTTTCCTCCGTCTATACGCCAACGGAAATTATGCGTTTTGTCATCCGTTTCCACGGAGATGGAGCGTTTCCCGAAACTCCCACATTAGCTCCGAGCGCCGTTGTCGCAGAAACGGACACCAAAAATGTAATGAAAGTTTTGCATTTTCAGCCAGGAACGGTGCCAGTTCTCCTATGTGCATGCTGAATATTATGACCAAAAAAAAAAAAAAACGCAGCACAATGTAACAGAGTAAACTTCAAAGTAAATTACCAGTTTTAACGAAAAAACGCAGCGAGTGTCACCTCATGAGAGAGAGTGAGAGCAGGGCCAAGGTTAAAGTAAGAGGTGACACACTTAAGTGAGTCTTAGATTACCAAACTGCTTTTTCTCTCTGCTGTGATTTCATAAGAGGCTTTGGGCGAGAGATCGCCCTGTGTTTTGTGTGTGTGTGTGTGTGTGTGTGTGTGGGGGGGGATACTGCTGATATAACACCGATCTCCAGCACTGATCCACAAGTCTGAGGGCAACAGCACTTGTCATTATAGCATGTCATTCAGCACAGTAAGGAATCCTGTTTGTAAACAAAGCCATGGCAACCATGGGACTCTCACGCTGTTTCTCGCTCTCTCTGCCTCACACACACACACAAACACACACACACACACACACACACAGGCACACACACCCGCAGAGGCAAGCTTACTCTACACTAGTCCCCATCTTGTCATCTGCCTGGATATGACCCAGAAATACAGCCACTGGAACAAATAGGCCACTGTCATATTAATCTCCACCTCTGTAAATTGATGGAAATATAATTTGGTGCGTTCACAGTAAGCCATGTCTCCCCAGCGCTCACCGCCCCCCCTCTTCCCTCCGTCTACCCGCTCGCGACGATGTCTTGACCCTCCCCTTCGCCAAATCCCTCGTCTTTCTCATCTTGCACGGCGAGTAAAACATAATGCAGCATAAAGGGAAATATCTTACACCCCGTAATTGCACAATCAATTCAAAAAAAGACCATCAACACGTAAAGCAAAAAAAAAGGAGAGCAGGGATGAGAAGAAAAAAAGAAGGTGCATTCACATGCAGATATTCTCAGTGAAAAGCTTTGAATGGCAGAGTCTGACTAAAATTACAGAGATTCTGTAATTGCAGCTTCAGATAAAGCGCAGCACTTGGCAGGTAGAGTAAGAGTCTGCAGAGATGTGCCCTCATTTCTACACCGACACGATGCTCGTGTGTGTGTGTGTGTGTGTGAGCCCTTTTAAGCATTCATGCATGGTTGTGTGTGTGCGCACTTGTTTGTTTGCGTGTCAGACGCGCCCTGTCGGCGTGTGCGCGGCTTTGGGAATGCGTGCAAGAGAGAGAGAGAGAGAGAGAGAGAGAGAGAGAGAGAGAGAGAGAGAGAGAGAGAGAGAGAGAGGGGAATAGGTTTGAAGGGTTAATTAGCGTGCTGTCTTAAACAGTGTGCAGTGACAGGAAGACAAGACGAGCTGTCCTTGCCAAATTCACCTCTGTAGATGCTCCACACACACACACACACACACACACACACACACACACACACACACACACACACACACACACACACACACACACACACACACACACACACACACACACACACACACACACACACACACACACACACACACACACACACACACACACACACACACACACACACACACACACACACACGTCGAAGTCAGTAAAGCCAAATCAGTTTTCCCGTTGCTACAGCAACAGCATACTTTTATGTCAACTGCAGCCTTGTTACTATGGCGATATGTATACAAGAGAAACTCTGCGCCGTTGTAGTCAAGGGCCAGATGACAGGGTGTGTATGTGCGCGCTCACACACACACACACACACACACACACACACACACACACGCACACACGCTGGTCAAGGAAAGCACGAAGAGTTCTCATATCCTCCAGTATAATCTCAATCAGCCGAACGCACACAGCTCGCATTGATCCTCGCTGTTTGTCCCACCCCACCCCCACCAACACCCTCGGGCAAGATGAAATCCAAAGTCTGTCGGCATCTGTGTTATTAAATCCTCCAGTATTAATTTAGCACTAATTGAGTGAGGGATTCATCCCCCCGTTTACCCGGAGTCTTTAATGGAGTAAAATCTGGATTGGGGGGGGGGCAGTATATAAAAGACGGTATCAAGACTTAAATCAAAAGCGAAACGCTGTTCCCAGTGGGGAAGCACAGAACGTCGGCGTGAAAGAGAACTATGAAAGCAAGAGATCATCAACTATTGATAAAGGCTGAATCTGGTACAGCTGTAGACAAAATACAAAATATGTTTGACTTCGCCTTGGATTTGCCCGCAAACTGCTGATAACCGTCTGCCGGTGAGATGAAGTTAAAAACCACACCGCGGCGTGGGCAACAGCGCGGTCGTTACCGTGAGGTTTGCGCGGTGATTTGAGCCAAGCGTGTTCGGGAGGCTCTTCTGGTGAGTCACTGCTCCATTCAGGCGATCCCACAAAGGGCCCCGTTCGCACCTGGCATTTAAAAGCATTTTGGGGCGATTGGGACTTTGATAGCGCAGGATTTGACCACATAAAAGTACGAGTGGAAATGGACCCGCGACGCGCCCGAGGACGGATGCTGTGATCCGGCCATCTTTAGAGGCGTTCGGGAGAAGCGTTCGGGAGAAGCATTGCGGGACGCGTGAATGCTGCCAAGCCACGATGAAAGTAAAAATTTTCACCACTACCCTGTTCCTCAAACTCATGTTGCCCGTCGTTAACGCAGGCCACACCGGGCTTTTGGGAACACACAATGTAGATTTAAACTAAACTAAAATGTTTTGTTTGTCTCTAATAACAGTAGAATTAATACTGGACTTTCTGGACAATGAGACACTTAAAAAAAAAAAGAAGATGTTTGGCTGGTCACGTGACTTATATCAGTAAGCAACTTAAACAACAAAATATAACGGTAAATACCACTCGGGACCACTAGATGGCACAGCTCTATCGGAAAACATCCATTAAATTCACTGAGCAAAATGTCACAAAAATTTTTTGTGACAATAAAACATACATAGAATAGAAAACAGTTAACAGAGCGTCAGAAAGAATTTGGTGTCTGAGAAATTTGTGACGTAGTGAAGAAAAACAGAAAAACTGTTAATCTGGACGAAGAAAACCTCTTCATGACACATTCTTTTTTTTGGTCCAACCTGACTAATAGGTCCAGAAAATACGGTACGTGTGATACAATCACGAGTCACCCGCTTCTGAGAAGTGATTCTCATTTGGTATTAGTTGGACAAAGTGTTTGACCTCGACTGGATCTGGAAGGGACTGCACACTGTTGCCTCACAGCAAGAATATCCCTGGTTTGAGTCCAGGCTTTGAGCGCCTTTAGCCCGTTTCAGTTAGTATCTTCTCTCTGTGTGCCGGTTTCTTCCCTCGGAGGCGCCAGTAGGGAACCTCTCCAGCCCCCCGTGACTCCACGATCGATATATCGGTTATAGAAAATGGATTGACGAGCCTCAATGCGGAGGCACATGTCATGACCGTGTGCAAAATATCAACAATTTGCAATCAGGCACCGTGCAAATCCCCTAAATGACTAAGCTTCCCTTGTGTTTCACCGCGTATTGAATATTCAATTAGCACTTACAGCATATTGACCTCGACACAAGACGACAGTGGGGGGTCTCTTCTCTTCAAAGGCTATATTATGTTGGCAACATCAGATATTCCTTTTGATTGATAAAAGTACAAATGTTCCAACACAGACGGTTGAATTAAGGTTTTTTTTTTTTATATTGCTGTAGTACAGCTCCACTATTGGAGTCTGTTTGTAGTGTCTCTTTTGTGAGCTGCCCGGACCCCGATTGACCCGCAGGAGTTTCTGAAAGTTCCTGCGACGTGTTCCACCGCCACAATGGTACTAAATTCCAAAGGAGGGGAAATGAGTTCATATAGTCTTCTGGCATTTTTACTGCCAAAATGAGGGACGGGGGGGGGGGTGGGGGTGTAGAAAAATCTGTCAAACAAATAAAGAGTTATGACTGGCACAGGTGAGGTGCTCAACTTCCACCGAGGAGACAAATGAAAGGAAATTCCACGAATGCTTGAACCTGACAACAACAAGGAGGATGTGGTGGTTCAGTTATGCTATGGACCCGGCGCATTATGAGCAAAGGTAGATTATTCACACAGGTGCAGAGCAGCATAAAGCAAATCAGGTCGTATTCAATATCATTCTCCACGGCGTGCAGGCTGTCAATCCGGCCGTCGTTCAGACCTTGCTCTTTCTAATCTGGGGTTACGGGAGGGACCCGAGACCAATTCCTGCTCCCATCAGGAACAAATAGGTACACAGGTCACAGGTTGGCTGGGCTATTTGAGTCTCAATTTAAATTAAGACGGCAAGACAATAAAAATGTAAATGACTTGGAAACTTTTTTTTTTTTCCCTTCGTTGGGGCATGAATGGTTTGAAGCTTCAGTCACAAAATCACCTTAACGAGCTCACAGACGTTCTGAACATCTTTATTCTGAAGTGGAAGATTTCCATACTTGTGTGAACGGTAGTTCCCAAGAATGACATTGACCCCAACGTGAAAGCAATATTCTTCAATAAATGTTCTGCTAGAAACAACCAGTGTGTATGTTTAATGCACACGGCGCTCTCCACTGAAATCAGAAGAACAAATAGGTATACGTTATGTATTTATGACGGGATCTGCTTGCCAGAGTTGTAAGTACTTAGAAAATCAATGACAATGGAAACTGGCGCATGCCAACAATCTTCACAAGCATTTCTACCTTGGTTCCTCTTTTACTTGGGCAAACATCTCGAAGCCAAGCTGACGGAACAGAAATCACTTTGTTCTATGTTTCACTTCTGCAGCCGGGTGGTGAGAAAAGAAAGAAGAGAGCCGGGAAATCAAACGCTGTGAGATGAGTCTAAATGTATTAACTATACTCCTATAATTTGTGATTATCCGAGTCACTCTTCAGGCCAAAAAGCCCGAACTGCTTGAAAATGACTCTTTGTGTTGCCTCGTATCCACGTTTTCCAGTGTGGCCGATGAGCTAATATTTGCTACTTTTATTTGATCCCCCCCACCAACAAAACAATGAGCTATTCAGTAATGAATATTTCATTGACCTTATTACACGAATTGGAAACATTTGTTAGTCTATTGCAGAATGCTCCATGCAAAGTCACCAAATTTCCAAGAAAAAAAGAAAAAGAAAAAGACCAGGACTCAATAAATTAGATGCAAAAGAAACAGGACAGCGATCCTGAAGGTCAAACCTCCAAGACTACTTCATTTGCTACTCCAAGAGCCAGGTCAATCAATACCCAGCCCCCAGCTGGAGGGAAAGTAAATACTATCGTATTGAGTTCTTTACCTGGCTGCGATCTTTATCCACTTTCTTGAAGCACTTGTTGAGTGACAGATTGTGGCGCACCGAGTTCTTCCAGCCAGTGGGGGCGCTGGCAAAGTAAGGGAAGTGCTCAAGAATCCAGCCGTAGATATCCTTCACCGGCAGCCGCTTGTTTGGCGCGTCCTCAATGGCCATGAAGATCAAGCAGCTGAAGGAGTACGGGGGTTTCCGGTTGGCCCCCGCCGTCAAGTCGTACGCCGAGTGCGCGTCGCCGAGCAGGGGGTCGTCCGGGGAGGGAGACGAGGACGAGGGCGAGCGCGGGTGCTGGCCGTCGGGGTCCTGCAGTGGGGAGACGCTACGCAGCCCGGAGTGGCTGAAGCTGTTGAGGAGGTCCGTGCTCTCGTGGAGCCAAGAGAGGCTGGTGAGTTCCTCGTCCTCGGCCTTGGAGAAGGAGGCGGATAGGGAGAGGGAGAGGTCGGCCGCCTCGGCCTCGGACGCCGCCGTGGCGGCGTCGCCCTGCCGGTACGGTGGGCTCATGCCCTGCGAGGCACTGGCTCCACTACTGGGGCTCTGGGCCTTCTTACTGGGGGGCATGGTTGGTCCCATCCAGCCCAGGGCGCACTCCTATAGAGCAAGAGAGAAAAAAAAAAAAACAAACAAGATCAGCTTGTGATGCTCAGACATTTTTCATTTTTTGTGAAACAGGATTTTTGACCACATTCCCAATAAAGCAGCGTTCTATCTTGGGGGGGGGAAAGTGTACATCATCGGCTTTTCTGGTACGGCAAATTGAGTGCTTCATTGCTTAAGGAAAGCTCGGCTTGTACAACTACCCTCTAATTACTGGCGTACCAGCAAAGTATTGACATTACATGGGGGCTGCTGTCATAACATATGAATAGTGTTAGAGGTCTAATGGATGCAGGGTCACTGAAACTAGGCCGGCGATTTAACAACTCAACAACGGCAGAAAATTAAATTGTCAAGGGCAGCGTGCAATGAACGAATAAACTTTTAGCTCCCCGATTTACAACAGTGGAAACAGCATCCAGTGTTCGTTCCACAGTTTGGGCGGGGAGGGGGGGGTTCGGTAGCCAGAGATGATCACGATCGGGACACGTGCCAAGAAAAGAAACAAATTACAAGTGCGAGTTCAAATCCATCCCCGTCCTAATCAGACCGAGTCATTCTGCTAACATTAGAGCGGCGCTCGTTACACGCAGGCAGAGCGCGATAATTGAAGGCGAACAAACCCCCCCCACCCCCCCCCCCACCCCCAACCCGAGTATCACACCACAATCAGAAAGCACACAACAGGGCCTTTGATTGTCCTCTAGCACAGACAGCTGTGGGAAGGACCCGGGCAGCGGCTTCAGCAAAATGTAATCTGCTCCACTCACTCTGAACATGTTTCGGAGTCTAGACACACACATGCACAAACCTTTGCCGGCGCTCACAAACACACACCCACACGTTTGTGCAGATAATGCTCGTTCAAGTCTGTGAACCCACTCAGATAAATGTCGAGCCCTATCTTACAGACTCTACATTTTAACTATCCCTGTGAGTGACACGCAGGCCAGGCCCTTTTATTTATGTTAATTAACACGACTACATCGTTTTTTTACACAACGTCTTCATGTGAAAACGACTCCGTCTCCGTGGAAACAAAACAAAATGCAACTTTTAGGAAACGCTGCTACAGTGCATGGGCGCCACGGCTATATTAGACGGTTCTGCACATGCTCAGTAGGACAATAACAACAAGAGTCCATCTTCTTCTGGGACTTGGTAGTTTTAGAGTTCAGACTCACCGTAAAAAACAATCCAACTTCGTTGTCTGTCCATGCAAATGTTTATAGTGTATTGTTCTCTGTGCACGTGTTGTTGCTTTATAAAAACAAACAACATACCCCTGTCCAGGTGTGCCAACTACGTTTTCACTAATTCTGCCGTTTTCATCGCACTCGAAATGAAAATGCAAAAAAAGAAAAGAAAAAAGTGTTTTCACTTGAACCGTTGCCGTGTAAACGAGGCCTTACAACACCAGCTTAAATAACAATATTTAAAAAAAAAAAAAAAAAAGATTTTAAAATGATTTCACCTGAGTGAGTGGCCAAGAAGTGAATCTTTCAAAAGGTTTTTTTATTTTTTATTTTTTTTAAGAATATTCACGACATGCAGCGGTCTCTAGTATTCCCCCCCCCCCCCCCCCCCCCCCCCCCGAGGTTAACCAGCTATGCCGGCACGATATCAGTTAAACATGCAATGTGCTTTGATGTTGTGGAGTGCAGCGATATAACCGGCGGTGAATAAACACTGATGTATATGATGTTGATGTCTTGCTGCCGTGGGGGGTTTTGTTCTTCCCAAATCAATTTCCACACTTGGGACACAGATTGACCAACTGGCATTACTCAGATCTTTATTTATTTATTTTTCGATCACATGCATGTCTGCTGCGTTTCAGACGAGCACGACGCTTTGAAACATAAACTGCATTGCATTCACTCTGGTGCAATATTTGTGTACGTGGATCACACAGTGCAGAAGTTCACACTCGTGGTGGCGTTCGCGCCTCACCTCGACCTCGACGTATCGAGTACCTCAGTCTATAACTCGATGCCCTCCTGAACCCTGACCTCACTGTAATCCTAACCTTTAAGCGGCGCCTCAAGACGACCTCAAAAGTGAGGAACTCCACCCACACATCTGCATGCACGTGAGTGACAAGCATGTCTGCACACGCCGGCTGAATAATAATGTTATGAAACTGTGAGCACAGACAAGCACGCACACGTGAAAGCACACTCTCCCGCTCTCACACACACACACACACACACACACACACACACACACACACACACACACACACACACACACACACACACACACACACACACACACACACACACACACACACACACACACACACACACACACACACACACACACACACACACACACACACACACACACACACACACACACACACACACATACACACCAGCGAGCATTAGGACACGAGGATTAAATCTAGATATGTCCTGGCCGGCCCCTGTGTGGTGCGATCGCTCTCTAATCCAAGGTGATCATCGGCCGATCTGTCCCCTCACTCTGCGTGATTGACTGACAGCTGTCACCCATGGCAACCCCGCCGTGCCCTGACAACTGTCAGCTCGCCGCGGCTCCGGCCGCCGCGTCGCCATGGCAACAGAGCGAAAACAACTCCCCCCCCCCCAATGCGTTTGTTCTGTCGTGTTCCTCCTTCCTCCCTCATCTCCGTGCCTGTCACTCTGCCACCTATCTCCTCGTCTTCGTTTTTTCCCCACCATTCCGACCAGCCGCGGATCACTTCACTTAACGGTGCCGATGGGCTGTGGTGGCGGGGCCGAGCTAAATATAGAAATGTGAATTATAGCTGCTGCGCCGTTGCTCCGGGATTGTTGGCCAGCCTTATAGCCACATCGCTGCAACATCAACCCCCCCCCCCCCCCCCCAAAAGGATAGATTCGCCGTTTTCGTTTCAGAAAAGTTTCCCCGTTGACACAGAAACGCTGTAAACAATGTAGTTTTCATGCTGGGCCACTAGTGGGTGCTGTTGTTTGTGATGTAATAAAATCACACTCGCATGCACGCAGAGAATAATACTACGAAGAACTATTCACTATGGGCTTGGTGTGCATTCGCGGTAGCAGCTTTACGGCTGTTTGCACAGAGACGGAGTCGGACCGTTTTCCAAAAAATTCATTTTTCTGTGGTTCTGAGCGTTGTGTAAACCGACACCCATAACGCGAATGAATGCCTAAAATGAAAAGGTATTGGATAAGAGTGTAAATATAATAATACCAATGTACATGAAACCTCAAACTTCATGTGTGAAAAATCTATGGAAGACATGTGATGGTGTAAGGAAACGAAAGTACAATGTAAAACCATCAGAAGTTTTTTTAACAGAATCCGAAAACTTCCAACTGGCACGGATCAAAGAAAATGTAATTCACGGCCTGTGGGTCAGTCGTTCACAACAACATCTTTCAGTTTCAGGATAGAGAAAATCTGGAAATCACCTAAAATGTATTACTTTCCCAGGTGTGCTGAGTTTAGAGATTCTTTCTTAATGCGTGAGATTACAGATTAAAACATTTTTTGGTATCAAAACAAGAGTTTTTTCAAAACCGTTTTTTTTTTCTTTTTTTAACCCATGACTGAACGTAAATGTGATGGAATTTTAATATAAAAATATATCAACTCTAATAGGATTATTCAGTCAATTTTAGTGCAAATTAAAGAAAAAAGAAAAAAAGAATAAAAGTTGAAATAAAAAAACTGCTTGCTTCCTCACTGAATACACTAAGTGATGCCAAGTTGCCTGGTCCAACATGGCGGCGGCGGCAACGCACAAATTCAGCAACAAATGCAGCGTCTATGCATCCGACTGTCTCTGCAGTGGTGGCATGAAAACCCCCAGAACAACGACAAAAAAACAAACAAACAAACAAACAAAATAAAAAAAAAAACAACTGCTTGGCGTCTTTGATCTGGTTCCCCCCGCTCTTCCTCCCGCTTCTCTCTCCCCTTCTTCTTCACTTCCCGCGATGTCTGACAGCACGCGAGCTCATTCAACAAGCTGTACCTGTCTGAGGTACGGCGTTGTTGCACCAATATTGACATTGAGCGTAATGAATTCAAATTGCCCCGGCGACGATCGACGCCGCCGCCGAAAATAGTGAGCACATAATCAAAGGAATGGGCGAGGTGGGAAGAGGGCGTTTGACAGGCTTTTCAAGGTGCGCGCGGCTCCCCGTGCTTTTGAAAGGCTCGTCACGGCGTGCAGGCGAGCGAGCGTGTGTGTGTGTGTGTGTGTGTGTGTGTGTGTGTGTGTGTGTGTGTGTGTGTGTGTGTGTGTGTGTGTGTGTGTGTGTGTGTGTGTGTGTGTGTGTGTGTGTGTGTGTGTGTGTGTTGTGAGGGAAGAAAGGGCATTGTGGTGACATTGTTCCTAGCAGGAGTCCGCTGGAATGTGGAGATTAGTGATGAGTAGAATCACACAACGAAATCAAAACCTCCCGACGACCGGCGCTCGTTTTACCGTTACAGCTTATTTATATCAAATTTTATGTCGTGCTTTTTCCCCAGCACGGATGGTTTTCCACAGATTTTTCATATGATGTGATAAAAACTGAATTATTTTGTGGGTGTAATGGAGATGAATTAAAACAAAAGATTTCACAGATTTCTGATTTAAATCCTGTAACCAGTAAGAGAAAGAATACTTTCACTACTTCTCGGGAGTCATTAACACTAAAAACACTATGGAGGAGGAACAACTGGCTGCAGTAAGGCTCCACATGGGTCCAGTGATGTGCACAAGTAACTGGGAAGTGGGAAATTTCCAAATTCCTAATGGGAATAAGTAAATGTGGTGAAATTCCGACCTCGTTTACGCGACGTTTTTAAGTGAAAATTGAAAACTTGTGTGTTTTGGGTGTCAGACGGTGCTTGAAGCCAATGAAAACACCAGCTTTTTTGAAAACGACTTCTAATGTGGAAGTTTTTGAAAATGCCAAGACTCTGTCTCCGTGGAAACGGGAGAAATTTTTTACTTTTCTGAAACGCTGCCGTGGTATACGGAAGGGGGGAAAAAAATAAAACAGATCTTCCAGCGCTGGAAACAGGTGCAACACTATTTGTGAAATATGTGTGGGAAATAAAATAAAATTGAGTAGTCTCTCTTTGTGTCATCTCACACTAACATTTGAAAATAACAAGCGTTTTACCTCCTCGCAGAATAAAAGTGTCATATCATATCAGTGTCGGCGATACCAGCTCTGGTGTTACTTGGTATCGGATCAAAACGGGGATTGGTGGCGTCGCGCATCTCTGGCGGAGACGGCTCTGATGCTCGCTCTCTCTCCCGTCTCCTCTTCCTCCTCCTTGTTATGTTGCCATAGCGGCGAGGGGGCCATGAAACATTACGGCTGACAGTAAAGTCATCTCATTTTACTGTTGCTATGACAACAAACTCCTCGCTGTTGGTTGGGGCCACTGCGAGCTGCCGCCCGAGCCTCGTGCGGGAGCGTGCGTACGAGCGGGCGACGCACGTGTGTGTGTGTAAGTGTGTGTGTGTGTGTGTGTGTGTGTGTGTGTGTGTGTGTGTGTGTGCCACCACGTCTCCCATGGGCTCTCATAAAGCTTAACACACTTGCTCAGCTTTAAGCAAACTTTCACGCAAACTTCTGCAGTGGACGCCCCGCAGGGCCGACTGCTAAAGGACAAAGACAGATATCGCTCAAGTTCAGACTAAATGATGCTCATTGGCTGTATGTGTGTGTGCGTGTGTGTATATGTGTGTGCGAGAGTGTGTGTGTTAGAGGCATCCTCACATTTGTTTGACAGATGGGACTGTGCTATTCTCTCTGTCTTCTCCATTCTCTGGATCTCTTTTGTGTTTGCATGCTTTGTTTTGATTTGTGTTCGTCTCTGTTTGGCATGTCCACATTTGGCTTAGCGTGTGCGTGTGTGTGTGTGTGTGTGTGTGTGCGTGCGCGCACGTAAAGGGACTGCAAGTACACTCTCTGACTATCAGTCTAGTGAATTCTTCATACAAGTGCATACCAATGCAATTCAACGTGTACCGTGCTTCACTTCGCACTCTAACCCTGAGACAACACACACCGTTAATATTAACTCTCAGCAACTTCTGCAGAGCAGACAAACAAAACTGTTATTCTGACTGGAATTATTCTAATTAAAAGTGTTTCAATGGGAAAGAAACGTAACCTAAAAGTGATGCAGATTTTTGGTTATGTTTTCCTGCCCACTGAACCACGAAAAGTTCCACATTTTATTGTAATAAATAAGCCTGTGACCGGAACAAGTCAAACAACTTGGAGACTTTGAGGTCCTGCTTACACGTCGTATCAAGTGAAAACACACTTCTGTGTTTAAAAAGGTTCAAGGTTACTTTATTTGTGCCGGTGGGTCGATTTGTGTTTTCAAAAAGTCGCATTTTCTGGCCCTGTCCACACGAGACAAGAAGATCTTTTTCCTCCCAGTCCTTTTAAAAAAGTTCCGCATCCACACGATAGAATGAAAACCACAACATGTGCCAGGCCAACAAGTCTTCAGGCTCCTAAAAACGCCGCACCGTGCAGATGACTGGCGATGTCGTGTAAACGGACTAAAGGCGAACGGACGTTTTAAAACCGATTCAAACCGTGTTGGCAAAACTTTTAAAAAGTGAGTTCAACACACATGCGATATGTCGACAAGCAAATGATCTGTTAATCTACAACACATTTAAAGCGGAACAAGCCAAAAGAACGCTGGTGTCAAATCACACACGTTGTGGTTTAGTGTCGGCGAATGTTTTTATCTAAGTTCTCCGATTTGAAGGCAGCAGGCAAGTCGTCTCTTTAAAATGATGAATAAGCTCCGGAATGTGGGATAAAAAAAACAACTAAATGTGACGGGAAAACCCATTTCTATGATCTCGGAGTCAGTGAGGGAAACACCACGGATTTGTTATAAAAGCATTCATCTCCGTTTCTCTAAACAGCACTCCCACCTATAATTTGCAACATAATTTTCATCCTTGTTTCCTTAAAAAGAGGAAAAAAAAAAAAAAAAAGGAAAGAGGAAAAAGCTAAATACATTTTTGGAGCAAATATATTCCTTTGGCCGGGGCTCAGCTCGCCGTGACTGTCTGACACAATATTGACAAAATCTAAAGGTCTCATTTCCCAGCGTGCCGTTTAGTTTCGGCCTCGGACAAAAAGGCGCGCGGCTCTCGAATAATGTGACACGAATAACTAAATATTCTTAAAAATCAACAACGCGGCTGATGAGTGAGACGGTTTGGGGGGGGGGGGACGTCATATTGAGGAATGGAGGAGTTGAGGTTCACATGTAATGAAAGGAAAGATTTGACATTTTGAAAATTTATTTTTTTTAAAGAGGTGATGTTAAACAAGAATTACCGACAATATACCAATTTACGGAAACTGTGAGTAACCTTGAAGTACCCCGAGCCGTGATCCCCCCCCCAATCCCCCCCGATGAAGTTTTTGTGGCGGGAGACCAGAGGCCACCAGCGTTCTGCACGGACGGGAGAAGGTTAACAGAGTCCCGGGAGAGTGGAGGGACTGTAATGCTAATTCATGTGCTCTAATTGACAGCGTGATCATCTTACGCCGCATTCGTGCTCCCGCAGATACTCGTCTAAATCACATGCCGCGTTTACGCAATCCTCAGAAGATCTCCGCTCCCCGCTGGCGTCGTTTTTCCGTCTGACTTGCGGGCATTTCGTGCGTGTGATTGTGTGTGTGTGTGTGTGTGTGTGTGTGTGTGTGTGTGTGTGTGTGTGCGGACTAAAGCCAGAAGCAAAATTTCAATAACGTCCTTCATTTGGCTGTCTTGTACCAGTGTCTGCTGCAGCGTTCGCCAAACTGACTTTCAGCGAAATCCCCAAGTCATCAAATTACAAAGAACACCCCCCCCCCCATCCACCCCCCCAAAAAAGAAAAAAAAAAAAAACCCACATCAATGCAGAAGTATTCAAATAAAACCAAGACGGGCTTATGACACGCTGTCAGCAGCTCATTTACGCTCGGGCCTCGGCGGACTGAAGCGACTGTTACAACTTTGTCGGTTTGATCGCAGCTCCCGACATACGCGGCACGTCACATCCTGCTGCTCCCCGCTTCCCTGTCACTCTTTCACCACGCGGCCCAATAAAGCCAGCGCCATGGAAATATTCCCCATTTCCCAGCAACCACCCCGTCCTCCTCCACACACACACACACACACGACGGAGAATGGAGTAGTAATAGTAGTGTAGCAGATAGCGGTAAAGAATGGCATAGCGGCTGGTGGGAGTTATTACTTTGCGGAGGGGGGTGGGGGGTGGGGGTGGTGAGCTGAACCTTGTGGCTCCTCTGGCCACAGTGATAAAGCAGAGAGTCAGATGCACCGAGGCAAAACTAATCTGGAGTTTTGATGACAAAAGGACGACCTTTATCCCTCCTACACATACGCCGGATGGATGGAAAAAAAAAAGAAAAAAAAAAAGGAGGAAGACGAAGACCAACAGAGGGAAGGGGAAAATGAGAACGCTCTCACAGCCGGGGAAATAATAACTTCTGCTACATATATGTCAACACCGATTGTAGGAAGCCCAGTGATGTTCTCCGTTTCAGCCCTATGAAATCATCCCCACAGCCCCTCTGTGTTTCCTGCTTTTTACCCCCCCGACGACCAATATCAGGGTTCCAGAGGGCTTCAGGGAAGCAGAGCAAGACCAATCACATCCTATGAGGTCTGACTGGTTCTCCCTTTTATGTCATCCACAGCGGCAAAGAGTTACGGAATAGAGGTCAGGGGTCGGGGTGTCCCCTGAGGACAGCCCCTGACCCCTCCGTCCCGCCCGCTGCTCTCGGCTGCCTGGCAACTAAAACAGTTGTGCAACCACGAGCACAGGAAGAGCCAGAGAGCAACGCAGAGCAGCTCGAACTGGTAAATATAAAAGAAATGAACTGCTCTGATTGAAAATAGAATGGCCTGCGCGTTATATCGCAATATCTACAACCACCACACACCTATCGCCAAAGACGGACAAAACTGAAATCAGGGTTGGGGCGATTTGGCCTTTTTGATTCTCGTTTTTTTTTTTCCTCAATGGTTTTAAAATTGACTGCAGACATCAGAAATATTGTCAAAAGTGCAACTTTATTGCTGTGATTGTCCTCCGAGTTAAAACGCATATAAACATTCCCAAAATAAAAAGTAAATGAGGTTCCGTCGTTCAACAAATTCAAGCTTTGACTCGGGTTTAAGCAAAACTGCCACAGCAACTACAGAAACCCACAAGGAATGGTAGTTTGTGTGTGTGTGTGTGTGTGTGTGTGTGTGTGTGTGTGTGTGTGTGTGTGTGTGTGTGTGTGTGTGTGTGTGTGTGTGTGTGTGTGTGTGTGTGAGTGTGTGAGTGTGTGTGTGTGTGTGTGTGTGTGTGTGTGAGACTCGAATTTTCAAAATAAAAAAACAAAAAACAAAGACAATAAATCGATTTGCATTCAAGCTCTGCAAAGTCAAAAACGACAGAATTGTATGAATGTATGAAAAGTTTTTGTGTCGTCTCGATTAATTCAGAGAAAAACATGAGACCGACTAGAATTATTTCATATTTACGTTCAAAAGCATGAAAAATAAACAAATAAAGTCAACAAACAAATCCCAAAACAGAAACATTAACATCATATATTTAAGTATTAGCATTTACCACAAATCGTCGCCACTATACTCGACAGCATCTTCACAAGTATTCTGATCCTGTCATAGCTGAGGCACTTCAGTTACAAGTACTAGAATACATCATAGCTCACTACTGCATTTGTTGTCAGTTACAGATTGTGACTCGGAGAGCTCTTTACAGAGTCGTCGCAACGAGACAATAAGCCCGAGGACATTTTTCGGTCGTCGTGATGAACAGAAGTACTCCTGAGAAGTCTCTAGCGGTTCCTACAGCCGAGGGGAGTTTTGACGACACTCTGGAGTTTAATAATGAGCATAACGAGCAGGGCAAAGATAAGAGTCCAGTCGTGGGAATGATCAAGACGTGCACGGAGGAAATGCAAAACGCCGGCAGAAGGAACGACTGTGGTGTCTTATTCTGGTTCTCTTTGACATCTAGAAAGACATTCAGGCGTTTTTGGTGGTTGTAGTACGACCAATGGACGTCATTGGGGCCTTCCTGTGTGTGTTTGTTTTTTTTCTTTTTTCTTAAGTAATCTCACTTTCTCAGACAATCCAAAAATGTGCGAATGCTTTGCGGTTTGTCGTTCTGTGCCGTCCCTGCGGTGGAAGTGGTGACCCTGCGTTTCGCTCAACTTGGACTGGGTCCAGCTCGACTCGATCCAAGAAAAGCTGGTGCAGAAGATGGACGGATCGAGAGTCATCCTTCGTGTATGAATCTCGATCCGTCCAGATTGATCCACTTTGCATGGAATTATGCAAAAAAATAAATAAATAAATAAAAAATAAAAATCCTATCCGCTTACGTTAATAGTTGTTGAGATAGTTCAGTATTGGCAAAAGTGTTGAACAAACAGGCCGACCCCTCGAGCCACGCTGCTGGCATGACTGAAATGTCAAGCATTAGCCGGTTCCCCGCATTCCAAATGGGAGGATGTTTTTTTTTTTTTTTAAATAATTGAAAACTGAACCTCTTTGGGTAAAAAAAAAAAAAGTCATTTGGAAATGTCACCTTGGTAAATTGAATTTGACATATTTTAAAGTTGTTTTTTTTTTTTTTTTTGGTACAGTATGTCTGAAACAATCAGGAGATTAATGAATAATGAAAACTGCCATTACGTGCGGTTGTGTTAAAATGTAGGCTCCGACTGACTTTAAGCATATCCGTAATGTGTTTGGTATAAGAGACTTAATTAATGGCTCCACTGTTAAAAGGGGTCAAGGCCCATGCTTGCACCCTTCATATTGTAAGTTTAAGTTCAAAGGCTGTTCTGCCAGAGGATTAAACATTATCCCCCCCCCCTCTCTCTATTGGCAAACCAACTAAGGAGATAATAAGCACATAATATACAGTACATTTAGGGGGACTGAGCCCCAAGAAGTTTCAAGTTGAAAAATGACGACATAAAACACATCAATGCTGGTTCCTTCGGCTGTAAGAACACAGAGCTGCTTTACTAAAGGAAGCTGAGAAGGGACACGGGCAATGTATGGTGCAAAAGAAAGAGGGGGGGAAAAAAACAAATAATGCCAGTGAATTATTCAAGACAACACACTCACACACACACACACACACACACACACACACACACACACACACACACACACACACACACACATACACACCCTTCGTCCTCCAAAGTAGGCTAACCAACAAAGCAAACAAACATTTGCATCGGGCAAACACAGAGTAAGTTTGGTACGATTCATCAGCAGCCAATGCTCATGAAGTCACGCGTCGCCTCGCTCTCAGAGGATGGCGAACAATCAAACACACACACACACATGAGCGTGCACACACACACACACACACACACACAGGTTGGATGTTGAATGTGAACGCTTGAAGGTGACTCGTGTGTTTCTGTCTGTGCAGCCCGGAGGTACTTTGGTCCCTCGGTGGGAAGCTCAGGAACTCTTTTGGTGTGTGTGTGTGTGTGTGGACATGTTTTTAAGGGTTAACACATGGTGTTAGGTTGGGGTCAGGGGTCATAGTTGTGATGGTCAAGGTCCACAGTGCATCTGATGCCGACAAAACTGAAGCCACATTTCTATGCGTCTGTACATGTGCTGTTATTCTGACGGTCTTTATGGGAAACAGACCCACCGCTCCAAATCTATTAGGCTCCGTTTACTCGATGTTTCAAGTGAAAAGGCATCATTTTTGGTTTCATTCCAGAGAGTTTTGTGTTCACATGGCAACGTTCTGAATACGACGCACGCGGACGTTGGATTGCCTTTCCGCGCGACGCTCAACTGCAAAACTACCGAGTCCCCGGACGACGCGGACTGGGAGTCGGGACACGTTGTCCCTCTACTCGCACATGTGCCAGAATAACCGTTTTACTGCAGCTGTGTTCTGCATGCACAGTGGCAGCGTTTTCAGCTTTTTCCCCCTGTTTCCATGGAGACGGAGTCTGGGCACCGTCAAAAAAGCCGCAACTCGGGAGCCGTTTTCAAAGACTTTAGTTCCCGGTGGCTCCGAGCACCGCCGTCGTGTGACCAGACACCCCCCCAACACAATGAAAGCTTTTCGTTTTCACAGACATTTTAGGATTAAATATATTGTGTTTTTAAGGGTGGGTTTTAAAATTGTGTTTGCACTTGCTCTAGTTTAACTGTCCCCTTTGGGTGCAGCACCTGGGATGGTACTATATCATTACCATTAATTTTCTTTAAAGGATTTGTTTTAATGGTTTTAAGCTGCTCCGCTAATCTTGTGAAGCACGTTCAAGTAGCCTTGTGTCCACAACATGCTCTAAAAATAACGCTGCATTGCCTTGTGGGGTCTGACCTTCTGTGTGGGGACTAAAATGATGGATCCCACCTATTAATAGTTTGCATGTATTTAAAGCTAAACACACGTCGGTTTAGAATTTGCTTATTGTTGATGTTGGTTTGTGCAGAAGAGCAGCGGAGCGAGAGGCGGCGACGTGAAAATGAACAAGCTCTGCAAGGAAGAATGCACGTTTTTTTTTGTTGTTGTGTGGGTCTGACTGTGAGGTCAAGCTTTTTTTTTCTTCTTTTTTTAAAAAGCCCAGGCCCAAGGCTCATGGTTACGGTCATGACACACCACACAGACCCAGCTACCGTTTTCTCGTGCACTCGGAGCAAGTCGGGACGCTGCGAGCCCCACGTATGTGGCATTTAACATGTTGGGTGCGTCTCATAAAGCATCTTGACCACCGGTCAGGCCGGCACCTCTGCTGGTGTTTTGTAACACCAGCAGAGTTCTGCTGTGGGGATCTCTCCGGATTTAAAAAAATTAAAAATAGATAAGCAAAGTTAGTAAATTAGTGGCTTGTTTTCTCTCTGCAAAATGCGCAGTTTTATAGTATAACCAGAGCATGAACTATTGGCGAAACATGATGGATAAGATCAGTTACGAATACAGTTAAATTTCTTGATTATGTTTCATTGGTACTGTTGATTAAAGATGTACCAATACTTCACGGGGTAAAAGATTCCCCTATACAACCTGGCGAGTATCCTGTGACGTTACGCACCGCACTATGCGTACTGCAGATTTTGAGCCTTCGAGGCTCTTCGGCGGTGGTTCACGACAACGCATAGCCTCTCGCGTATCGTTTGCATATAGAGTGTAAATTAGGCTTAAAAGCATTTAGCAAGCACTGGTATCAGTACTCGGTATGGGCAAGTAGGTAAAGTATCGGTTCCTCCATGCTGTGATACGCAGTAATAAACCCATTTTTGTAAACTGGTAAATTCCAAAAGAAGTTGGTTTTCTTACGTCTCACACACCAGTTATTAGAAATAACAGATCAATTTTACATTTCAAAAATTCGATGTTTACGTTAAGTTCAATGGAGATTAATTAGCACAAGTTTGGATTTTATATCTGTTGTTTTAAGCTGTTAACATCAAATTCCTCACATCTAATTGGAACCCGGCTTCATGGCTGTGAGCGGCCGCGTCCCTGAACGCCTCATGGAACCCCCCCCTCCAAAAGTCTGCATTAGCAGCCAAATCTAAATGTGACTTTTTCCCCATTCATTCATCTTAGGCACTTAAAAAATAATGCAGGTATTTATCATTTCATGTTGCAGTTCTTTATATTTCACAGTTTACAATCGATTTTGAAGCTATAATGAATTTTCTACAGAGTGGAAATGATAATCTACGGATCTCGAAAATGTCTTTTGTATTCTTCCCCCATAGAAGGATGGTTTACTGTGAGGAAAAGCGAACCACCTCTCAGTTGTGGCTCCTTTCTTGACGCACCTAACCGACACTGATACAAGTCAGAAAACACGTTGGAAGCCAAAGCCATGCGTACACACAGACACAATGAGATTTGCTCAGAAGCAGTGGTGAGCCGCCCGGGGGAGGATCTGGAGGTTTCCTCGGCCTTGCTCAAGGTCCCTTTCTGCCCACAGTGGTGGCAATTATGGCGGCGGCAAACGGCGCCTTTCACTTTAAACGTACAGGAATTCAAACCAGCAACTTTCTGGCTACAAGCTCATTTTACTTTCGTATTTCTCACATCTGTTAAAACTATACTTTTCAAATGAGACAAAAAAACAAAACTGTTGCTGGTAAACCTAAATAGAAATCAATAAGGTTTTAGACAGAAATCATCCACTCTTGACATTGAATCCGGATTCATTAGATATCAAACCAGCACATGCGCCCACCTTTCCATGCTCTGCTGCTGCTTCAGACCCCCTCCCTCCCTCCCTCACTCCCTCTAAGGCCTCCCTGTCTTTCTTTTCTCTTTGACAGTGAGCAGGTCCCTGTTGGCGATCCGTGCTCTTTTACAATATTGTGGGAAAGGAGAAAGAGAGAGAGAGGGAGGGAGAGGGGAGGGAAAAAGAAAGAGAAAGGGAGACTGCCAGAAACACTACACAATATCAAAGCACCCAGTGCACAGCCAACAGAGCTTTGATAGTGGGCAGGGAGGAGTGAGGGTCACGCAAGCGCAAGGAGAAAGGCTCAGCGAACTGTTTAAAGAGGGGAGCGGGATCTATCGGGATCCCCACATTGGGGGGTGGGGGGGGGGGGGGGGGTAGGATGGGGACGGAGCTTTGAGGCAGTGAGTGGTTTTCAGCTGGGTGTCCTGCAGTCACACACACACACACAAAAAAAAGAAAAAGAAAAGAAGAAGTAGGGCTCCCTCTCTGTGACTGTCTGTCTCCCCTGTCTCTTCCCCCCTCTGGCTTTTCCACTTATCTTTAACAAACAGCAGCTCAGGCTCTCAGCCACTGGCCGACAGTTTGTCCCGACAACAGAAAACCATGGCAGTAACCACTGGAAGAGCCTGTCTGCTTCCAAAGGTCCGCCCTCTCTGGCTTCTCCAGTTCGAGCTGCATTTTAAATCCCCCCCCCATTTATTTTTTTATTTTTTTTGCAGATTTGGCCCAAACAGAAGATTGGAATCAATATGCAACTTGATGAAAGAAGTTTGGGATGCGGCAACAGCGCTGACGAGGGCTCCAGAGTGCATTAGGTCACCTTATTGGCTGAAGGGGTGCAGAAACAGAGGGGGGGGGGGGGGGGGGGGGGGGGGTTGATCTGGAATATAAAAAAAATAAATAAATCAAAGAGGATAAAGAAGGACAGGGGTGTGAGGCAGCAGTTTGTCAGCAGCCCCTACCGTCTCTCTGCGGCCCGCCTCTGCTGACGATACTCGCACGGCTTCTGCTGATGATACAACTCTGCTTACATCCTTCACTCCTCCCTCCCACTCCTACAAGCTGTTTCTAACACCGTGCGAGATACCTTATGTCAACTGAAACGCGCCGTAAATGCTGACAAAACTAAATTCAGCCTGTTTACTAACTCGCAAACGGGCCAAAAAAAGAAGGACACGATATGAGGAGTCGCACGTGTATGGAAGTTGCTTTTCTTTGTCCTACTCGGCGTCCTCCGGCAAAGAAAATAACGCATCGTGTGGAAGTTTTTACTCATCGATCGTTCGAGCCGTGCATTCATCCTTCTTCTGCACCTTCTTAGTCTAGCGTTGAGTTGCGTAGAGACTATGAGGGGACGGCAGGGTACCCACACACATACCTGGGGGATATTTTGCATGTTCTTCCAGTGCATGTTTTCTGGGTTGCTTAAACGTCCCCGGGCAAACAAACCGTATGCCACAGCCATGACTTGAGTGCTCGGAGCCATTTGGAAATGCAACTTTTTGAAAACGCTCCGACTCCCGTCTACGTATTAACGGGGAAAGATTTCACTTTTTATACATCACACCCAAAAGCAAATAGTTCTTCTGCACATGCACAAGTAGATGGACAATAACAACAATGGCGGCCTCCGGAGTGTCATGACTCCCAGCCCGTGTTCTCCTCGGACTTTGTCAACAATAAAACTACCATCACCCGGAACAACAATCCAACGGGGTCGCCTGCCCACACGAATGTCCGTGTACTTTCATTGTTATTGTTTATAGCGGCAAGCTCTCTGCGCACGCGTGTGTGGTTTCATTACAAAAGCAAACAACAGCACCCACTAGTGGCCCAACATGCCAACTACATCGTTTAACATTTCTGCAGTTGCCATGTGAACAGACATCGTCTTCAAAATGTAATTTTCTGAAACGAAAACACTGTACCATATGTTTTCCCTTAAAACGCAATGTAAGCAGGGCCTTAGACGAGTTTCCAGGCCAGATGCCCTCCATGCCACATCTAGGATTATAATCCCACACTGAAGGTCAAGCTTTAAAACGATGCTCTACCAGGGGAGAGTATCACAATCCTAACTTGAATCCAAGTGGGTCAATCATAAAGCCCCGCTGAGCCGAGTGCAAGAATATTGACTCGCTTACTCATAAATGTATGCCGGTGGCCTCACGCCACGAAAAGTACATGACATCACAAAGACAGAAAACCCAAACAGGCTTTGGGTGACAGGTGACCTTCGTCGGAGCCGAAGTGGTTATGGTCTTAATTTGTCCGAAAGATTACAGGCTCGTCAGCAAGTTTGACAAAAAGAAAGAAAGAAATAAACTTGATTAACCTTGGAGAAACCCTGGCTGTGACGGATGACCCATCTTAACCACGTCAACAAATCTCTGCAATCCGATCTGTGCAGAAATCTCAGCTGAGTGGGAAAAAAAAAAAAAAGAAGGTTGTCAGGGAAGAAGGGAACATTTGAGCGAAGGAGTGAGTGCATTAAAGGTTTGGCTCTTTAAAGTTGAATCTGGGTCAGGTTATTTTTCTTTTTCGCTGAAGGAGAGAAGTTGCCTTTTCCAGACAAACCCTGGAATAAGTGGGCGTGTCGTTTCAAATTCATCAGCCCTTCTTGTCCCTGCACCACGGAGGCAATCGTTTGGTTTTACAAAAATATGGACATTTTCATCACGTGTACCCTGCACTATAATAAAGAAAAAAAATGTTTAAGTTTAAATTAAAAGGTTATTATGGCACAAATTTACCAGACTCAAGACAGAATGCAAAAAAAGAATAGAATAAAATGGAGTAAATGAGCTTTTGTTTCCTATTGAGAGCAGCGAGCCGCTGCTTCATCACATGCCTTCACAAATGCACAAGGAGGAACATGCAAACTCCTGGAATTGAACTGCAGATACTTTCACCGTGCAGGAAAGCTACACTTACAGACCCATGAAACTGGCGTTTTAAATAAAACTGTACGAGGATACCCTGTGTATGAGGAAAATAAATAAATAAATTTAAAAAAATCAGTGCTTTTATAAATCTCTTGAAAAAAACAGTGAAAAAATGACTGTATGCAGTTAGTTTTTCGTTATCTGTCCCTCGGGTCAAAAATGAATTAGGCAAAAGTGCCTTTATGTGCTCGTCTCCCTCTTCGTGGAACAGACTGCAAAATTATTTAAGGCTGAAAGCTCTCTTGGTGAGTTTACACGGTTAATGGAGGTTCTTGTGGCAGGCTCAATAAGGAGCTGTCTTTGCTTTGTTTAGTCAAGATTTAAATAGGTTTGGCAACGAGCCCGCTGGTCCGACGCTGAAGTGTTGCCTATTGGAGTAGTGCTCGGAAAGGAGTCTCTCGACTATGATTGTATTTTGCTTTGTGTGCTCTTCCGACTGAGACGTTGGTGTTTGTCTGGATGCTGAGTCTTGGCTGGCCTCCCTTGATGGAGGAGATATTTAATCTGTAGGGCTGCCCAGTTTAAACAGAAGTTAAATAACATTTGGAGAGGAGGCCTTCCCTCGCACCGAACTCCTCAAGTCTGCTCCGCATCGCCCAAGACAAAAAAAGAAGAAGGAAAAGGTGGGACTCCTTGATCCCACCGAGCCGTCCCGCCTCTCATGTGTTTCCTTAATGGGGCAGACCCAACGAGTGGTGGCGGCGTACAAGAGAAATGACAACCGCCGAGTGCGAACGACAAGAAGTGGCCAAGTAAGGAAGAGTGAGGGGGAGTCCAAGAGAGAGGCTGGTTATATCCCGGGGTCATTAGCAGCATTTCAAAGTCACCCCGTCTTTCAGCGTATGCTGCTTGACAGGCCCTGCCAACAGAATTAGGGATGAGGGATGACGGTGCCGTGATTAGATGTGTAACTGAGGGGGAACACGTGGGGATGGGGGGGGGGGGGGGGGGGGGGGGGGGGTCCGAGGTTACTCCACGCTCACACATATACATGCGAGCAGCAGAATGGGAAGGATCATGGAGAAAATGGAGAGCGATAAGCACGGCGATAACCCCGATCGTAAGCTGTGGTCAGTAATTGACTGGATACCGCCCCTCTCTCTCTCTGCCTCTCTCTTTCTCCCTCTCTCTCTCTCCTCCTCCCTCTCACCCTCGGTTTCAACACCTGAGGCGGGTCGGCCCGATAAAACACCGTGGGCTCCCTCGGCTCCCCCGATGAGTGAACTGAATTCTCAAATTACCGGGCTTAAGATAACATACCTGGATAAATTGCCGCTCTTTATAAGTCTCAAATCTCTTTGTAGATATTCATCAAAGGCTGTTTCGCTCCTGATGCGGAGAGAACACAGGAGATGGGGGGAAACGGGAGAACAACACACAATGTGGTTCATATTAAGGCCTCTGATCGTCTATCTCGAGTCCCTCGTTTTCTGCTACATTCCTTTAGGCAGGGGTGATGTGTGGAAGCAGCAAGAGGAGGTTGTTGGGGGGGGGGATAGTAGTCTCTGTTATAGCACAAAATATGCGACGAGGCTTCCATGTGCTTCCAGCTTTTGACGTCAACTCTGGACCAAGTCTGAAGTTTCCATCTGCACCGTCCCAAATGAATTCTGATGATTTTGGGACCCTTCCTGGTTCAACCATCTCACTTAAAGAGATGACCGCTGTAACTTTCACCAAACAACAGAAACATACAGGAACGGATGAGATAAGGTCAAACAACCAAGAACCCCCCCCCCCAACCCAGTTACAAAATGCAAAGCTTCTGCCGTAACATATTGAAAACACACTGCTCTTTTAATAGAACTCTTATGACCGATGTATTGAGCCGAAATTCTCAACGAGATGTAGAAGGCGGCAATAATATCGCCGGCCTGAACGTGGCCCGAGGCCTCTCGCGCTCTGAGCCAGATTGAGCCACTGAGCCCCGTCACAGCGGCGCTGTCCTGATCACTGCGCTCCGGCCTGGATTTACACCGTTTATCATTACTCCACGGTGACGAGGAAACCTGTCGCAGTGTCAGATTTAAAGTTCACCTCCTAAAGGGAGTATATTACTTCTTACATTCACTGCATTTTAGTGTGAATGTCATGTTCTTTTACTCTGAACATGTCTACATTTTACCTGAATACCTAATGAAAGCAAGACCATGAGCTGAACTCGGGTTTTCAAATTTGCCTAGAATACAGAAAATCAGGCACGTGTACCAGATGTGGACGGGGAAATTGTGAGATGCTCTATCCACCCAATGGGGCCAGTTTGGGGTTCGGAGTCCTGCTCAAGGACTCTTTGACGCCTGAACAGGGAAAGATGGGGAATAAAACCTGCAACCTTATGATTGAAGAGACGACTAATCTGCCTACCGAGTCACAGCTGTCCCAAAGACAAGCGATAACAAAAAAGCCCAATAATTTATTGACTTAATGTGGCTGTTATTTAACACCAGCATCATCCTCCTATTGCTACTGCTGCACCACCCAAAAAATACATTCCCATACCTCCACAGCTGTTTGCGTGAAGGTATTTTCATGATCAGAAAACTCTACAAATGACATCATTATTTGAATCCTGTGTCACATGATGATGAGGATCACCAGATTGAGCAGCAGAGTTCTGGGACACAGACACATACAGTCACATCTTTAATGTGTGTGGACTAACTTCTACAGTGCAAACACGTGCATTAGCCTAACAATCAACCCTGAACTGTAGTTAACACTCGGAATCAGTTTCACGTCGTATGTTTTTGTCGGAGTGTAAGCATCTGTTGCCCTTCCTCGCTCTCTTTGAACACTGTGCCCGAGTGCAGCCCCGTCTTGTACTGAGGCGGACCCCACGGAGCAACGTCTTTCAGTTTTCCACGGGAAAAAAACAAAAAAAGAATAATGCAAGTGGGCGTAGACTCGAGGCCTGCATGAAAAAAACATGAGGAGTGAGTCGAGGGAGGGCGGAGGGGCCGAGCTGCTTAACGTACCACCGAGACAATGAAAAACAAATAACACAATGCCGAGGCGGAGGAACAAATGCGAGGGTTTGAAGGATCATCACATTCTGCACAAGGGTTATCATCAGGGGGAAAAGTTTACAATCAGGCGAAGTCATCAGGGCAGTTACGTCGAGGTGAACTCTGGCCTAATGATGCTCACGCGACGTATATGATTGGATATTATCTTTTATGCCAGGTGACCCCGTCAAAGCCTGCGAATACGAGGGGTTCTCATTCAGATGGTGGATGAAGTAGTGTGGATAATTGATTCTCTGAGGCATATGTCATTCTGGCCACTTCACAGTTAACCCTGTCCAAAGGTGCGAGTGGAAGGAATGTCGACAAACAAAAGAAAAGTTAGGTATGTATTTTCATCTACAACGGTTGCTGTACGGTAGGTATGAAGACGGGGAACCCTTAAGAACGGCCTTGCACTCGAGGAAGCACTGCTGACAAAACCGTTTTGGACTTAATGAAAGCCATCCAAATAAAAAGCCTGAGAAAGGGATTAATGAAATGAGGATTTTTTTTCATTGAACTGAGAATTACCAAAAATCAAGAACATTACAGTAAAGTTGTTAGCGCTCTATTCTCAAAGCGAGAGGGATTAACTATTTCCGCGGGGAGTTTCCATGGTGTCCCTGCATGGCCTTTCTCGCCAGTCCGTTCGACGGTAGATTGTCTGCACGTGTGAACGTACGGCATGCATGCGTGATTGTGTGTTTCACCGTGAGCCCTGCGATGAAGTGGCGACATGTCTGTGGGTTTACACAGCTTTTCATTCATTGCCAGCTGGATTAGGCGCCGTATTTTTATAACACTAATTTCAAGAGAGCAGGTAGACGAGATGGATGAGATCAGAAGAACTAATGTTGACAGGAATAATCGGGCAAATTAAAATTAACCACGCAAACACAAAGCCATGGGAGGAAGAAATAAAAAAAAATTATACCAGGGAGGAGAGAGCTGCCAGTCTGCCAGTCAGAAGTAGGTCTTATTCAGGCTTCAGGCAGTGGTCAGCTGCCTCTAGTTGCCCTTTTCAAGAGCCAACCAGAAAACTGCAAAACCAGTGGCAAACGCCCCGACAACAACCACCAGGCGCCTTGTATCAGGGCCACGGAGCTCTCGCATCACCAACCAGCCGATCGCGTCACATCTGCCCAGACTTAGATCGTGACGATGTTTTAAGTAATGCCAAGAATGCTGCAACGCATGCCACTGTGGCAAGAGGATGCACTGAAAGGATCACCGTGACGTCTGGGAACATCCAATCCCCAATCTGTTCATCCTCGAGTCGACGTCGGTGTAGAAGTTAACACGTGACGTCAATCTAACCTTTATCTTTTTCAACAGTGATCTAATCAGTTCATCTTTGACTCTGCCTTCACATATCAGTCATACACGCAGTAACACGCACGGGAAACTGCATAAGACACAATGGACTAAACTTGAAACCGGTTGGAGTTGGAGTTAAGTTTGAGATAAACACTTTATCATCCAAGGAAAGTGGTGACATTTGGTATTACCAAATGGTTAAAAATCACGTTTGACAACAATCACAAAAGAGAATGAATAATACCAAGAAAAGGCCCAGGGTTCATCATTCCTACTGGATTATGACACGAGGAATCCGAGAAACAGCCTTCAATCGACCTCAGTGCCAGCATCTATAAGACATTATGTGTTCAACACAATCTGGGCAAAATCCAGCAGATGGAAAAAGAAATCAACAAGTTAAGGCAGACTCCGAGTTGACGGAAGGCCTGAGGAGCTGCGGGGTTTCAAAAGGCATTCTGGGACATGTAGTCACACCGTCGCAGGAACAGGGGATGGCTTGAAGGAGCGAATCACAAGACATAAATGCGAACCCATCGGACGGCCTGGCCGAATGATTTACAACAGCGTCGGAGCTTTGGAGGTTGGAATTTTCCTCCGAGGCAGGGCGTTCCACTCTTTCACCAAACGGCGAGGGAAACTCCAGCATTTTTTTTTTTTTTCATTTTCTTTTTTTGCACACACGCTGATTTTCACGCACGGTGCCGACGCAGAAGAACAAGAAGATGAAACCAGACTGCGCACTTGCCCTCGCTTCTTCTTTCTCCTCTTTCCTCCGTTTTCCGCCCCGTTACAGCGGTTTCCTGAGCACACCTCTCATGGCACATTCAGAGCATGAACCCGTGGAGTCAGCAAGTCTGTACGCAGCTGCTAAATATTCAGTCCTGTGCACCCCCCCCACCCCCCCTCGCATTCTTGCACGATGATCGTCTACATCCACCTTAAACTCTCCTTACATCCTCCGCTCCTTCCTCTCGTCGGTTCCGTCCCTCCTCTGTAGCTCTCCACAGCGTCGCTGCCTCTGCTCTCCGCGCTTCACTTTCATTAAGGGGCTCTCCTCTGATAGCCCTTCATATAACACTTAATCATCATAACAATAAGAGCACTCTCTCGTTCTCCCTCTCTCTCTCTCTCTCTCTCTCTCCGGCAAATCACCTCGAGGGGCAAGTCCTAAAGATCCTCCGCTCACTGATGTCATTACTGCCCCGGGCTCCCCGATTGGCTGGAGCGGCGGCGACGGCAGGGCCCGCCTCCGAGGTGTTTCGGCGGAGGGCTCAGCGGGAGCAGAGCGGGGTCGGACAGGCCAAGGACATTCCTCTTATGGTGAGGAGCGAGGAGAGGGAGAACGAAACAAAGCCTCCGACTGGGAGGCAGAAGACGAGGCCTGTTTGGTTTTTGCAGTCAAGAGAGATGAATAAGACTATTGAATAAGAGGGAGGGAGGTTTGAATAACAGTATTTTACATGAATGGATCTTCAGGGAAATGACTGCTCCGTCGCTCCCTGCGCTTGCTATTTTCGGCAACGATTTTGACAACAGGGCTGAGTGTGTGTGTGTGTGTGTGTGTGTGTGTGTGTGTGTGTGTGTGTGTGTGTGTGTGTGTGTGTGTGTGTGTGTGTGTGTGTGTGTGTGTGTGTGTGTGTGTGTGTTGTCGGAGGGGAGGGGAGGGGGCATTTTGGCTGATTGAGTCTACGATGTTATCGGGCTGTGGAAGCGACAGCATGCCATATTATGTTGTTGTGGGTGTGTGCATAGACCAACAGTGACGGCATGACACGCACACGAACAAATCCGCACAAGCGCACACACAAAATCTCACTCACTCACGCACACACACACACACTTGTCCAAACCACTGCAAAAATCACAGCTGTTCTCAGTTGCTATGCGGCAGTCGCACCATCATCTCAGATATCACACACAGATACGCACACCCACACACACGTGTGAGACGGGGACGGCAACACCAGACTTGGCGGGGTCGGAGGGTCACCGAGGGGGCGATGTGAAAAAAAGTTGCCTGGCAACAAACGCACGGCGTGCACGATTACCCCCTTGAACTTCTCCTGACCAGATCCCAACGTGGTTATGACGGATGTCCTGACGGATGAGGATTACTTTCCGCCTGGCTCGTGGCGATTCAGGAGAAATGTATTGAATGTGCTGCTGCTTCATAAACAAAAACCACGACGGATCTGACCCCGTTGTTATGGCTCCTCGGCGCCACCGGGGGCAACAGTTCGCAGCGCCGTGGCTTGTTTGGCGGGAATCTACTGTCATGTGAACAAGAACCACGACTCTCAGTGTCTTTCCGATTTGTTCTCGACACCCTTTAAAAAAAGGTGAAAATCGGCATTAACAACGTGCTTAAAAGCAGCCGGGGTCACGTCAGGCCACTTCTTCTCACTTTCCCCTGTGATCCTGGATGCATGGTTAGGATGCTGACGGAGGGAGAAGCTGTACCTTGACGCAAACCGTCCCTTGGGCCCAAAGAAAACAAACCTGCGCGGTAGATTGGTCACGATCACGAGGCCGTTGTCCTCTGTGCACAGAGATGTACCAAAAGGAAGCCAAGGTCGAAAAGGCCTCTGCTTAAACTGCATTTAAGCGAGGTGTCTGTGTCACAAATACGCCTGTCTGTTTAACCTTGGATCAAAAGATTTGTACCATCTGCCACAGTTCAATCAATATCATCATCCGGGTCACAGCACATCTAATTGTATCACAAAGGTAAATGGATTTGCTCGAGTGTTTCAGTTTCACCTCTCATCTAAAAGTTCAGATGCAAACTTTAAAACAAAATCACAGTTCTGCAGTCGGAACGAGAAACTGCCCGGAGACGGAAAAACAATATAATTTCCAGTTGTAATTTATACAACAGGTCTACCTCATGTTGTGGTTTGAGATTCTTCAAAATATTACCGTATTTTCTGGACTATTGAGCGCACCTTGATATAAGCTGCACCCGCAAAATTTTAAAAGAAAGAAAAAAAGAACATATATAGGCCACACTTGACTATAAACCACAGGTATCCAGGTTGTAACAGGGCAGGATCAATTCCCAGCAAATCTGTCTTTCATAGAGAAAGAGAAATACACAATCACAGGGTTTTATCTGTGTTGATAGAATATTTTATCGGTTATTTTCTGATTGTGATTCTGAGGAGGAAGATTTCTCAGCTATGGACTCCAGCAGGACTCCAGCAGGGCGACTTTACGTGACGCACCTGAACGCATCACTCAGCTGCCAGAGCTCTGGACCACGGAAAGCAGCACAAGACGAGGTCACGAAGAGCAGAAATATCCCTTTTAGGGCAGGTTTTGGAGAAGCAGAGGCTCAAAACAGCATGAATCTACATGCGGAAGTAGAATCTTGCGGCATTAAGCCCATTATCCCGTAAAAATCCATAAATTAGCCGCGTCATTCTATAAGCCGCAGGGTTCAAAGCGTGTGAAAAACATAGCGGCTTGTAGTCCGGACATTACGGTAAATGCTGAGCTGTCAAACACATCGACATGAAGTTCAAGGACAAACATTTAAATCCCACACAAAACTCAAGTGAAAACCCAGATCTTCAAGAACTGTTTTCCCTCAGCAACAATTTATTGTAATGAAATGACCCTAAACCCCACAAAAAAAAATCAGTAAAACAGATTGTAATACTGTACCTGAAAACCCTGCAATTTAAGATTAAACTTGATCTCATACTTTTATTTGAAAGTAGAGCTTTTAATCTGAATAAATAAAACATTTCAACCATTCATTAATGGTTTGATTTGATCGTTTTTTGATATCATGAGTGAAACTGACAGCTGCTCCTTATCTGACTGTCTGATTCCATTTACTCCACGTCTGAGTCCAGACCAAAGGAATCAAGTGACAGTAACACTTTATTGAACACTACTATTGTGATAGAGCTTTGTGCTTCCATTTATATCAGATACATGTATGCTCTACAGCCTTGAAGCCCCACAATCTGAAGCCGTGTCGAGCACACAGCTGCATTACAGCTTAGACCTTTTTCCCTGAGAGCGCAGTCTCTTTGGCTTCTTCTCATGTCAGCGCGCACACATTTAGTATGTGAGTCATGCACTGTATTAAAACCACAAAACATGAAACCCACTGAAGACTCAATAATTATATTGTCTCAAAAAACTTTAAAATAATGGAGTCCGCTCGTTCGGCGTTGCTTCTAAACAAAGAGCCGAGCTCAACAGAACCAACATAAAAATAAAAAAAAATCAATAGGGCCATTTTTATAAATCGAGTTAAAAGCGGCGGCCTCGGTTTATTTATCCCGCCGCCTTCTTTTTTCGGCAAGTGATGTCACATGTCGGGGCCCCGGCCGTCTCGGCAAGCGTCCTCGCCGTCTCCTTTCCACCGCGCGCAGTGGAACAAAGCGGAGACGGCAGAAGAAACGCATCTTTAAAAAGAAACTGCGCGGCGTTGTGGAATAATTTGGAAAGCTGTCACCGGGAGCGAGCCCCATCTCGGGGAACGCCAGTCCCGCACGCGCGGGACGCACACACTGGCTTAAGAGTTCGCGCACACACACGCACACACACACACACACACACACAAACAGGGACCTTGGTGTTTACATCATATGGGAAGGTATTTTTTCCCCTCGCACTGCCAGGGAACAGGCCCACGCATGGACACACAGACGCTGACTAAGGCTCGAAGACTCCTGGGGGGTGGGGGTGGTAGGATCTGCCTGCGAGGGTGCATATGTGTGTGTAATTACTGTAGCTGTGTACCGATATGGAATTGTGTGTATCGATATGGTTATTGATGGCTTATTATTAGCATTGATCCAACACGCTCTGATCCTGCTTCCCCGTGCTGAGCAAGCTGGTGTCTGCTGGAGAAAGGCCCGGGTCGTAGTGCTCCTCTGCTTCCTGACCTCAGCGACGGAGATCTTCCCTCCCGTTTCCGGCCAAGGCGACCCAGATAAGGTAGTGAGGAGGCCCCGGTTCTGTATCGGGACGTGGGACTCTCCACACAGCTGTTTGGGCACAACTTCTCATGTTGAAGTCGGAAGACAGAATAACTTCCGACAATATAAAGATATAATACTCTGTATTTGAAATAGACCAACGAGGAGATACACAGACAGACGAAGTTAGTGAACAAGTCCGGGAGGAGGCGACGGAGGCTTATTGGGCACGTTTCACGAAGGGATGAATCTGACAAACAGCCGAATTGCTTCAACCTGGAAACCGGAGGGCGGACGGAAGCGAGGCCGACCTGGAGCCACGCGGCGAAGAACAGCAGAAATGGAAAGAAACTCACTAGGATGGAACTCTTGAAGATCGGCAGAGCCAGAGACCGCCAAAGACGAGCGATACGGCCTCGTGTGCCGCCTCGGCACGAGGAGACTTAACCTTACCCAGTTAACTAAGTATAACCACGTTATCCAAGTCAAGTGAAAATGGAAGAACTTTTCTTGCGTTTTTGGGTTTTACATGACAACGGTGCTCAAAGCCTCTGAAGAGGAAACTTTTTCGGAAACGCTCCGACTCCATCTCCGTGTAGACGGCATGTAACGCAGCATATTGCTCTCTGCGTGCATGCCTGTGTGGTTTCATCACAAAAACAACCAACAGCGACAACTTGCGGCCCGGCAAGCCAATACGCCTGAAACGATAGCGATGCGTTTTCACTTGAAACATGGTCGTGTAAACGGGAACCTCAGCATTCAACAGAGGGGGCTTATGCAGATCTGTACGGACGAGTCACTGGAACACAAAAGAAATCTGCCTGGAAACTGAATTCTCAAAGTGAAAAAGGTCTTTTACCAGTGATATTCCTGAACTCCCAATACCTTTTTTTTTTCTTAAACAACTTTGTTTGCTTTTCATTTGTTTGCTTGTTGCACTGGCAGCAATCATGTGTCTGATTTGCATTATTATGAAAAAAAAAAAATCACAACCTGTTGATCCATTGGTAAAGAAAAATGTAAAAAAAAATCTAAAGTCGTCCTAAATTCAGAAACCAAATCATGAATCAATGAGAAGACAACAAAATTGGGAATAAGCTGTGCGATTTGTGCAATTATCTCTACATCTTGGTAGGACACAAACGCGACCTGGAGAACTGGATTCTTGATGAGCTTCAACTCCCTGGTTCATGAACACGAGCGGATGAAACCCCCGTCAAACTTTAAAATCCACTGCTACTGAAGCTGTTGCACAGATTTCCATGCTGTGTGTGTGTGTGTGTGTGCATGTACAGTATTTGCGCAGTGTTATCGAACAGTTGAGCTCAGCGTTAAGCTGTTGTGTGTTTTTCACAACGTACAGTGGCCCCGTTTGTGGTTTGCACTAATGCTAATCAGTTTATTAGGAAAATCTGCATATTTTGTGTTTGTGCGGCTATCAGAACCACTATATGTGTTGCTTTCAGAGTCTGTAAACCGTTAAGTCACCGCGTGGTGTGTTTCCCCTGTCGGTTTGGGGGGGGGGCCTCCACCGCAACACTCGGCGAATACGACGGGCGGCCTATTCAACCCAAACAGAGCAGTTTCCCCTCAAACAAGCGGCGGGGGCTAAAAACAGAAGTTTTCCGCCGCGCATCCAAGTCGATCCTCATTCTCCGTGACGCTGTGTTTTTCACTTTGCTAAAAATAAGAACTGGCGAGCGCAGCGCTTCGCGCCCCCCCCCCACCCGCCGCCTTCCTCCTCGGGTTCGCCGCTCGCCTGCAATTACTGGCGAGTCTCCGGATGAGAGGCAACAAAGGTCAGACGTGGTGGCAGCGAGGCTGTGGAGTTACGGCTTGCGAGACAGTGAGGGATCAGTGACAAGTGATGTGTGCGTGTGTGTGTGTGTGTGTGTGTGTGTGTGTGTGTGTGTGTGTGTGTGTGTGTGTGTGTGTGTGTGTGTGTGTGTGTGTAACAATAAAGCAACACTTTTTTTTCCAGTTTAAGAAGGAAAGAAAAGGAGGAGGAGCAAAGTCATTATATAAATCTGATTCTTTCTGAGGTCATCTTTGACTCTCCCCATGATTATGCCTGCCAGCGCACACACAATCACACACACACACACACACACACACACACAAGTGTGTATGGTTGCATACACTCATGACATCACTGGAGTTGGCCAGAAAGACAGCCAAGCTGACGTCACACCCCCCCCCCCATTCACTCAATGTCAATTACGTAATCACGGGGTCCAACGCCTGCAGGACGGCCATGCTGCGCGTTTTACTTTCCTGCCGTCGCATGAAGGGCAAGAACACATAATTGCAAGCTCATGTGTGAGGCGTAAAGTGAGGCGTGCTGATGACATCATTAGCGGGAGACGGCCTGGCGTGAGCGCGGCAAGTGGAGAGTGTTTTTCGGGTAAAAGAGGAGGAGGAGGAGGAGGAGGAGGAGAGACAGAGCGGACGGGCCCGGCTCGAGGAGTTATGCAACACAAATCCAACTCAACAGACTAGAAAGGGCCTCCTCCTGCCTGCTGGCCGTGCGTACACTGTATGCAAAGCGTGTGTGTGTGTGTGCGTGTGTGTGTGTGTGTGTGTGTGTGTGTGTGTTTTCCGTAGCACTTTTACATGAGGCGAAGGGTGTGCATTAAAAACACACAAGCACTCAAGCATGCCGCGCACACAAACACACACATGCAAATACATACACGCTCACTCTTCCCACCCGACTTATAAACACAGCCTCCTAAGGACAGGAAATCCTCCCACCCACGTTCCTGTGTTGCCGGGCAACCGGAGCAGCGTCACCGTGTGCATGCCCGCACCGCCGCAAACACACAAACAAGCAGACAGCGACGCACGCAAGCTCCCTGAACTCTCGCTTCTTTTGAAGGTGCAAAACAGGGAAAAAAAAAAAAAAGAGCGCGCACGTGCACACACACATACACACACACACACCTCAGATAGCGGAGACAAACCCGAGCAGGCTGATACTCGTCACGGCTGCCCTCCGAGCCACGCCGAACGTGACATCACCCGCTTGCAAATAAAAAAAAAATAAATAAAAAAAAAAAAGCTGGATTTATGAACCCTATTTTTACACCGGTTGACGTCGTCCTCCGCGTGTCGGTTGAGTATTTATGAGCTCGTGTGCCGCCGCGCGAGGATGCGGCCGGCAATAGCTCAGCACGACTAAGTGGAAGGAGGCTAATTGAGCAGAGGTGCCCAGCACTGCGGACAACGAGTCCATTTGGAATCAGCAGGAGGCCCATTGAAGACAATTATAACCTGGGGGATACAGAGGAGCATTATTCTTCTGAGCCATCGCGGCCACTTAGGCCCGCCCGCGTTTTCCAACCGCCGTTTAAAAAGCCTCGCTTTTAACTCTCCAGTCACTTTTACGCGCGAGCGTCACACGAAACCCACAACATTCACAAGTTCAATCTACGTGGGCAATTATCTAATCAACGCTGTGGAGGAAATACACCGAACGGGTGAAAGAGATTTCATGTGGAAGGTAGGAAAAAGGAGGTTTAACTCTAAAAACAACTCATTCACGTGTTTGCCGACTGGCCGGAAAATACATAAAAAAAAATCCATCAAAACTCCAGCTTGTGTGTCTTAAAATCTATTTCTTAAATTATTAATTAAACCAGGCACGGTTTGCTTTCAGCCCCACTTCTGAACACACAAAGACGAGGTTCAAACTGAGCGGCCGACACCGTGAACATTTTGGATTCCAAACAAGTCTCAAACAGTTTGTGTCGCTTTCATCCCTCATTCCTGGATATTCGTATTTATTAAGCCGGCGGCAGTCGAGGAAATTGAAGCGAGATTATCTCAAAATCAGAAGCTTCATTTATTACAGGAAAAAAAACTCTCCCTCCCTCCAGCTGATAATAAACAATCAATAAATACAGCGACGACGTTAAGGCTCGACACGAAAATGGAAAACTGTGTCGTGTTTTGCTCGGAGCGACTTTTAGAAAAAACTGCACCCGAGGTGGAACTTTTTAAAAAAAATGCTTCATCTCTGTGTAAACGGAGGAAAACGCAACTATTCGATTTCGTCTCCATGGAAACTTTTATGAAACGCTGCAACTGTGCGTGTGCGTTAATAGTTCTTCTGCACACGCTCAGTAGACGGACAATAACAACAATGGCGGCCTCCAGAGCGCCGTGATCCCCGAGTCGATATTCCCCTGCGACTTTTGTAGTTTTAGAGTTGAGATTGACCGGGAATAGTAACCCCTGTGTACTCCCACTGCCCTCGGCAGGCCTGTTTGTGTGTGTGACTTCATGACATGAACAACCAACAGCGCCAACCTGTGGCCTGGCATGCCAACTACATTGTTTTCAAAAGGTTGCAGTGTAAACACAAAACTTTACTGAAACAAAAAAAAAAAAAAACGTGTTTTCACTGAGACAACACTAGAAACGAGTACTAACGTCAAAGCAAGTACAGACTGACTCGGTATTTGTCCGACCAGCTACGGAATACTTCGCCAAAAAAAAAGACCGAAATCAAGACGAGATTCGAAAGAGATGAAGGCTTGAATAAACACAGAAAGTCATAGAACTGTGAAACTTTTCATCACTCATTCATGCAGTTTTTGGTATTTATAGATTTACAGGGTCGCTGCTGTGCAAACCACCAACACTCCCAACCCCCACAACGACAACAACAACAAAAAAAACGATGTATCCTGATGACGCATTGCTCCGGAGAGACTCCAGTGGACACTTTGCAGAATTTAAAAAGCCTTTGACGTTTCCTCAATTATTCTGAAACTTACTTTCGTCAGTGTTTTTTTTAAAAACCTCCGAGCTGAGGTTTGCAAACCGGCGAGTCAAGAAGTTGCATTTGAGGCTGTTTCCTGACGGCCAAATTAGGGCGTTGATTAAAACTTCTGTGGGCCTCGGCGCAATTGTTAAAAACTCCAAAGACACGGGCCGTTCGGGGAATTCCCAGTGATTAAAAGTCGTTTGATGTCGGTTATGATTAAGACGCAGAAAAGTTAAAAAGAAAAGCCGCCGAGCCTCTCGGAACCAGCAAGTTCTGCTTTCGCTCATCATAAAAAGGTAAAAGATGGGAAACTTTGGGATGAGGTGCAAACGCCAACAAGACTCAAGTCAGCAAAAGAAAAGCGCTCGGCCTCGTGGCCTTGAACAAACTGTTTGGATGACCTCATCCGTGGAATTAAAAGTGGCTTCAATGGATTCATGCACAATTAATGTCGAGTCATTATTTCATTTTCGAAACACGTTTCACTGAGGTGGAACAGGGAGTGTCATCATTTATGAGTACAAACCAAAAAAAAATATATATATATATTTTTACATTTTTTTTTAATTTAACCTTTAATTTTAAACAGAAAAACTTTCGTTGAGATTTAAAAAATTTCTTTTTCAAGAGCGTCCTGTCCAAGACTGGCAGCAGTACATTAAGGTTCCAGACAAAACAGCAGGAACATAAAACAAAGAAGAAAAATGTCAATAGATTAAAATAAAAGATGCGTTCCATGTACGTGAAGCAAGTACCTGTCAAACGTCAAAAACATTGCGACTTCCTACCACAGCGACTCGGCGAAGTTTCAAGTGAAAACGTAAATTTTTTTTTTGCATTTTCCAGGTTCCACGTTTACACGGAACCGGCGGAAACGCAGAACACAATGTGGCCTCAAGTTGGCGCCGTTGCTTGTTTTCGTAATGAAGCCACACACAGAGAACACAGAGTACGCCATAAGCGTTAACAATGGCGAGCACACGATGGACTGTTATTACCTGGTGAGTCTTTTTTTATTTTATATATATATATATATCTCCAGGCCAGACAAGTAGAAATATTAAAATGCCCCTTTTTTTTTTCTTTTTTTTTTAGTATTTATGCTGAATAAATCATGAGCCGGCGGCGCGAGACAACCAGTCTGAAGACTCCATTCAAGAAGAAGAAAAAAAAAAAAAAAACTCCTTCAATTCATTCACACATGAATTATAGATCCACTACAGACTGTTTTAGTCGTGCGGCGGGATTCTGAGGAACAACAGTTGTAGTGAAGAGAACTAACCCGCCGATCCATCCATAGCAATTATCTGTGTCTGGGGTGGAGCCTGGAGTCAATATTCAATTTACACAATTCAATCCGTCCAACTTGTTGGAAGACATTTTTAAAAAAAACAAAAACAAAGTGAAGCGAGGAGGCGTCAGAAGACGCAGGCGTTCTGGTGGGAAGACCTCAACTGTCTCCGGAGTGGAAAAAGAAGCGGGCGAAACTCAACGTGGCGCCACAGGAGGCGTCCATTGAGAGACGGCGAGAGGTGGAGGGGCGAGAGCGCCATTGAGCGCAGCCACAGGGGTGGGTGGAGGAAGGGGGGGGGTGGGGGTAAGGGGGGGGTCAATATGTGAATGAACGCTTGCCACGGAGGTGAATTATGAATGAGCGGCACTCTGAGCACTCCTGGAGAGAGCATGTCAGACCCCGTCTCCTCCACTCCATCTCCTCCTCCGTCTCTCCGTCCCTCCTCCTCCTCATCCCGTTCTAAAATCTCCATCATCCCCCTTTTCTCTCCCTCTCTGCCTCATCTCTCGCCACCGGATTTAATCGTTTCTCATCTGCCTCACTCTCGGTCATCTGATCGCCTCCTCCTGTCTCAGACCTGGGGGGGGGGGGGGGGGGGCACAACCACACACACGTTGTCTGCCCTAGGAGGACAGAACACTCTTTCCCAGCACATACATATTTACACAGCTTCAGACACACACACACACACACACACACACACACACACACACACACACACACACACACACACACACACACACACACACACACACACACACACACACAGTAGCAGAGGATAATACAAACGCAAACAGTCCTGCACGTGCAAAAAGGTCGACAATGCATGCAATAAGAGAAAGGCTCTCAGGCAGACACACACACACACACATTTTTCCCAGCTGTTCTCCTGGAGTGTGTGTGTGTGTGTGTGTGTGTGTGCGCGTGTGTGTGTATTCATCTGTGTGTAATCCAATGTGCTGCTGCTCAGCCTGTGCCACGCTCTCTCCTCTGTTGCTGTGCGTCTGATCAGATCTGCCTCCCTCAACCTGTTTGCCGTCTATGGCGCGCGCACACTAACACACACACACACACACACACACACACACACACACACACACACACACACACACACAGAAGCTGCTACTACTCATCAAGCCCTCTTCAGTCAAGTCAGAGCTTTGGGGAGAAAAAAAAATCTATTCAGTGTTTTTTTCTTCCTAAAAACTCCTGAACACACGCACACACACACACACACACACACACACACACACACACACACACACACACACACACACACACACACACACACACACACACACACACACACACACACAAACACACACACACACACACACTGGGTGTGTGTGTGTGTGTGTGTGTGTGTGTGTGTGTGTGTGTGTGTGTGTGTGTGTGGGGAGGGGAGGGGGGGTACAAGCTTACAAAAGAAGTCTCAAGTTAAAGTAAGCTTCAAGATGAGTGTGTGTGTGTTTGAAACTGGATCACACTGTTCTCTTTAAAAAAAAAAAAAAGTATCCCCTCCTTTTGATCCCTTCACTCCAGTTTGCAGCGGTCACTTCAGCTCACTTACACTCTTCTTTACCCCCCCTCTTTTTTCTTTTTTTTTTAGCTGGTGGAAAAAACAACCCCAGCAACTCTCTCTCACACACACACACACACACACACACACACACACACACACACACACACACACACACCACTGCATACACCACACACACACACATATATATATATACACCCCCTTTCTTGAAACCCATGCAGCACATGTCAACACACGCACGCGCACGCCTCGCGCTCACCTTTAGGTCCTTGCGCGTTCCAGACGAGCCCCTTCTTCACACTCTTCCTCCCCTTCGGTCAGACTTCTCTCTCTCTCTCTCTCTCTCTCTCTCCTCCTCTCCTCCTCCCTTCCTTCCGTCCGTCCGTCCTTCCCGTTTCTATCTATCTATCGATCAATCTATCTATCTGTCCGTCCGTCCTTCTTCTTCCTCCTCTCTCTTCGTGTCGGTCAGTTCCCAGCGTTTGTCCCGAGCCCCGCCATATCCGCCCCGCCAGTCGTTTCTACCGCCACACGCACGAGCCGCCGCCGCTGCTGCTGCGTTCCTATAGTCTCTCTCCCTCCCTCTGTTTATCCCTCTCTCTCTCTCCCTCTCTCTCTCTATCGGAGAAGAGCTGTGTGTGTGTGTGTGTGTGTGTGTGTGTTTCTGCTGTGCTAGAGAGGACTTCCCCCTGACGCCCGCCCCGGGTCCTAAAGAGAGCCGCTCTCACTCAAAGAATGCTATTGTGTACGGAAGTCAAAGATCGTCTATGCTTTGGACAGGACGTGTTGCTCTCATGCTGCATTCCTGTTGTCTCGGACCTTGGAATTCCGAGTTTGTTTTATACATATATATTCATATATGTGTATATATATGGTCTTGCGAATGAAATGCAGAGGGATGTTTCTGATTAACTGGTTTAATAATTATTTAAACAACCGAATTGATCCCTTTGGGGCAATTCTGAAGGGATGATCCACCGGTAGCAGCCGCCCAGAGCAGCGGGCTGGCTGAGGGTCTTGTGCTGGGGGACCCAAGGTACATATTTTTGGGGGACTGCGGGAGGAAATCCATGCACACACAGGGAGAACATGCAAACTCCAACCCTGGATTTGCACCAGGGGCCTTCTCGCTGTGAGGCGGGAGCACTAACCACTGCACCGGACCACCATGCTGGGCACTTTAGTTTTCGTGCATGATAATAATCAGGTGCAAACGTATTGAAATAAGGGTTTTGGTTTATTTCTTGCATTTGATGGACTACATGATGTGTGACAGTATGGCTTGTTGGATGTGTTGGTAGGCAAAGTTATAAAAAAGTCAATTTAAAAAAAAAAAAAAAGGAAAATTCTTCATAAAGTCAAGCATGAACACATCACACAGAATCATACACATATACATACCATAAAAATGGTTTGTGCAAATTTTGCAGTGTAGGAGGCAGATGTGTGTGTGGCGTTTTGCAGGAGGACCTTAATATCGACTGCACCCTCTGGATTTATTCATGAGATATCTTTTTGTTTTGTGAAGAATTTGTCTTCTATCAGTTACAACTGCCAAACAGATGATTTGGAGACAGAAAAGGGTCCTGGGCAACATACTGTAGATCGAATCACAGCAAGGATTGGACCTCCAACGCACCAGTATTGATTTTGTACTCCACGTCAGAATCTCGTGTTTTATCCACTCACTCAACCTCTTCGTCCCGTCGGGGACGTAACGGGGACGTAACGGGGACGTAACGGGGAATTTCTCCCAAACCAAACCCTGTCCCGAGCCTTGGCTCGCACTGCCATTGGGCGTCTTCGCGACGTGACCAAGTAAACGCAGCCTGCGATTCTTCATCTCAAGGGACACGTTCACACGATCTTCTTATACGTTTCCTCATTCGCATCCTTCATCTCACGTCTCCCCTCGTCGCTCTCCAGCACTCGGAGCCACACAAAAGAACCTTGATGTCTTTACGGCCACCTTTGTCATGACTTATAAGGCTTCCCGAGGTATGTGGAATCTTCGACGCTCTCCGGTTCCTCTCCACCGAGGATGATTGAAGATGCCGTTGGGGCGTTGACATACATCACCTGGGTCCCTTTTTTTTAAAATTTATTTCTTTGTTTTCCAGTTGACGTGCCGAGCAGGTACATACAGAATCTTCCAAATGTGGGAATAAGGGCCAAGGGACTCCATGCTGGACGGTCGGATATTGTTCCACGCCTCACCCAGTCAAAGAAAACAAGATTGAGGGATAGTCATATTTTATCAGATACGACAAATAAATGACCACAAACCAACATAATGCTGCTTAAATCTGAGAAACCAGCAGGGCGCATCCAACAAAACCAGATGAAGCACATTTAATGCAGGAGACATCCAAAGGTAAAATATAGGTGTCTTTCTTCTCTCTCTCTCTCTCTCTCTCTTTTTTTTTTTCTTGCCAGCAAGTTGTTTTGAGTCTGTACCCGAGTGGTCGCTATGGCAACAGCAGGGCAGAAGCAGAGGCAGGGAGTCATGCAAGGGTGTAGAAGCCATTATAGATGGAGGATGGAGGATGGTGGGGGACTCGGTCCTCTGCAAATGATCACGCCTGAGCCCGGTCCCAGATCATAAATCACATTTTCATAGGGTTTGTGCTGAAGTCGGTCATGTCAACGACTTCTCTTTCAGCGTGTGTGTGTGTGTGTGTGTGTGTGTGTGTGTGTGTGTGAGTGTGTGAGTGTGTGTGTGTGTGAGAGAGAGAGAGAGAGAGTCTAAATGTGCACACGCAGGCAGCTTTCAAAGAAATTCACTCTAAAAATAGTCACAAACTTATTTATAAAAGGCATTATGTGTGTGTTCCACAATGGAAGACTTGATCATACACTTCTATCCACTTTAAAATGTAATTGACATACATATAATTATTTCATATAATATAGTTGCCCCCCCCCCCCCCCCAGCTGTCCTCCCTGTAACTTCTGCCCCCTGCAAGGGCAAGCTGTGACATTCTTTTTTTTTTTTCCCCAACCGAGTGAGTCATCACTTCACACACACTGCAGCTTCGGCGCATCACTCCTCCCCTGCCTCACTCCTCTCCATGTCCTGCCTCAGAGCGTCATCAGGTTGCCATAGCAACGGCCCGCCTATGGGAGACAGAGATCAGATCATTATGGACCATGGGATCCAGAAACTGAAGGGCATGGGTTTTTTTTTCTTGTTTTTTTTTTTTTTTTTTCCCCTACTTTTTCTTTTTCTGCGAACACAGGAAGTGGAAACACTTCACAAGCTTGAACTCCTCGGTTAAACAGCCTGCGTCGAGACGTTTTTCCACAGATTTCTCAGAACAAAAAAAGGAACTCCGATCATTCAGTTCATGGAATTTGAATAAGCACAAGTAATGCATGCTGCTGCTTTCAGATGTTAACGTGTACCCCCCCCCCCCCCCCCCTTCAACTTTGCTTGCACACTTTCTGAATAAATGGATCTGACAGACGTGGCAGCGATCGGGGCCTCCTGAAAGCCCACGGTCAGGGATTTTTTTTTTTTTTTATTTCTGGGTGGGGAGATCGGAGCGGGAAGAGTGCACTGCGGAGTGCTCCGAGTCGGAAGCACAAAATTCAGCAAGAAAGCTGTTTTGTTTGATAAAGATCAAAGAGAAGTGTTGGGAGAATGAAGTGTGTTTATGAGCCTTCAAATCCAGGCTGCCTCTCCCTGCCCCTATTATTAGTGGGAGGCCATGTGTGTGTGTTGCGAGCCCAGAAGGCCGTGTTAAGCTGAAGTGACAGTGGAGATCTTTAAGATGTCTTTCCAAACTTTGCTACTGAGGAAGATTTTATCTCTTGGCCTCCCCCCCCCCCGCCCCCAAAAAAAAAGTGACGTGAGAGAGGAGACGAGGGAGAAGCCGATACCGAGGAAATGTTTGATGCAGTAAAGGTGCAACAGAGAAATCTATGTAGGCTGATCTTTATGGCCAACAAGTGGCAATCTGGAACGTTTTAAGTGTGAAAATGGGGTCTCAGCAGCCAGTGGGACATTTCTGGAGGGAATGACTGTCATAGTGTTTGAGTTTCAGGTTGAGCTTTAAGTATTATAACCTCGATAACTTCTTCTAACCTTAGATTGATCAGGGGTTTTCAATAGTCTACTACTGTAAGATTGTTAGTTTAAGCTTTAACTTATTTATTCTGATTATGACTTCTTCTCAAAAAATGTATTAAAAACATGGAAAAGCCAGATTTTCTCTGTTGCTGTTCTCATCCCGTCTGGAATCTATGGTGGCCCTTCTGGGGATCCGTAGGTGTTGTTGTGTTGTGGCTTTTTGTTGATGTGCTGTGACTTTTTGTTGTTTTGTTGTGACTTTTTGTTGTTTTGTTGTGGCTTTTTGTTGATATATGGCTATTTGTTGTTGTGTTGTGACTTTTTGTTGTTTTGTTGTGGCTTTTTGTTGATGTGTTGTGAATTTTTGTTAATGTTGTGGCTTTTTGCTGTTGTGTTGTGCTGTTGGCCCTTCTGGGCCACCGTAGGAATCTGTCGGGCGATACTGCTGCATCAACTTTCTCCAAGATGAGCGACTTTGTAGTGTCTGTATTGTAAGTGACAGTGTTTCAAGTGAAAACCTTCGTTTTTTTGCATTTAGTGTTTCTGAAAACTTTTGGGTTGACACGGCAACGTTTCCACGAAAATGGCAGAAACACTGAAAACGATGTGGTTAGCATGCTGGGCCACGAGTTGTTGCCCTATTGTTTGTTTTTGTAATGAAATCATACACACATGAGCACTGAGAACATTACGCTATAAATATTAACACTAGTGAAATACGCAGACATGCGCATGGTCAGACAATGAAGGTGTGTTGCTCTTCCAGGTGAGTCTCAACTATAAGGCAATGCCTCTGAGCACTGTTGTCGTGTTAAGCTGGAAGGTGGGTCAGCAAGCAGAACCAGTACTTCACAGTAGCATTGATACATTCATGAGGTTTTCACGTTGATGTCTAATCACCCCAGTGATATTTTCATCCATTATTGATCTCAGATTGATCCCGTAACCCCTGCAGCCACCTGAGCGACGCCCGTTGCCGCCGCGCCGCGTGTCAGACGAGCTAAAGTCAGCCAGTCAAAGCCCATCGCTCGGTTGTGGATTTTCCAGACGAGGGTGTTGGGTTCGAAAAGTCTCCGCTGGGATTAAAGTCAGCAGCATGGAGGCCGGCTGGATGAATGTGCAGTCTGCGCTTGAATAATGACACCCGATCTTGGTCTTTTGCAGTCGCGTTCACCATTAATAAGGTTAATAAAGGTTGTGGGTCATTGCAATTCTCCACACAGTGGGACTGAAACCTGCATTTTCACTGGAGGTCACACACAGCAAAGGCCTCTAATTGAGAGTTGACTCCAAATTAGTTTTCTCTGAAGCAATTCATTTGTCACTGAATCCACGGCAGAATATTTTGTGGAATCAGAGGGAGGGACGCTGGGAGACGGAGCCGGGGAAGATTCTCGAGAGTGAAGTTGCTGCAGGCAAAACACGTGATTTTACGATCAAAACGTTGTCAGGTGATATGCAGCAAAACGCAGGTTTTATAAGAGCACGTTTTTGAAAACATTCCTACCCCTGATGTGGGCCGAGGGAAAAAAAACAACAGGTTTTGTTTAAGCACATATGTAGCGCCGCATATGATATAAGAACGGTGCAATATGTAAGAATGTAATAAATATCCACCTCATTATGTGATAATGCCGCATTTTGTAATAAAATTCTTGAAATATTTTCTAACAAACTTTGCTGCGTTTTATCATAACTTGTTACATTTTGCAACACTTATTACAAAATGTGAATGTTCTACTTTTTTTTTAAAGAAAATGTAATAATTTGGTGCATTATGTTATAAATTTTGCCATTTTAAACATATACATGGTTCTATGTTGAATATGGAGGAAAAAAAATGAAGATTCAGTTGGACTAGAATTCTATGTCACTCTTTGTACTTGCTCATGTCCTGCCAGCATAGTGATGGCAGAATGCAGCTCTAAATCAGGCTTAACTTTTTTTTAAATTACCTACGACTGTGGGTTGGTTGGTTTTTAAAGTGACAAGCCAATCAGTGTTTCCACCCGGCGAAGAAATAAAACCAGATTGTAAAGTGCCACGGAATGCATTTCATTTGAACCCACATTTTGTAATAACTGTTGCAATATGCAGCACGTTATTACAAAATTGCGGCGGATTATTACATAATGAGTTGAAAACTCATTACATCGTTACAAATTGCACCACTATTACGCGACGCGGCGCTACAGCGTATTTACTTGTTGTGGTGATAAGTGCTTCCCTTAACTTCATTGTGCACACGAAAGCGGCGCGTCAACGCCGGGCGTCAAACAGGAGCGACATGTTGACTCAATCATTTTTCACTGGCGCTCTGGCATGAGTCCGGACACAGAGCCGATCATGTCTCCTCTTAAACCAAACAATTCTGGCTGCCTGGGAAATTGGCACATTAACTTTTCATGAGGCTATAATAACCCCGTGGCCCGACACTGACACGGCCACTTTTTAACATGGCTGCAGCAGTTTTATACACCCGGATAATATTTACCCCTTAATATTGTCTCTGGTGATCGGTCGAGCGTGAGCTCGTGGCCTGTTTCCTGCACGTTCGCTCTCGGTCTCCTCCCGAAAAAGGACGGAAAAGCAAAAACAACCCCAGCCGGACTTTACACGCTGAAACAAATGGACTACAGTAGTCGTTGCGGCGGGATTAAGAGTCGGAGATTAAGGTTGTTAGTAACACGGTGAAATGAGGGAGAAGTCTGTGTTTGCCACGGAACGCATTAAAGTAAAACATGAGAGTAATTTTACAATGCGACTCCTAGTCATTGCTCAACAACTGAAAACCTTTGTGGTTGTAGCTCCACGAGACGACATACCAGGTAATATTTATCAGCAAGAATATATTGTCACATTATCTTGTGATGTAAATATAAAACTATATATTACTATTAAAAAAATTTGTTATGCGAGCAAAAAAAAATTATATCTTCATGTAGAAAAAAAAAAAAGACTTTACTCATTACTCATTCGGCCCCTAGGTGGCAGTGTTAACCTCTCTTCAGGCAATTTTTTCCCACACAGAAGAAGTGATTGAGACAGGAAGTAAACCAAGCCATGCATTTATTTCTTGCATTTTCAAAATGCTCTTCGGGCCATTTTTTTTTAAAGTTCAGTGGTTGTAGTTACTCTTTAGATTACTTCAGTTCATGTATAACATCATATAAACACTTTGTTTTCACGTGTACTTGTTAAGAAACTTCGGTTGAGCTTCATCTTGGTGTCTTTTTTTGGGTCCTTTAAAAAAACAAGGCTTGAGAAAAACACTTTAAAATGTTCAACATTCGCGTTTATAAACTGTAATACCTCAAGTCTGTTACATTTGGTGTCATTTCTGCTTCGCAATAGTGAAAGCTGAAGCTGAGAGCTGAGGGACAGCTGCTGTGCAACGAGTAAATGGTTTATGCGTGACAGTCTGGTCTGAAATAAAGACCGAGCATTGTCGGCGAGGAATCCATAATGACATTCTCACTGCCATATACAGTACGTGCGAGTCTCACTGCTGAGGACATAAAGGTCCTGTTGAATCTGGTTTATAAACGCCAGAAGAACGACTCCTTCGAAGGGCTGGAAGAAATAAACAAGCCAGAGCACGGGTTACTTCCCTAGTTACTTAAAACGAAAGTAACTTCTTTCACACTCAGTTATTTCAGCAGAAAATATAAGGGAGCTCCCAAAAAATGGTCGCTCGCCCGCCGAAGGGTTAAATTCAGTTAAAGGTACGTCACTTCAGATAAAACGGCGGCGCTTTCCTGAACCATATTTGGTTTGTTTGAGTTTATGAGTCATAATTAAAGTGACGGGGGAAACAAATTTTTTTCAGTCGCGGTGCAGAACTCGGTATAAAACGACGTACCGAGGAGCAGACGGCCGTTATGAAAACGAGCTGAGGGGCGTTTAGTGTCGTGTCACGGCGCAGCGTCTCAGGTGGAGATGGATGGAAGTACGTTTGCGAATCGAGGAGCGACGGCGATGAATAAGAGGAGGAGAGTAACATGAGTTCATCCAGCTGCCTTTTACAAAAATGTAATTGTTTCTGGAGATTTTATACAAAATTTGGCCTTCTTTGGGTTTGGGTTTTGCCGAGTTTGAAATAACGGGTCAGTTAACGCACGGCGCTACTGTGAGAAAACGGAGGCCTGAGGGGTTTGGGGGGGGGGGGGGCGGCAAGCGATCATGTGTATGACAGGGAACAGGCCGGCGTGCTGGCTGCCAATCAAATAGTCACTGTGTGTGCGTGTGTGAGTGTGCGTGTGTGTGTGAGTGTGTGTGTGTGTGCGTGTGTGAGTGTGTGTGTGTGTGTGTGTGTGTGAGTGTGTGTGTGTGTGTGTGTGTGTGTGTGTGCGTGTGCGTGTGTGAGTGTGTGTGTGTGTGTGTGTGTGTGAGTGTGTGTGTGTGTGTGTGTGTGTGTGTGTGCGTGTGCGTGTGTGTGTTCCTACTTCTGATTCGTCTCCCCTTGAAATCTGACAAGAAAAAGATTTTCACTTCTGAGAGGGAGAATAAGTGAGAAGGAGGTGTAAGAGTCTCCCCGTCTTCTTCTAACAATTCTTCTCACACTCGCTCTCACACACACACACACACACACACACACACACACACACACACACACACACACACACACACACACACACACACACGCACTTTGGTCTCACATGTCTGAGCTAGCAGCGGTTTGTCATTGTAACACTTTAGTGGACTGTGTTTCCAAATCATCCCTTACACTTTTTTTTTTTTTTTTCAGCAGACAGGCAGACACATAACATTCCTCAGTAGACAGGTCGAGTTGAGAGAGAGAGAGAGAGAGAGAGAGAGAGAGAGAGAGAGAGAGAGAGAGAGAGAGAGAGAGAGAGAGAGAGAGTATAGAACTTCGCCCCTCTCTCTCTCGCTCTCTCTTTCCAAATGCAGCCGAGTCCTCCACACGGATCGATAGTAATCCTCGGTGGGAGCCGTTTATTTTGGAATGTGTGTGAGGCCCAGTGGGCGACAGAATCCACGTTCGCACTCACACATGCGTGCGACATTATAAATCTTGCCGGCGTCGGCACACACACACACACACACACACACACACACACACACACACACACACACACACACACACACACACACACACACACACACACACACACACACACACACACACACACAGACAAAGTGACACACTAACTTACTACAAGTACACAGTCAGCACGCTTGCGGGCCAGACAAGCGAAGCCTCCTGTTGGGCTGGGCTCTCGTCCCCCCTCCACTGAGCAGAGCTCACAGGGCTCCAGGCTGAAGGCTGGTGGTGGTGGTGGTGGTGGTTGGGGGGGGGGGTGGTGTCTCAACACCGTCCCCCTGCCAATGTCTCCCTTTCTGGGTTGACGGCAGCTCCCAGCAGCTGACTGGGCCAGAGCTCCCTGTACGTCCGACTCCAAGCCGCTGGCTGCCGTGTCCTGCCAGGAATTTACAATTCTAGGATCACACAGGAACCAGTTTTTTTTTTTTTCTTCTTCTTCTTCCTCTCACCAATATCAGTAAGGATTTTTTTTTTCTCCTTTTAATGATTCAGACACAGAGCTAAAACCCACTCTATCACTGTGATCAAGGACTTTGCTGGAGGCGGGGTGTACCGCATCGTCCCAAGTCATTCATGAACTTCGACATCTACACTTGCAGCTGTGAAATGCGAGATGGTGTCAAATTCGGAGGTGTTCGTCTCCGCCCGGGCTTTAATTTATTTCCATGTATTTCGTGCTCTTAGTACCCGTAAAGCTTCGAGCCATGTCTGCTGTTGCTATGGAGAAGTTTGGTGATTTTGATACAGATGGCACCATAGCTGCTCGAATGTGAAGTTATTCAGCTTTTACTTCACAGAAATTGAACGATGGTAATTGGATCTTTCTCCCCGGGAAATGTACAAGAAGATTTCACCTTTTCAATTCACCCACAAATTCTCGTTGACGAGACATATTGGTGGAAACTTTTCCATCTCTTGGACTGATGACTGAATCACTTCATTGCTGATTAAAGAAAAGCAAAAATGGAAGAAACTGATGAAACTCCTAAGAACCAGAGTTTCCACAGATTCACTTTGGGCCGTGAAGGTTCTGTATTGTTATTTCTTTTTGTGTGAAACAGCTCAACATTCTTCCATAAATTTGTTTTGTAGTGTAAATAAATTCTACCGAGATATGCCCACAACCTGATGTTACAAAAACATGTGGCGTGTCCACCATTAGCTTCTGAACTTTTACTTTGAAGGAAACATACAGCTAAGAAGCTATTGCACCAATTACATCGTGGTTAGACTGTGTATGTCTCTTGAGCTGTTTTCAAAAAGTTGCATTTTCAGAGGCTCCGACATCCAAAACACAACAAAGGTTTTCCATTTTTACCGGAAAACGTTGTGGCGTAGACGGAGCCTAAATGTGTGCGCGCGCATACGTTTGATCGTTGGGACAACATTTCAACCTTGTTAAAATTTGTTTTAAAATGACTTAAAAATGAAGGCTTTGTGGAACAAAAAAGATCAAGATGAAAGAGGACTTTTGGCAAGATCACAGGCTACAGCTTTTAATTTGCAGAGCTCCGGCGCTCTGGAGCTCTGAAGCTCGGGGAAAAGGACGTAAAACTTTACAGGAGTGCGTTTCGATAATTGAATCCACTAAAATATGTTCTTGGGAACATAAAGATGTCAAGGAAACTATTTCCCCCCCGAAAAAGTGTATGAGCGTGTTAAATGGCTTTTTTCGGAGAATCCAAAACAATAAAACATTTCTCCACTGAACAGGTGAGCCTTTGTGATATTTTACATCCCATTTATGCAACGTTTGACGTGACAAAAAAATTCTGCGTTTTTACACGGCAACATTTTGAAAACGATGCTGCGAACAATGAGTTTTACATGTTGGGGCCACTAATGGGTTGCATAGTCAGAGAAAAATAAAAACTCTGTAAACATTAACAATGGCGAGGACACGGACATTCTAGTGGACAGGCGACCAAGTTGGATCGTTAATCCCGGGTGACCGTCCAGGAGAGTGTGGACTCGGAGTCATTGTTGTTATTGTCCACCTATTCCTGCAGACGAGAACAGAAGAACAACTTTCTACGGTCGTTGCGCACATGTGCAGGAGCGGTGTTATCGAATCGTCGCGCTTTCCTCGTTTCCATGGAGACGGTTTTCAAAACGTTGGGTTTTCAGTGAGTGGTGTGTGCCAACATGTACGCCAAAATGAAAAACTGATTATAAACCAGCTACTTTTGCAAGCGATTCTTTATCGAGTATCAAAGAAAACAGAAGTTTGGAAAGCCTTTGTAAATGACAAGTGATTTTTTTTTTTTTCGGGGTGGGGGGGGCTAGTAGAAACATGTTCGCACTAATTCTGCGAGGAGTTTTAATCATAACCTCGGAGTATCTGCACTCAGCTGCTGCGGCATGCCAAGTCATTTGTTTTTTTGTTTTGTTTTTTGACCACGTTGCTCCTTCACCAGATTCAGTAATTAACACCCAGCTGTTACACATCCTGTCTGAAAATTCACTGCAAATAGATTTTTATTTATTTATTTATTTAAAAATGTTTTTGATGGGAGGAAATGGTTTGTGTGATTCGGTCCAACGAGCTCCGGAGGTGTTTGTTCGGAGGCTTGTTTGGGCTTGGTGGTGGACCGGATCGGTTTGGATCTCCTGGTAGGAGCTCTCCCACCTCAGAGGCAGGCTGCCAGGTGGGCAAGCCCGCACACACACACACACACACACACACACACACACACACACACACACACACACACACACACACACACACACACACACACACCTGTGCCTCGCCTCAGAGCATTGCATTATCTGAGGCAATCTAGCAGGACCTGAAATCCTGCTGCCGTCTCTGCCTGGGCAGCGTGAGAGCGGCAGCGATGGCCCAGAGCAGGGGAAAGGAGGGCGCAGTTGAAAAACAGTCATTTTCAAACATTAAATTGGAACGTCACACCGCAGTAAACTCTGACGAGGAAATTGATCTCCGCGAACATGGATCAATTTAGTTAATGCTTCCACAGCGAATGAGAAGCGTCCCAGTGTGAATTTCTCCATTGAATATTGTCTGAAACTCATTTTAAACCTCACTGTGCGTCCACTGCATGAGAAACGCTGTTTTAGAAGCAACTGAAAATGTGTCCAGTTTTAGCGTGAATCATTACAACGTCATTCATATTTAAAACCTGCTGTTGTTCAGATTAGACAACCTGATAGATTTCGCAGTTTCAACTTGCGTGCACTTTATTAGCGATCAACAAACACAACAACGATTCCTCCAGAGTGTCATGACTCCCAGTCTGTAGTCTCCTGGGACTTGGTAGTTTTATTTTGACAGTCACCGTAATAACAATTCAAATTGGTCGTCTGTCCATATGAACGTCCCCGTACTCGCCATTGTTGAAGTTTACAGCGTCTCTGCTTGTTTGGTTTCATTATAACAACAAACAACAGCACCAACTTGTGGCCTGGTGTGGTAACTACGTAATTTTTCAGCAGAAGCTCAGAGGAGACTGAGCTTCTTCCGCTGCCGTCCCGAAGTTTTGGAACGAACTTCCACTGCGCATCAGACGAGCGCCTTCGCGTGTCCATTTTCAAAACTCATCTCAAGACCCAATTACACTCCTTTGGCTTTTAACTCAGCTTCACACTTTGCTTCTGTTTTATTTGTTGCCATTTTATCTTAGGATACTGATCGTACCTCACGTTTGTAGATTTTTAAGTCTCCTTATAAGTGACACATCACTTCAGCTATTTTTGTTTTCATAGAGCGTTAGAAATCATTTTTATTGGAATGTAACCATGGATAGCGCAGATAAGATGGAATCAATGGATGAGTGTGCATCTAAAAAGTATCCTTGAAAACAAGCCTGAGATGAATGCATCCTTCATGCCTTCAAAGCATATGGAATAATGGTGCAGTGGGGGTGAATACTGTACGTATCACCACAGACACATGGGACCTGACCACTCAACTATCTGTGGGCTTTGCAGCCGTCAGCAATATAGACGCATCCTCGGCAATACTCCCTTCTGCTCAGCGATCCAGTCGGCTCAATACTGTACCTCCTTCAATGCGGCATAATCACCTCTTGTGACAACATCCCCGGCTCCTCAAGAGTCTATCTACCTTCTCAAATACCCCCGCGCCATAAAATAAAGACATCGGAGACCAGGGGATTTGGAGGGAGTTACATCAGTGAGCGGGACCCGGTGCGCCTGGGAAGTTGGGGATCTCTCTGACAGATGCGACGGAGTGAGCGCAAAAGTTCAGCGTGTCGCCGAGCTGGTCGGGACGGTTTCTCTATGGCTTATTTTGCGGCGCCGAAGCCACAACAAAGAGCGGCGAGGGAATCGCAATTGGTTTTACATGTTTGCTGGGAATCCGAGGACTGCGGATTACTTTAACCAGTGGAGGGATTATCGCAGCGCTGAAATCAAAGGTCAATAAGGAGATGCTTTATGCCATATGTCTTCGCTGTGAATCTATTAACTAGCTCTTCTCCTCTCCTCCTGGTGTGTCGCCTCGCACACTCTCCAGTCCTCCCTCCCTCCCTCCCTCCGTCACTCTCCCTCCCTCGCTGTCCCTGGGTGGGATGAGTCATCGAAGAGAGAGAAGAAAGGAAAGGAGAGGAGGTGTATTTGTGCGTACTGTATGTGTGTGTGTGTGTGTGTGTGTGTGTGTGTGTGTGTGTGTGTGTGTGTGTGTGTGTGTGTGTGTGTGTGTGTGTGTGTGTGTGTGTGTGTGTGTGTGTGTGTGTCATTCCTCCTGAGGTGCGATGCCCTTCACACTTCTTCTCAGCCTCGTGTCAACCTTGCTGTTAGGTTGCAGACATAAGCTCCAAAGGTGTACGCGCCACACACTCGTGTGCACACAACTTTACGCCGATGACATCACGCGTATCGGGATTGAACCATTTTGTGTGAATCTTTTTTCAGTGGCGCTGAATGAACCTTTGATGCAAGTGGACAACGAGATCAACCCCAAAGATTTAGGACTTTCTATCGAAATACCTTTTGAAACACTTTCGTCTCCTTGCGTAGCTCCGCACACACGGAGACAGGTGTATCTGTGTTTTTCATTGGATGGATGTTCGATTCACACAAAGCCAGCTTTGTTAGTGCGAAAAATCTCTTATCGTGCCAACCAACACGTCTTCTTCTCTTTTAGTGTTTTCCTGCGGTGGAATTACAGCGCCACTACAGGTCTGGTGGAGCTACTACAATGTTTTCTGTGGTTTTTGTGCATACACCCGATCAGTTTAAAAAAGAGAATATTTTGATTTAAGATGTGAATTTTTTGGGGGTGTAGTGGTTTCGTTATCAGTAATTATAACACTGAGATAAAATTTGTGAAAAGGTGTGAAACAAAAAAAGACAATTAATTATGCTATATCTAATTTTTTTCTTTATCATATTATGAGCGCCGATGCATACATATATATCTCCCACATGGCCACATGAGGTCATTTCCATTACAACTATGGTAGATTTTCTGATAGCCCGAAGGTCGAGCTCATTCATCAGTAAATATTTGACCTAGAAAATGGATCAATGCTTATCTTGTTGAGACTATTTAACTATATATAACTACATCATTGTGGTTTGTGAAACACAAGCAAGAGTTGAGAAACAAATGTTTGCGGAAAAAAACTAAACAAAAATTTTAAAAATCTAGCATGTATGACAATTTTCTCACAATGTTTGGCACAAAATCATCAGCTTCAACTAGTTTTTACTTGCAAACGTCAAGCCTTTGTTGATTGCTTCTCAAATATCCACCATTGACACGTTACCCGTTCACCTGCTCATTTTTTGTGGGAATTTTCCCTGTTTACACGACATTTCAAGTTAAAATGAATCGATTTTGGAAGAACGCTGAAAACAAGTAATTAGCAGGCCCGGCCACTAGTGGGGGCTGTTGTTTGTTTATGTAATGAAATCACACACACATGCACACACAGAACAATACGCTATAAATATTAATAATAGTGAGTACACGGACATTCATATGGACAGACAAAGAAGTTGGATGGCTATGACGATGTCAAATTCACTTGTTCTGAGTGCCAAAGAAGCTTTAAAAGAACAGTTATAATTGTACCTAATAATATGGTAAAGTACCTTCCCCTCCATCAAAGAACTAACAAATCACACCGGTCACAAAACAGCCCAACTTTACCGGGGTCTGTTTTGTCTTTTACACCCTGTTTACGTCCACGTCTGCCAGCTCTCGGCGTCGGTGCACGACCTCCACTAACTGTCAAATAAAGGAAAAGTGTGAGCCTTCAGCAAGACTATGTCATCACTCAGACAAGTACCCCTCATAACATCATTCCTGCATAGTCCCACATTAATTCCCCTCCAAAAACCTCCACTGAGGTCTTTCTTTTAAATACAAGTCAGGAATTCATAACTTCTCCCTGCGATTGTCTGAAGGACGCATCTCAGAACTGTGATAAAACTTATAACGCTGTTGGAAGGTTCTCTTTGCCTTTCTCCGAGCTGATGCCAAGATATACAGTACACTAGGTCTCTAATGGGATTATATTTAGCTGTGACAGTACAGAGAAGACAAAACATCTCAAAGATGCAACAGTCTCCTTGGGAGCTTTAATACATCTCTGTCGTTTTACCGCCTGTATCGGTGTCGACTTTTGACAAACTGGCCAAGATGAAATTTATCAGCCCTGTCATTGTGCCGCCGGTGATGGATTAGCACGGCTACTTCCAAAGTGACAGAGATACATAGGAATGTGATAATATCAACATTTCCTGAGAATGGTGTCTGGGCTGGATTGTAAACAAGCGTGTGAGGATCAAAATAAAGACTTGCCATGTAAAAATCTTTCCAAGTCCAGACCTCAGCAGTCAATCAGCAGAGTGGAGTCAACATGGAGCAATCCAAGAAACTGCAGCCAATAAGAAAAGTTTTGTCTTTGCTTATTTCCATAAAAATAAAAATACTCTAAATTTGACAGATATCGACATCTTATTAGCTTGGAATGGTTTCGGATCAGAATAGTTCAGGTGTTGGTCATAGCCGTCTATCTATCCATGGAGCCACATGACATCCACTGCACCGGAATAGCAGGTGAACAAATACAATTGTGTTGCTTATGTGTTGCCATGGTGCAAAGTCTATTTAGCTTTATTCCCCAACGCTTCCTGCAGTTTAGGAGAATATTATTATGACAATTAGACTTTTGGACCAGTTTACACAACAACATTAGGAAGTGAAAAATTGTTTTTGCATTTTAGTTTTCAGAAAAGTTTCGTGTTTATACGAGACAACGTTTTGAAAACGATGTAGGTTAACACTAAAACGCTCAAACGGATGTACGGTGGAGAGCATGTCAGGACACAAGTTGTCACTGGTGTTTGTTTTTGTCATGAAATTACGTACACGTGCGCACAGAGAACAATACACAATAAACATCGACAATGGTACGGCGACTGGGAGTGAAGACACGACGTTATTAATGTCCGTCTTCTCGCTCATGTGCAGAAGCAGCATTTCAGAAAAGTTGCATTTCCCCCGTTTCCACGGAAACGGAGTCGGAGTATTTTCAAAAAAAGTTGTGTTCTCTGGTGGCGACGACCACACAAAACATTGTTGTGAATACAAGGCCTTAAATGTGTAGAAAAAAATCCATCAGAATTTTCCCGATTCCATCTTTTACACAAACACCGTATCCCTCTTCATACTTCATCTCCTCCCTTTCTACGTCGTTCCAGTTGTAATTATTGCCGTCACTAGAGGCTAAGCCTAAATCTCACGTTCTATTTATAGAGGAGTTGAGCTCCATCGCTACCTATCAAATGATGAACAGCAACAACAGCTGGTGAAGTGAACTGACAACACTGAAATCGCCAGCACATATAAAGTAGAGTGGTCCTCTCTATGGTCGGAAAGTTGCGGGTTTGATTCCTCTTCTGTGTCCTTGAGCAAGACACTGAACCCCAAACTCGATGGATAGTGCATGTGGCAGCCACTATTCTATTCTATTCTATTCTATTCTATTCTATTCTGCTTCATTCATCTCTATATTTCTGCCAAATAACCATCAAGATGTTTTTTGTTCTTTTAGTTTTTTTTTCTGGATTTTCCCATTAAATTCCCTGTTTTTCTGTTCCTGCAAAAATTTTTTGTCAAATGTGGGATGACTCAGCCGGCTCTTGCGGGCGTTCCCTGATTCTGCATCCAATAGCAATGGATTAAGATGTCAGTTAAATTCGAAACACCCTTCCTTAACTTTTGGAGTGTTTTCCACCGAATACGCGGAAATATAAGAAAACCACCCCGACATCTGTCTCACGGGTCCTTTTAAAGTATGTTAATGTGTGGGGTAAGAAATGTGTAATCTAAATAAGATAATGATATAGCAGTTATATGGGGACGTGCTCACTCATAACAATTGCTGTAAATTAGAACGAATGACCCTTGAATTGAGATTTATTGAAGCACGCTTAATATACTTTATATTGTGACTCAGGCAAGGGCAATAGACGAGCGTTACTGAGTCACTTCATCACAGAATAAGCAATTATGACTTATTTAAATGGTTAGCTGCTGTTACACAGCAGGAACTCATGATCCATTTTCACTTTCTATGACCGAACAATTACGGCATATTGTAATCATGCGATTATGTTTTGCTGTTTTCATCACCTTTTAGTGCATTTATGATTAATTGGTTTGTATTTTTCTACATATAATTTCTCTACCTGCACACACAAGTGCTATGGACTCGCCCAGGTGCCTCCATCACCGCCTAAACAGGAGAACTATAGCATGCACCATTAACCGAGGACCTTGGATGTCGTCTGATGAGTTATGCACCGTCCTTTAATGTTGACGCCTGTTTATTTCACGCTGCGCCTAACATTTCCTGTGCAGCCGCGGCCGTCGGAGGCGAATCGGTCCAAACACTCGGGAGCTTGATGCGGGCCGGACTGCCTCGGAGCTGTCCAAAGAGACGGAGCCACTGGGTGGAGAAGGAGATGGACACTTGAGCTCCCTCTTGCCTTCAGTCTTCCCCGCCTCTCGCCGTCTCTCTTCCTCTCTGTCAGACAAGCCAAAGTGGATTGGTTGGACGATGCTTGGCTTTTATTTGCCGTGACAGGTCGGCGTCTGTGCACTCTCGCCAAATGTGCAGCCCGAGTCGCAGCGCCGTCCAGACCCGGCGCATCTCTCCCAAAAAAAATAGAATAAGTATATAGCTAATAAACAATCCGTCCATACGCTCACATAATGACCACTGACAGCAGCCGACTTTCTCACACACACACACACACACACACACACACACACACACACACACACACACACACACACACACACACGCACACACACACACCCGCACGCACGCACGCACGCGCACGCACACACACGCACGCACACACACACACACGCACACACGCACACACACACACACACAAAAACACAGGCAAGCTTTCCAATCTTTCCTCAGCAAACATACATGCGCACGTGGATCCACACTTACACACACACACACACACACACACACACACACACACACACACACACACACACACACACACACACACACACACACACACACACACACACACACACACACATACAAATACACATTAGGCAACGAGCAGCGTGCAGCCCTCCAGAGTGCTGCGCTGTCATTTCCATAAATACTCTTAAAAGGTGCAGCCAAAACCATGGAAGGGTGCGATTGCCTCACGGCGAGAAACGCACAAAGAAAAAAAAGAAAAAAACAGAGAGGAGAAAAAAAAAAAAAGCTCTTTTCTCTTTCAAGAGACTGTAGGAGAGGATGACCCACTTAATCGAACAATTTGGAGCGCCTGGATATATGTGAGTGTGTGTGTGTGTGTGTGTGTGTGTGTGTGTGTGTGTGTGTGTGTGTGTGTGTATGTGTGTGTGTGTAAAGGCCTCCCATTGCCCGGAGACAAACAATAAACAAAACCAATGAGCTTATGGGAGTCCAGAGACATGGCAGGACGACTGTCTGCTAAGGGTGTTCCATGTGTGTTTGTGTGTTTTGGGAAGAGAAGTGTGTGTTCTACATCTCCACAGGTATGTATGAGGATGTCCTTCTGCTTTTCGGAGCTGGGTCATAACGAGGCGGTGTGTGTGTGTGTGTGTGTGTGTGTGTGTGTGTGTGTGTGTGTGTGTGTGTGTGTGTGTGTGTGTGTGTGTGTGTGTGTGTGTGTGGGGTCAATCCTGGTTTAGCCTCCTGATGTTTCCTTGCCAATTTTTTAAACATTTCTGGCTCGAAACCCTTGTGTGACATATTTAAGCCGTCAAACATTTAATCTTTTACAAAAGCGCCAATTGTTAATGGTGACTGATTGCACGTGCAACATATACCGAATTATTTATGGGCGGGGATGTACATGTCCGTTTGGTGAGCATGACCATCTGCTCAGGTTTTTTAGCAGTTATTTATCGTGTCCTTCCGATCTGTTGAGAGTTTTCAGCAGGTTCATGTCTCGTCTATCATATAAAGTCTTTTATCTGGATTCTAATCTCGAGTCCCGCTATAGACTGGTTTTAGTTTCTAATTAATATTTTCACTGTGATTTTGTTTGGGACGCAACAAAAGCAAGAAATCAAAAGTAGATCCCCAAAGATGGACAGAAGAGGTTAAACAGGGATCAAACAGCGGCAGATAAATTGGGAATCAAACACGACCGAGTAGAAGTATAGATACTCGAGAAAAACCATAGTGAAAGTAAAAGTTCCTGACCCAAGAAAGAAATCAGTGTTTTCACTTGAAAATGTTGTCATGTCGGCTTTGGCAGATGAATGTTGGAATTCCCAAAAGAATTCCTCCAGTCAAACTGCAGCTCACCAGTGAATACAGTATTTCACCATGACAGGGTCCGTTTATTGGCAAACTGTTGCTTGGCTCATATTTCACGATGACAAAAGGTAATTTCCAGACACGCCTTCGATGTCGTTCCAATTAGTTTCGAATTGTTGGATTGTTAACACTTTGACATCAACAGTCTACATCAGCTGGAACTACCGGCAGATGCGTGGGCGAGATTTTTTTACGGCTCTTGGTCGTCAACCATAAACAAATTGTTAAGATAATTGGCGTGATTGTTGTCCTCGCCGCTGATTAATTAGTCTGTTATTGCCTCACTCAGACGTCCACAAGCGCTCATCTGACGCCCTAAAGACTTGTTTGGATTTCGGCGCGACGACAACTCATGATCTAATAGCGAGGAGAACATCCATCTATCCACCTGCCGGGGAGCTGGATTCAAGCCCATCTGGCGTTTGGGGGCGAGAGGTAGCGAGCACAACGGCCGTGTCAACAATCCGTCAAACACAACACATGGAAGAACAATCGTTCATGGCGGCTCTCGCGGCTTTCAGACTCCACAGGTGAGATGAGACGAAGGCAGCAGGTTGAAAATGTTTATCGTCTCCGACAACGTCGGCGCGATATTTCTGACCTCGCCCTCGTTTTCAATCTAGATCCTGAGTTTTGAACTATGAACGTGTAATAATCCATGTCGAGGACGTCGCATCACCCACTTTCTTACTTTAAAAATTTTTTTTTGTCCTTCTTCAGTCCCATCACACGTCCCATCTCTCTCTTTCTCTATCTCCACATCCATTGAGCTCCACTTTCATCTCTCTTTATAAAGCCATGAAATATCAGACGGCGGCATAAATCTAACGTGTGATTGCCGTAATGACCAGGAGCCGCGCCGTCCCGACTGACAAATAGGCGGCGTGCCCGAGCCCGAGCCCGACTGGGTGGTTCGACGTGTAGAAAACAGGCAGGGCCAAGGCTGAGGCGCCTCTACAACGGCGTGCGGCAACGCAACGTAGCTGAGGCCATGCGCAGGGACGAGACATCCAGGGGCGGACGTCATCCACGGACGCATGCCGAATAGAAACACTAATGGGATTCAATTTTTCTTGGTTCTCGGCAGGCCCGACACAAATGTCACTCACAGAGCACAAACACAGAGGGCCATTCACAAGAGGCCCCGGCAACCAAGCCGAGCCTTCCTACACGCTCTGCAATTTCATAGAGACTCGAGTTCAGGCATGAGCGAGGCGCCGGAGCTTTGCAGTTTGTTTTCCAGTGGTGATCGGGCCAAAGAAGCATTTGTTGGTAAGAGCCGGTAACAATAGTTCAGCATACATCTGAAGGCTAAAGTACAACTGCCCCAGAATCCAGGCCTTCAGGGGCTTTCATTGTGTGGGAATTAGACGTCTCTGGTTTGATTAATCAAACGTGAAGGGGACGCCGGCTCTCCGACCTCGGGCCAATAATTCATAAAAGACGGACTCTGGCCATTAGTGATAGTTTTGAAAAGATATCTAACCATCAGGTAGAGGAATCACATGAGGTCATTAATGCATGCATTCATTCATCTTTTTTTATCAGTGTGGACCACATGTGGTTTGAAGAAGCAGAACGTCGTCGGTAAAAGACACGAAAGTGGCAAATTTGAAAATTGTTTATTGTGTAAACATGAATATCTGAATATCTTCACAGAGTGAATGTGAATCTTTAACCATCAGTGAAACAGACGAGCAGAGGGACCTGTCCAGAGTCAACCTCACCGGGGATTAATCATTTTTATTTTTATTATTCACAAGGATGTTGTAATGTTTGTATGTACAGTTGTTTCAAGGAAAAACAAAAACAATAATATGAGAGTAATACACTCGTTAACAGATGCCTTTCAAATATTTCAAGGTCATCCCGGCAAGATGTCCTAAACACTTGATCATGACCCACATGTTAGAGTGAATTATAAAAAAATATGATTTGAAAGTGAGCTGATGTCTGGATGTGTCGTTCTGCTGTCATCCAGCGTCTCTATTCCGCTAATTGATTTGGAAAAAATGATTGAATTGAGCTCAGTTTGGGTCAAATTTAAGAGGCAGAGGTTAAAAACAACATTTTTTTAACAACATCTTGTAAACTGTACTCTACTAAATGAGGAGAGTCGAGGCTTACTGAATGCAATAGTCACATTAAAAAAAGACTGTAAGAGTCTTTGGAGGGGATTTCCAACAAAAACCAAAGTTTAGTTTTTTCTTCATATAGGTTTTTTTTCTTCTTCTTCATTGAAATATGAGTTTTTCTCTTGCCAAGTTGGTTTCTATGTATTGAAACAGGAGGAGGTTATGTTGATGATTAACGATGTGACGTCTGCACCGTGATGAGGAGGCACAAACCAGCGGAACCGTCAGGAGATATGTTACCGTGGTAAGAGGTATTTCCTCCGCCGGCTCCTCAGGACTTTTATTTGCTGATATATATAAGACGTTTTCAGTTGTACCTTCAATTTTTACAAAGTGATGGGTCATCTCCCGATACATTTGCTGTGCCATGCAGACATGTTTGATCACTTCCTCCACCAACACGCTTGTGGAGGCTCAGCAAGCAGTTTAATCACTCCACGGTGAGTGCTTGAAATGAACATGGAAGCAGTAGAGTTCTCTGGTAATTCTTCTCGGGGGCCCTAAAGCTTCTTTTCAATGCTTCCTTTTTCTGGGGTTATTCTTTGCAACTCACCTGCGAAATGCATACAAACTAAAATCACAGGATCTCAGTAAGCCAGGCCCTCAATGTTTCAGTCCAAGTGAAGCCGATTGTGAGTGTGACTGTCACACACCGATTGGTATTTCCTCTTTAGGAAGAGTGGGCATGACATGCGCTTCCTTTGAAATGCTGTATTTCTGCTGGCTGTGTGAGCGTTAAGTGTGTCCCCGCTGAGACGGCGCTGACCCTGGCGGCGGCGCTGAGGGCCGTACATCACTGTGACCTTTCCGAGCACCGCTGCGGCCCGCTGCCTTTGTCCGCCTAATGTGTCTCGCACAAAGCGACTTTTGACCAAGAACAGAGGAAGAAGCAGGGCAAGAGATGGAGAGATAGTGGCGGAGGGAGGTGGCGGAGGGAGGGGGGGGGATGAATGGATAAAGGGACAGGCGTCGGCTGGAGGTCCGCCGCTAATGGCCCCCACGCGTTTTGTAATTAGGAACGGTGTCAGGAGACGCAGGGGAGGAAATGGGGGTGGCCAAACGACCGGGCGAAGAGAAAACAGGCCAACAGAGAAAGGAAGACGGAGAACGGACAGATATCCAGGCAGACAGAATAAAGCTGGCGGAGGAGAGAGGAAGAAAGAGAATACAGAAACGAAGAGATTAGGGGCCAATTAAGAGAGAACTGGAGAGTCTGACTTCTAAAGAAAGCCAAGAAACGGAGCTCCCATCGTCTGATCGGTAATTGATCCTGTGCCATTGTGCCTCCTGCATGAGTATGAGTGTAGAAATGTGTGTGAATGAGGAGTGGGTCACAATTTAAGAATGAACCTCCAGTACCATTAAGCCTTTGGACAGAACTTTCTGGCACGGAACCCAGCAACCGCATGGCGAGCGACGATAAGCGCAGTACATGTATTTCCACGGCTCGTCGGGCTCACTTTGAAATTGAAGTCAAATTATTTTGCAATGCCGACACCCCGCCAGGAAATGGACCTGTTAAACAATAAAAGAAAAATAAATTCAAGACGATGTTTGAAACACAAGAGGGGATTATGAAACCCAGCTTCTGTTTATCACTGTAATAGAAACTGTTTAGGTTGGTATTTTTTCACACTGTACGAGTTTAAAGGTTCCATATGATGTAAAATTCACTTTATAATTATTTTCTAACGGTCATATGGGTCTCCATACCCTGTGTGTGAAGAAAGGCTGTCATCTCCCTCACTTGCTTGCTCCACCTTTTAGCAAACGTGTGCTCATACTGGTGATTCAGAGATTTTCCCTTCATGACATCATCCGGGGAGAAAAACCCACTCCCTCTCATAGTGGATACTCACTTCTGGGTCAGATTCTGGTTCAAACCCTAGGATGTTTACATATCAAGGCCTTCTGTATTTTAAAAAGTTTTTTTAAATTCCAACACTCAAAAACCTCATTTGTTCAGTTGATGTAATTAAATCATGTCACACATTTCCATCGATTCGGATTCAGTAGATTCAATCGATTTTAATAGTCTACAAAATGTATTACAGAAAGAAACTCATGTTACTCAAACATATTTCTGATATGCAAACTAAACAGCTGAATTGGCGCGAAGCAAAATAAAGTTCTCACCAAACCACTCCAATCCAAACGGGAAGAAACAATCAGTAAAAAGATCTCAGAACTACAAATGAAATATGTCAAAATCATCCGAAAGTTTTCGAGAAAGTCTGAATGAATGGAAAAACGATTTAAGGAACGATGTGTCGATGGAAGAATGAGAACCTGAAAGTCTCCAGATTAATGTTGCTGCAATACAAATGATTAATATGAATACATGTCAAGCCTGTAAGAATTGAAGAAATACAACCCAAATTTCCAAGACACCTGTAAGAAATGGAATAAAATCAAAGGCACACTGTGGCTTCTTATGTGGGAAATGCAGGAAGAGTGGGACCTTTCGGGTCACAGTAACACAAACTATAAAAGAAATAACATCTAAAGATGGTGCACTGGATCCTGGTTTCCTCTGTTTGGGATTGAACTATTAAAAAGTAAGATAGACACAGTATGAACAGTTTATTGACATGGGTTTGTTGCAAGCAAAGAGATTGATCGCACTAAAATAGAAAGAGAAAGACCGACGACAATGACATCTGATTGGTCTGTTTCTTCTGTCTTTTCACTTTGTCAATGCAAAACACATCCAGACACGACATTAACCGTCACACTTGGCCTCCGGCGGCGTGCGACTGGCCCCTCCGACTTCACAACTGCCCAACACCAGTGCTGACGGCTCGCGGTTGTAACACAACACCCTTTCTGACAAGTTTTATCCACGCGTACGGCGCTCCGAAATAGCAGACAACAGCGAGATTCGTCACTGGACGCTAATACGCTCCACTAAAACTGGGCTAAAATTAGACGCTACAGTGATGGATAATTGTCCTGTGACTGTCCTCTCAAGGGCGGGAGAGTCTCGTACTGCCGCGCTGTGATGGCTCATCAAATGAAGCAATGATGCCAAGAAGGCACCAAATGTCCAAATAAAGAATCATTCCCGGGTCAGGCGATCATCGTTAGCCGGCGAAGATTAGCAGAATGTCGGGAGGCTGGAAGCAAATGAGACGGGGTGGTGGTGGTGGTGGTGGGGGGTTGGGGGGGGGGGGGGGACGCCTGATCCACCGCCTGAGCGATCCACTCTGTGATTCTTCTGTGTCACTGACTTCACGTGACTCGGTCTTACAGTGGGAGTTTCCCTCCAGCTCCTGCCACCTGATGTCATAAAATACCCGGCAAGCTCCGTTAATTGCTATTCAAGCATTAATTCATGGCTGAAACGATCCAAATAAATACAAATATATTTAAGGTCTATTTTTTTTATAACAAACTAAATTGTGTTAGAGCCCGACATGTAACAACGACCCGAATTGTTATAAAATATGATGTAATAAAGCCCAAAATGTAATAACTGGTTGATAATGTAACAAAAGTGCTGAGCCTGAAATGTAATAACAAAAAAAGTAATTAGAACCACAAATGTAATAACTGGTCAATAAACTAACAAGACGCTGAACCCAAAACTTTAAAACTTTTAATGTTACATTATAGGGCAGCCAAAAATATTTTTACCCCAAATATAGTAATAATTCTATTACATCATAAAGTGAGTTATAATATATGGTTTGGACTTGAACTTGAACTGCTTTAATTTGAATAAAACTGGAAGAATGAGTTTTAGAAGTTTGGACTATTTGTTTTATCAATAGACAGTTTATAGTATTGATGTATGATTGCTGCTGCCCGAATCATTCTCTATAATCTCTAATCTGTTTCTCCAATCATCAGTATAAAATAATGTGAAACATATTAAGATCACATTTAAATTCATGTTATATCTTTTTTTATTGACCAGTTATTACATTTCGGGTTTTATTACATAATACTTTATAACAATTCAGTTTGTTGTTACATATCGGGCCCGAACAAGACAATCAAACTGACTATAATTACAATTTCAAAGTAGTTTAAAAAAAAAAGAAAAAAGACAATGAAGACGATTGTGCAACTCAACCACATTCTGTTCGCCCAACTTTAAACTCTTCACCTCTTTTGTGTTGCAGTTGTTAAAAGTTGGACATTTCCAGCGCTGCCTACCTCCACCATTATAATCCCTCCGTTTGCTCTGTGCACTGGAGCACATATGTGGGTTATGCATGTGCTTTCTGTGTGTGTGTGTGTGTGTGTGTGCGTGTGTGTGTGTCCGCTGCTTCGCGTCCCACGTGTGCTTTCCCTCTGTAAGCGTGTGTGTAAAGTGTGTGTTCGCGGCGCGTGCGTTGAGGGATGGACATCACCGGGGCAGCGCTGCGAACGAACGCGGCAGATCAGTCAAAAGACTTAAAGCCCCGCTCCCCCGGCGGAGGAGGACGGACGGGCTTTGATGTTGATGTGAACAAATAAAAGGAAGCCAAAATGAGTGGAATGGACCATTATCTGCTGTGGAGGATGCTCTCCCGTGGAAAGGAGGCCCCCTTCCCCGCCTGCCTCCCTACTTTGCCTCCAATCGGGAGGGTGAGCGGGGCGGAGGGATTGAGGAAGATGGCGGGCGAGGAAGTGGAGACACACACACACACATTCAAAAAGACTGGAAGCGAGGGGGTAGGGGTCCAGAATCCTATTGATTTCACTCTTGTGCTAAATCCAAACACCGCAGTGGTTCTATATTTGTGTGTGCAGCCTCTTAATAAGGACATTTGTGTAGGTAATAAACACTTCAACGCTGCGAGGGGGGCCAAGTGAGGATGAGCATCGCCAGAGCGCACGGAAAATACTTTGATAATTATATCCAGCCCGCTATTTATGGTGCAGACGAAAAATGAATAAATAAAAAAAAAAGGTTTTCCCAACCAAGACGCTGCACTAAACAGACTCACTGGAATCATTTTTAGAGTCACTAATAATAAGACTTGGCAGGGCCTGTTTTCGCACTGCTAATGTTAACTGGCAGCAACAAAGCAACAAACAGGCAAAGTTTCAACACAAGTCAGAGTTCGCTGTAACCCTCTGAATCCGATGGAATCCGAAAGCATTACCGACAGTATAGCAGAGCAGACGCACACCGTCTGATCGGATCGCTGCCGCGCGTCAGTCTGCCGAGAGTGAGAAACCAGCGCGCAAAAAAGGTCACTCATTCCAGACGTGAATCGAGGAGTATTTAAAGGTGCAGAGCGCTTGTTTGCACATGCTGACACATGTTAACTGTCTTTTGTACCGGCTGGGGAAAGTGGGTCAGACGCAAAGTGTGTTTGGTGGCTAACAGCAGAAAGCGAGCGAGGCGGATGTAGAGTGCCACGACGGGGAACTTGTTCTGAAATACGGAGCATAGATCCAACAGTAGTGCCAGAGGTCATACAGAATATAAAATCTGGAAAGGAAGTTTGTAAAAAAAAAAAAAAAAAAAAAAAAAAAGACCAACACAACATCATCAATCAGGTTTCTATTGTTGCCTGGATTAGTGTAATTGCACCGAACGTGCTTTCACCGTGGCTTTTGTGGACGCTGGTTGAACAGAACTCACAAATAAGTGGTTAAAAAAAATAAAAAAATAAAAACGGCTTCAGGATGTATTAGTTGCCCTTTGAAGAACATCCCCAGCACCTGTTTCTGCTGCTTCGACATTTCTCCTAAACGAAGCCGGTCTTGGCGATGGGGTGTGTTGCTGCTCCGAATCTGCCTCATCATCAGTTGTATCTGGTTCACGTTCAGCCACGAGTTCTCCCCCTTCACAGGCATCTCATTTCACTCCTCCATGGTCAAGTCTCCATCTCTTGACCCGCTTTTGCCTCTTCTGCCGTTTTCTTCTTCTCGTGTTTGTCGTCCATAAAATTAAAAAGAGTCACTGTCGCGTCTATCGAGGTTGATATCGGCCTTGATGTTGAGAAGGGAATCCCATCTTCTCAAGTGCTTCATCCAATTTGGGATTGTGGAGGGGGCTGGACTCGATCCTGTCGATGTCACAGGCACAGCACATCCTGGAAAGGTCGGCAGAGGGGAAATCAAACGAAAACGCTTCAGATCTTAAAAACCTAGTAAGTTAAGACAATTTATTTTTCACCTTTACCGACCCGTATAAAGCTTGTAAGTATGTCCAAGTTTCCTATAAGCACTGACTGATCTACACACACTCCTGATATTGAGTGTATCGGTCATACTTTAATCATGGATAACATGTAATATCACTGAAAAATACATTGTTTTCAGCATTTTCAAAACATTGTGTGTGTGAATGCGAGTATCGTGTGTGACTTTCTGTCTTTCTGTCCTTACGCCAGAGGTAAGGACGCTGTCTTTGCCCATAGTGAGGTGGGATTGGCTACAGCGAGCCCGAACAGGAGGAAGCAGATAGATAATGGATTGTTGATTGGTTTTGGGATCCATGGACAAATAGGGATCTGGGCTGACATGAAGTAATGAGGAGGTTTAACTTCGACATTTACTCCAGCTGTATTTAATGCTTTCAACTGTCACAACCCTTACAGCTCGTCATTTTATGTCATGTGACTTTGCTCTCATCAAAAGAAGAAATCCTGTTTTTGTTTCCACGACAACGTTTCAAGTGAAAATGTGGAGTTTTCATGTTTTATTCTCAGATATTTTTGGCATTTAACATTTTGAAAACGATGCCCATTTACACCGAAAGAGCAGAAAGGCTAATAAGGATGTACTTTTCATTTAGGGCCACTAGTGGGTGCTGTTGCTTCTTTCTGTCATAAAACTACAGACACACGCGGAGAACGATACGCTACAAACATTAACGATAGCGAGTAAGCGGGCATTTAAATGGACAGATGATGAAGTTGGACTGATATTCTTGACACTCGGGAGGACGCCATTGTTGCTATTGTCCATCAACTCGTACGTGTGCAGAAGAAGTATTACCTACGGCAACGGGGCGCATTCAAAAAGCTTCATTTTGCCATCCGCATAGAGGCGGAGCCAGAGCGTTTTCAAAAAGTTGCGTTTTCGCCCGTTTCCATGGAGACAGAGTCAGGGCATTTTCAAAAAGTTCCACCTTGGAAGCCATTTTCAAAGGTTATTTTTCTTTCTTTCTTTTCTGTCTCCGATCACTGTTTAGGCACTGGCTTAAAATCTCATGAATCTTATAAAATGTCGACCAACCAGTGTTGACATGAAGTTTGGCTCCGGTTGTCGTAGCTCTGTTCAAAATGACTCACGATGAATGTATTCCAGGTGATAAGACATCAGATGTGTCAGCACTTGTAATTGAGTCCAAATATTAAAGGGTAATACAATAGTGCTTCAGCAATCAATCCAAAACGTAAATCACCTCCTCAAACATAAAAATTAACAATTTACAGGAAGGGCAACACAAGCAGGTCCAATAACTGTTTTTATCCCAGCTGGATGAATGAGTTCCCGGAGGGACAGACGTAATGCAGGAAATCAGATAATGGATCACTGTCGACTGCGCTGACTTCTATCTTAGATGCAATTACTAATAAATAATTAAGAAGAGGACCTTTTACCTGCGGGTTGATGTGATGAAATGAATGTTGGCTGAGGACGATGCATGTTGAAACTAGAAACAAGGATTCACGATTGAGTTTTTTTTAACCGGATGGCAGACGCGTTCTCTGAAACCAAATCTTCGCTCATTTTTTCCCCCCCTGATTTGGCATCCTACAAATCTGGCTCATGACAGTAAATGAGGGTTGGGGGCGTCGGCTGCAGAAAGTTGTAATTAGTTTGTGCCGCCGCATCTGCTGAAGGGCAGTCATCTTTAATGAACACCAGCAGCCCTAATGGAGCGTAAAATGACACTGGGAAATTCAAGATGTCGTGGTCAACAAGGGAGCGGCCATCAGTCAGACCCTTCATTCCTCCACACATGCTTCGGTTTAGAGCAACGACTTTCTCCCCGTCTCCAGACTTTTTATTTTTTAGATTTTTTTTTAATCTATTTATCCGCTAATGGGCTCCAGCGTCACCCTTCTATTTATGTAGCAGGATGCGCTTTTAATTTAAACTTGCTTCATTAGAACTTTTCCGCAGTATTTAAACAGTCCAAACAACTTGATCCGTCGAGCGCCGTGAGAACCGCCGAGATCTGACATGTCCTATTTACCGTGCGGCTGCTCCTCTCCACCCTTTGTCTACCTCTTTTATTCTAATATCCTCCAACATTTTCCCCAGGTTTTCCCCTGTTGTGAACTTGCGCTGTGGATCGCCGAGCCTGACCGAGGTTTTGGTTTATTCATGAGGTTCAATGAGGAAGGCCTTTGATGTCTATGAATAATTTAACGAAAACGCGGTTAAAAAAAGGAAGAAGAAGAAGGAAACAGAAAAATCCTTACTTCCCCAAACAAGTCATCGTGTCTTCTTCTGCTTCTTCTTCTTCTTCTTCTTCTTCACCATGTTGGTCAAAGGGAGGACGACGTGTGAGACTATTCGAATGACAAGTCAAAGCAAAAGGCTACATGCTACATGCTACATGCTCAAGAGTTTCAGGGCTCATACGCCAGCGATGCTACATGCTAAACTTGAATAAAGCATGACTGACATACTGGATCTGGAGCGTGTTGGCGACACGCAGTGAGCCCGGTCCCTCGGTGTACCGTCAACGGTACGTAGAGGGATGTTACCCGCTACCATGCGCGTAGCTACCGTAGGCCGTAAGGTTGTTGGGGGGGTGATCGAAGCGCCGAGGCAGAGGCTGTGGCACAGGTGGTCCGCGACAAGGCACAGTCTTCACATATCGTTTGATCAGTACTCGTACCAGTATCGGTACCGTTGCATCCCGTCACATCCTGCAAGTACTGAACGATCATTTTCCTGACAAATACAAGTGTTTTCAAAACTTTATAGTCAATCCTTTCAGAGTAGGTGTCTCTCTTTTTCTCTTTCTCTCTCTCTCTCTCTTTTTTTTTTCCAAATGGTGGGCACAGTCTCTAATCTTGGAACAAAAGTCTTATTACACAGTTGGTTGGTGCTGCTTTCCAAATACCTAAAGTAAGCCGCCTGCAAACACAAGTCAGATTTCTTATTTTATTTTTTTTCTTCAAAGCAGCAACCGATTAAGTCCTAACTTGCTTTCTGCACGGCACATTGGACGTGTATTTGGACTGTTGTAGGGGCAAAGTCAAAGGAAGAAAGAACAGCAAACGAATGAGCATGTGGTGGTGGGTTATGGTTTATCTATACAGAAGGTCAGACTGAAGATGCTGGTGAAACGTTGGCAAAGTTTGCCGATACGTGAACACTCCAAAATATAAAATGGGGAAAATTTGTCGGTGGAAACGTGAAAACTTGAAATGAATCTTAAGGAATTTTAGCATTTAAAGAGAGTCAAATGACCAGAACCAGACACGGGGAACTAATGATGCAAGGAAGAAGGTCAAATAAACACATTTGAGTCATTTAGTCCTTAAACATTGTTTAACTACATGCATTTTTTAAATGCATCCATTTGGATTCAATAAGCTGGATCTATAGTCGTCTACATCATTCTTTGCATGCATACCTAACTTCAGCGCAGGTGGGAGGAGTTAGTTGATACAAAGAGTGGGTATAAAAGAGGCTCTGTATTTGTTTTTGTGCTTTATTAGGGAATCTGTAAGTAAATCTGTCCGTCTCATGCTTTTAACGTCTGATTCCGTTACTGGTGGCCCACAATTTGTGCAGAAGAACTATTCCCCACAGCCGTGGTGTGCATGCGCAGTAGAAGCATACTTAGAAAAGTTTCGTTTTCCACCGTTTCCACAGAGTCAGAGTCAGTTTTCTTTGGAGCCGTTTTCAAAAAGTTGCGCTGTCAGCAGCTCTGGGCACCGTGATTGGATAAATGGACTCCCCAAATGCAACAAATGTTCATGTGAAAACATTGTTGTCTAAACTAGGCCTTAATTATGATCGATATAATAAATACAAACACTTTGAAGTGCAGGTTTTCTTGTCCGCACACCTTGAGTGTCTTCAGAGGATGTCGGAATTCAATCAATGGCACAATAGGATTTGGGTTGATTTCAACAACACATTTCAACAATGATCAAAATATACATTATTCAGGCATTAAGGTATATAATACAGGTTGTTTGAGATGTTGTCTTTTTTATTCCCAGAGCTAATGATGCTGTTTCAATGTGGATGAAAATACTAATTATAGCTGAAATTACTGCTGGTACGTCTGACCCACATTTCCCAGTGAAATTAACAATTTCAGAAATGTCATTTCTGTTTCGGTAAGCTCCTGTTAAACTGATGCTGACCTCTCACATGCATATAGAAACCACACACACACACACACACACACACACACACACACACACACACACACACACACAAACACACAAACAACAATAATTCTAATATGTTGGATCTTACTAAACTGACTGACGAGCTGAATGTTGGCGTGATCTTGGTCGTTCTGGCAGGATGCGTTTCCATTAGTTAAAACGGACGTTGTTGGTTTAGTAAACGTGGAGAATGTGACGTGTAAATCCTGTGTAGTTGATCCTGATTTGTGTGGATTGCCCGGTCTTATTGGAGGATGTGATTTTTTTGTTGTTGTTGCTGTATGCATACAGTGGACAGGCCTGGTGATTAGTGTCAGCTGAGACCCCCTGCTGGTCCTCCACGTTAAGTCCAGCGCCGGAGCTCCCCAACTAATCTCAGCTTGTTTCTCATTTGATTTGTCCACCGAGTGGAAAAAAAACAGACTCCGCTCTTATACCACGTCGCGCAAACCTCCGTCCCGTCATGTGCCCCCTGGCTGCAGCCGCGTTCCCCTTTTTGCTCCGACGGTTCCCCTCTCCATCTCAGTCTCTCGTTCACTCGGCGGTTTGCGACGAGCACGCAGTCACAGCCTCCCCTCCCTCTTCCTTGTCCCCGTCTTTGCGCCGCCTTTGAATGCTGATATGATGCGATCGCAGGGGCACGGTGTGGCGCGAGGGCAGCGGAGAGAGAGAGAGAGAGAGAGAGAGAGAGAGAGAGCAGCGACTGGGATCTTCACCCAGGCGTGCTCTGCTGTTTTACCCCATGCGGTGGCACGCGGCGCAGGCAGGAGTGATATAATTAGAATGGAAATTACAGAACGTTACAGGCGAGCTAAATCCCCCCGCGCATCGTGTGGCTAAAAATGTCCCGGGCAACGCCAGTGGATGTATCACCATAGCAACAGCCTTCTTCTGCACTCTATTTTCAGACTGAAAAGGGAGAACCATCCAGAGAGAGAGAGAGAGGGAGAGGGAGAGAGGGAGAGGGAGAGGAAGAGAGCGAAAGGAGAGGGAAATGCAAACATTGCCGTTTCTGTAGAAATTGATACATTATTCAAGTAAGGAAAACATCTCGGAGTGAGTGCTCGCGTGCGGGGAGGTGGGCAGGCGTGCGCGCGCGCGCGCTCGCTCGCTTGTCAGCTCTGATCCGAGCCGTCTTGGGGGCGTCGGTGTGACGGTCATGCAAGGACAATGGGGGTGCCGAGGGGTTGACTTACACGCCTCGGCAGAGGTCAAAGCTGAAATCCACACCGGCAGCCAAGAGACGTTCACGTCAGCGCTGCGGCGCGATGAGGCTTCCCAAACCGCCGCCGCCGCCGCCGCTGCCGCACCGGCTTCTACTCTAATCAATCACACATCAAATGGTCGGAGGATGAAATGCCGTAGAAAGTGACTCATCTTCTGAGAGGAAATGGAGCAATCGGGGCTTCAATGGACCACAGTGAAAGCCAGAGTTTAAGTTTAGCGTAGAGTCAAGGGCACGGTGTCATTGCTCAACCAGCCAAAAAAAAAAAAAACCCAACTAAACAAAACGAACATCTGACACGTGGGCTCAAAATAGCTTCTGAAAATTAAATTCGTGATCACTTCATGAACAAAATAAACCTTAATCCCAAAGCACTTAGTCTCCATTTCTCAATTCTTTTCAGTGTAGTTTAATTTATTATGATTCATTTCAGTACAATGGTGGTTTATTAGCATAGCAGTGGAAATGCCAACCCGCCAAGACAAAAGATCCACATTTTCCCTCTTTCTTTCTCTCTGCTGGCCTAATCAGGTCTTAAATGAAAGCATACTCTTCTCACTCTCTCACTCTCTCTCTCTCTCTATCTCTCTCTCTCTCTCTCACACACACACATACACATACATGCGCCACTCTCTGTCCATCTTTCCGTCTCCTAATGTTTCTCTCACCCCCCGGGGGTCTGATTGAGCCGGCTGGGAGGCATGGATCTTTCTCTATTGATCCGCCTGCTGAATCACTTATCCCTTTTCCAATGGCCTTCATCACCACGCTCAGGTTTTAGCACTCTCTGCATGCGCAGATTTCCTTACTTGTTACAGCCAAGATCCGGGCGTTGGAAAGAAACGCTTCACAAGTGAAAAGAATATAGTAATTGGATTGCAAAGGGCTCGTGAACTGTAATGAATTGAGGTTTTCTTGGAGAAGAGACACGCTAATTACGCTGATCAGATAACAAATACCTCAAGGAAACAAAAAGGCGGCGTTGGGAGATGAGCACAATTTCCAGTAGCAATCAATAACATCGGCCGGGGAAATTGGGTCATTGCTTTATGTTACAATACCAGATTGGTCCTGCATTGCTGTGCTGGATTCTGGGTTTCGGAACATGTTGCATCTGGAGTTCAAAGTCGGAACACAGAGTATGCAGAATTTTGCCAATGGTTCCTGGATTTAAAGATGAGGGAGATCTGGGCCCGAAAACAAAAAATGTTGAAGGTTAATTTTTACATAAAGGAAACGCAACCGGTAATTGCTGCAAGAATAATGACTAACGACAGCATCATCGCATGGAAGCACTCTGACAAATCTGTTTTTCATCGATGCTAAGAGCGAGCCCTTGTTGCCCGTGGCACAGCCGACATCTAGTCCGTTCAGTTCAACGACCAAAAGCTTTAATCCCACAACAAAGCAGTTCAGAAGGTTTACAACAAGACTCCAAACGTAGATACAGAAAAAAAAAGAAAGGAAATTCCAGTATGTCACTTGAAGGCATGCAAAAATACATAATGTTGATCAAGAGAAAACATTTTTGGTCACGTTTACACGTACCTAGGTTTTCACAAAAACGGATGTTTCCCCCCTCTTAACTTTCAAAATAAAAATCTTCATTTTCACAGACGAGTATATACACCTTGTTCAGAGCACCTATGAGCATGCCAGACCTGTAGGGGGCAGTATAACAAGAAGCATGAAGACATGATAGCCAATAAGAATCGTGGACAAAACACATGAATTGCGATATAAATATCCGCCAATCCCCCTTTAGATGCAACCTGGAGACACGGGATTTATTCAGATCTCCACTGTGGCCGGAGTTTTCAGGAGTCATCGTTTGTGGAGAGTCTGAGCCCAAACGCAAAGAAATATCACCGTTTTTTTTCAATCACCCAGGTACGAGTAAACGTGCCCTTAGACAGCAAATCCCAAAACAGACTTCAATCACAAACATAAGCACACAGGAGGAACAACAGGGATTAACGTGGGGGATTGCTGGACGTCAGTGCACTTGGCAAACTTGGTGATCTGAGACATGAGGAGAGAAACACAGGTGAGCCACATGAGGGAAATAGACACAGAGGGAAGACAATTGACTAATTGACGCACGGAGATCGGAGGGGGAGCATTTTCGAAAAGATCCACCTTTGGAGCCATTTCCAAAAAGTCGCATTTACATTCACTCTGAGTTCATAGGCGGCTACTTAAAGGCTTCACCTCTGTTATTGATAATGACTGCAGATAAATCCTCAGCGAGATCATTGCGAGTCTTTCACGCATCGACGAGAAGGTCTTCACCATTCCTCGAAATGCTTCAAATAAATAATGCAATCGTTCCCTATAGTGGTCATGGGATTAAAGATTGTATCATTGCACAGAAGGAACCGTCCTCGGATGGTGTGAGGTTTCTGTGTAGTAAAAACTTAAAACAGTTTTGTGATATCTTAATGCTGTGACCTCCGGGTCAAAGAGTCGAGGGACGATGCACCTTCTTATCAGCGCAGAGGTCAAAGGCCGCCTTCTCTGATGCTGCCAGACGGCGCGAGTGCACTTAGCATTATTGACATGAGAGTCTGTTTAGACTGCATTAGAGATGAACTTTATTTGCACATTTGGGAGCAAAGTATGACGCCAGTGAGATACCTGAGATATTTGTGTAGCACATAGCAGTGATGTCAGAACAGAAATGGAGCAAAAACAATGAAAAAGGTGAATAAAAATAAGAAAAAAACTAAAATATAAGTACATTGAAAATAAAACAATGACTTAAAGAGACAGTGGAACATAAAATAAATACTTGCTGGCCAGAAAGGCAGCTTCTGCGTGTCTGGTTCTGCTTCTGCGTGTCTGGTTCTGCTCCCGGGGGACAGAAAAGCAGGTTTGAAAGGTCTGATGGATCGGAACCGAATAGAACAGCTGAGCTGAATTCCGGGCTGAAACCATTCAGAGGTTTAAAGCCAAACAATAACATTTTGAAATCTTTTCTTTGTGTGACAGAAAGGGAGTGCAAAGACGTGAGGACTGGTCCACTCTCCTAAAAACCCATTTACATAACATTTTAAGTGAAAATGCATGTTTTTTTTTTTGCAGGACTCGAGCATCATGAATCAGCTGGATCTGAGCTGAGCTTTAAAGTCAATTGAAGTCAAATTCATGCATCAACTTTTCTTCTGAGACATCCGTCCTCTAACTCTTGGGATATTGTTTTCACAACAACATTTTGGCTTTTGGTAAAAGAAGAGCTGACATGAAGCGACCATGACAAGCATACAAATTGTATTTATTTCCCAAATTTGATCAAACAAACTCTCATTTTCAGACACAGTCCATCATCTACTAGATATAGTGGTTTACGTCTTCCACCTTTCGGATACCTTTCGGTTGTAATTATGCTGGATTACGCTCAAAGCCAAATCCCAGTAAACAAGAATTGGACTCTATTGTGACAGTATGCAGACCAGGCAAAGCCCAGACGAGTATTTATAGGTTCCCAGAGGTGGTTTGAATGCAGCAGTGCCCTATACAAACCTGTTATTATCACCATCCATCAACTTGTCACGTATCATTTTTCCCTCTGTTGAACTGGTCAGCTGAAGAAACTGAGGAGAGGAAAAAACAAAAAACAAGAAGCTGTCCTGAAGGATTGCAGTCCGAGTCGTGTGAATCATTTGCTTGTCCTCTCATTGATCCTGCGCTGGGAGGAGAGGAGATTAAATACGCGACGCAAGCTCTTTTCGGGCTTCTATATTCATCGCTCCGCCGGCCTTCTGGAACCCATCAGACCCGTCAGACCCGTCAGACCCGTCAGACCCGTCAGCGGCGGCGTGAAAACTCGCTTTAAAGTGCCGCGGTTTTCTGGACAGTGGAAAATGTCTTCAACTCTTCGACGGGCCCACCGAACGCCGGAAACACGTTTCCTCTCGTACTGCGTGGGAACGCGCGACAACGTGTTCCCGCCATCGAGAACAAGGAGGAACGAAAAGAAAAGAGTCGGACACTGTGAAGACCGGCTCCAGGAGGCCGCGGAGCTTTTTCAACCAGATACAGATAAAGATTGCTTTTCCTTCGGCGAGATCACTGATAAAGCCTTTCAGCCTGTTTCCCGCCCTCCTCTCACCGGTTGACTTTCTCCCAGGCTGCCACTCACTTTACACCTCTTTCTGTTCAACTCTTTTCATCTCTCTCTCTCTCTCGGCTACCCAGTGCATTTGTTTGACTTCATTTTCGTCATCAAACATGACAATCTGTCATTGTTGACACAATATGTGCTGACCTCCGGTGTGTTTCTCTTTTTCAAGAAGTATGTTTTGAACATTTTCTGAGGATTCCAAAAACTGGAATGTCACCAACTTGTGAGAAAAAGAGGAACGGAGAAACACGCTAACAGGTTTTTTTTTTTTTTGTTGTTGTTTTTTTTGCCAAATTCTCTTCAGCCTCAAATCAACATTTTTGTTACCTGCTTGAGCCAAAAGCGTTCTCAGTCTCAACCATTCCGTCTAAACTTGAAATTCCTCTGTGTTTTCTGCCATTTGTGAAATCGTACAATATGTGTTCCGGCACTTAAATAGAAGAAGCAGTTGTAAGGCCTGGTGAGAGTCAGCAGCAGATTGAGGAAGCGAGATGACAATATGTAGACATTAGACACACAGAAATCCATATTAATCCTAAAATCTTTACGGAAAAAAGCCGTTTTTCAGTCCAAAAACCTTGAGCAAACAGTCAGAGGCTCTGACGTACTCGGCGGCAAACACTTCATATCCCTCTCCATTTCCTCTTTAGTCTCGCCACCTGATGGGCTGGCCGTGGTTTTGTCAACAGGACCGATATTAGGTTTATCTTCAGATAGATTGCATGGATCCACGCTGGCTCACCTCCTGAATATGCTCACAACTGTTGACATTCTTGGAAGACTGTGTACCGTTTTGCAACAAAAGGCAATTCAAGTCAGATTTTTATCGCAAGAGAAGGAGGGAAGTCTTTTATTTATTTATTTATTTATTTATTTTCAAATGTCAAATAGATACGAAAAGGATAATAGTGAGTTACATTACACAACAGGGCCACATCACTTAAATGCCAAGTGATTCAAAACATTTGTTCATATGTACAAATATGAGAGAGATTAGGTTCTGCTTATTTTTCATTGCCAAATCTTTGTAAATCTGGTACATCTTGGTGCTTTAACACCTGTAAAATGACTCTACACCACTGGTGTCAAACAATAAAGCCCAATGGGCCAAAACTGGCAAAACCACTCAGCACATGGTCAAAATTAAAAAGAAATAAAAACCAAACATTGAATTTTCACACTGAGACCAGAAAGAGCTGAAGGAGAAGTTCTTTTGTGACATTTCACTATATACTGCACCAGAAAGTTTCATTAAAATTAAAATATATTGAGATTGTATTCACTCTATGTTGTAAATGTTTGGTTTTTGAGGTTTTTGGGACGACTAATGAAAATCGATACTCGACTAGTCGTCTTATTCTGATTGTAAATAAAGTTCAAGTCGAAGCAGGGAAACTCGAAAAATAAATTTTATTAAAGGAACAAAACTGCATATGTAACAAGATAACATGGTGTAACCTCAGGGAACTACGAGGCAACGCTTGTAGCACCACCAGACATTCTGAAAGACTTTCATTTAAAGTGGCGTCTGTCCTCATCTTTAACAATTCCTGCTTTTCTTTTCTTTATTTTTACCTTTATGCAGATCTGTGACACATCACTATTTCACTTTGAAGACAATCTTTTATGTGGATTCTTCCCAGATTCAAGCTGTATCAAGACGCATTCAAAAAGATTCACCTTGCTTATCCGCGTGATTTTAACAAAGTTTAATCTTGGGGTTTTATTTCTATTTTTTTTTTTGTGCCAAATGTCATCCGAGGTTTTCTGTTTTCAGCTGACATTTTAAAGTGTCATTCACTGTGAGCAGTCACATTTCCTCTCATAACCCCCGTGTGGACTCTAAAGCGCGACACTGTCTGTTTTTCAAAGCCGGATTGTGCAGGTAGCATAAAGGGGTTTCTGCTCAGCAGGACATCCACTGTTGCTCTTATTAGTGCAGTAAAAGTTTTTTTTTTTTTTTTTTAAATGACTGTTGCAACTGTTTTTGGACCGTTTATTGATTCCTCTTTATTCCCTCCATCTTTACAAGATCACTAGTTTATTAACTTTGCATCGATTAGAATTTCTTCTCTAAAAGTAGATTACGTAGTAATGTAATACCACTTTGTGCCACAAGAAGGTGCAGTGAGTCACTAATGGTATTTCTTGTCCGACTGAGTCGAGACCAAGACCTGTGGTCCTGGGACCGGTCTCCAAAGCAAGAATTCTCTTCAACACTACAACAGCAGGTGTTCCTGCATTCAGTCCCAGTAACCAATGAAGAAGCAGCCGATTCTAACAAAAGACAGAATCGGGGCAAAAACCGCTTAAATTGTGTTAAAACATTGACTTACTACTGCCAAATAGTGCATAAAAATTCTCATTGTATAAAATTTACATAGTAAAATCTTCAAAGCTTGCTTGTAAAGAGTCTGTCTGAAATATTTATTTGCTTTAAGTTAAATGTTAACATTAGTGGGCAGCATTTCTTTGAAATCACAGAATAGTTTTCATGTGGGTTAGGGTTGTTGTCAACATGATATAATATGATTCATATTTTATTCTTGTTTCCTGAAGCATTTGCAGAACACTTAACCTGCCAAACCTGAAAGAGAAGGACAGAGACGAGAGACAGAGAGTTTGATGATCCTTTCCCGGCGATACTTTAATATTTTTTATAAATAATGTCCAAGGTGAACGTAATATGGAGCACTTATCACTGCTGGGACTTTCTAAAGTTATTAAAAACTTCCTAAAAATTATTTTAAAAGATTCCAATTTCATGCCATTAATATGTAAACCAGTTTCAAAGTCTAAACCTGAACACAATTTCACTTATTTACAAATTTCTAGCTCTATAATGAAATCCGAGTTTCTCGCCGTAGTTTTGTTGATGTATTGGGTGATAAAATCCAACAATACTCATTTATGAATGATTTGTTTCTCATAGAATGGGGTTAAACAGTCGTGTAAATAAATCCTTTAAGACATTCTAATGAAAGTAAAAGAAACGTTGGTCAAACCCAAGAGGTAAAACAAAACAGTTTGAATGTAGAGATACTCAAACGCGAGATAGATTTCTTGTTCTGATAGGAAACATGATCTTGTTTAATAAACAGCTGATCTCGATTTTATTTCAACCATTCAATCTGCGATAGTCAATAACTGACCCTTTTTTTTTTTTTTTTTTTTTTGCGAGTCACTTGTTAAACCGTCTCTCTCTGTAACGAGGAGGAGAATCACCGCTCGGCGGCTAATCAAACACGTGATCAGAGCGTATGTTTACCCCAAATGAAAGTAAATTGCAGCTTATCACTACTGCGTCGCTGATCGCTATCATTTGTAAACCTAAACTGCCACAACAATGGGAACAAGTGGCAAACTGCGTTTGGATTGACAGCGCAATTGATCTGCCGACGAAGAGGGGGGGTTGGGGTGGGGGGGGGGGGGGATTGTGAAGGATGTCGGCGCTGCCTGGAGGCCTCAGCAAGTTTTTTTTTCCAACGGGAATCAACACGACGCTCAACCCTTCCCCTTGTGAGAATTTCATCAATCCCTAATTAACGTGCGCGTGCCGAGCAAATATGTGCGGACGGCGGGCGGCCGCGCTTTAAACTGGCTAGTAGACAGTTTGCTGCACACACACACACACACACACACACACACACACACACACACACACACACACACACACACACACACACACACACACACACACACACACACACACACACACACACACACACACACGCACACACACACGTGTGATTAGCAGGAGCTGAGTGAGAGCTTTAGTCAGAGAGGGTGACAACAAGGGGAGGGCGGATGTTGCGGGGGTGGAGGGACGGGGAGAGACGAATGAACGCCACTTCACTCAGGTTGTATTGACAGCAGAGGTCATGGCGAGAGATTTGAGTAAGTTTCACTAGGGGGCGGGGGAAAAGAGGGGGGGGCCCTCTAGCGTCTGAAGACAGGATCCAGCGGGACCTCGCATGACACGATAACGCACAGATCAACAAGCGTTCCTATTAACCAATCTGCTGGTCCTAATTAGCCGCGAGCCTTTGGGCTTCTCCCTCGGCTACGCCAGGAAGCTGGCCGCCGCCGCCGCCGTGCAAACACATACATGTATGGATGAGAAACCGTAGCCTTGCACCTGCCAACCCTCCGCACCGTTAAACCTTTTGATTGGGGCCCACCCCCCCCCAATGTGGAGACGCACATACACACACACACACACACACACACACACACACACACACACACACACACACACACACACACACACACACACACACACACACACACACACACACGAAGCGTCCCACTATGGGAGCAGCGAATGACTTCAGTTATGTAAAGGTTTTAATCCACGCCTACGGTGCTGCAGGGGCATTATGGACAACAAAGACCTGATAAAGATGCCATTTTAGTGAATTTAGCTGGAGGACATGATTAGGAACGACCCACGCCAGGTGAGACGCCCCGGGCTATACGGCGCCACACCGCCAATTATGAGAGAGAGAGAGAGGGGGAAGAAATAAAGCAGTGGAAGGAGAGAAAGGGAGCGGTCAACGACTACCGAAGGTTAATGCACCTTTAGAGGGATGAATGAGAGCAAATTTTCTTCGTCTTCTTTTTTTTTTTTTTTTTCTGAAAGAAACCCAAGAAAGGACACGGGGATGAGGAGACTTTTACTTTAAACTGTCTCCCCTGCTTACTCGTTTGATTGGTTGTAACCGGCGCCATATGTAAATGAACAGAAATAATCTTAATTGAATTGAGGAGATGCTCGCCGACAGCCGGCGAGCGCAGATCATTGGACCCTAAGTTGCTATCGCTCAAAACAGACGGGGGAGGGGGGGTTGGGGGGGGGGGGGGGGTGATGATTCAGAGCGAGGCCCGTCGGGGGGGAGAGGGGGAACCGAGGAAGGAGCGCGGGGCGAAGAGGCGGAGACGGCGGCATTGGCGGCTCTCTGTGGGGCGCAGCAGGTTAATTTGCTCTTGTCAGAACGAGGGTTTTTCCCTCCAGCCTTCCTTATCTTTGTTGTCCTCCTGGATGTCGGTGTCAACCCAGCAGGCTGTGTGGATCCCGCCTCGGCACTGTCACCTCTCGGGCTGCAGCGAGTGACAGAGGAGCGGCTTTACAGTGTAATCCTGTAATTATGTCAATTAAATGGCTGAAGAATGTAGCGGTGTTGGTCTTGTAAAGTAGAGGTACATGCAAATTCTTGACCAAAAGACCCATAAAGACAACCGCACACTACTGACCAAGAGTCGTCGCCGGTTAATGGAGCTCTAATTCTTAAATTGGTGGAGAGGCACCAGTCCAGACAGCAGACGCCGTCGCTGGGAGCGACTCGGGAGGAAAAAAACCGAAACCTCACAGACTCCCGAACGACGAAGCACAAAAATGCAAATTCAGGATGAGTGTCAGGCAGAAGGACTTAGGGAGCCTTAAAGTGTTGTACTTTACCTCAAATAGGATTTACAGCAGCCACAGTGGGAGATTACACAATAACACAGTCATGTACTAATCATGTACGTGTCAAAGTCCTGCCGAGGACCACTCTTTGCTGCTTGTCTTTCATTCACTCGGCCTTGAAAGGCTGGAATACGCAGGAGAGCGGTGAAACGCAGACTCCCCCGGCCCAGCAGCCTCCCCTGCTCAGCAGCCTCCCCCTGCCCAGCAGCCTCCCCGGCCCCGCAGCCTCCCCTGCCTAGCAGCCTCCCCTGCCCCGCAGCCTCCCCTGCCCAGCAGCCTCCCCGGCCCAGCAGCCTCCCCTGCTCAGCAGCCTCCCCCGCTCAGCAGCCGGCCCCGCAGCCTCCCCCGGCCCAGCAGCCTCTCCCGGCCCCGCAGACTCCTCGGCCCCGCAGCTTCTCCGGCCCAGCAGCCTCCCCTGCGGACATCAAGCTGGAAATGAACCCGATTCACGGATTTCAACCGTGCTGTTCTGTCTGCAAAGAAAAAACTCATGTGGTCTCTAGACGTGTGAAGCGCTTGTCTGGTTTGCTTGGGGCGTTTCCAGCCATCGACATCTTGTATTGACACGTATTAAAAGTTTAACATCACCATTAATCCCTGTCCTCCGTTGTCCCTCTGCTCAATTAGACTGTAGAACTGTCTTGAGTCCGACACACGAGTGTTTTGAATAAACTCTTGGACGTTTTCAAGTGAAAATGGAAAATGTTGTTCCATTTTGGGATGTGTTTACACAACAACGGCGCTCGGAGGCACTGAAAATGCAACTTTTTGAAAATGGCTTCCACAAGGTGGAACTTTTCGAAAAAGTTCAGACTCGTTAAAACGTTAAAACTGAGGAAAACACAATTTTTTGAAAACGTTCTTCTGCACATGCTCAGTAGACGGACAATAAGAACAATGTTTGCCTCCAAAGCGTCAACACTTTTCTTTCTTTCTTTCTTTCTTTCTTTCTTTCTTTCTTTCTTTCTTTCTTTCTTTCTTTCTTTCTTTCTTTCTTTCTTTCTTTCTTTCTTTCTTGTTGTTCACTGCAAAGCGAGAACATAGTTGCTTGACAAACCTAAAAAATCAACTCCTGCCGAGCTTTCCAATTGAATTATTTTTAGTTTTACTGATGTAGCATTTCAGCAAAGTAAAATTATTAATTAATTACAATATTTCAGTACTTTGGCCACCCCTGCAATTTACATGGAAACGGCAGAAACACTGAAAACGATGTAGTTTGCGTTTTGGGCCACTGGCGGGTGCTGTTGGTTATTTTTGTAACGTACAACACGCTATAAACATGAAGAGTGGCAAGTACACGGACATTTGTATCGAGAGACTATACGGCCGTTGTGCACAACAGCAGTGTGTCAGAAAACGTGCGTTTCCACGGAGACGGAGTGTTTTCGAAAAGTTTCACCTTACGATCCGTTTTCAAAAAGTTTTCAGCATTCACGTTGTCGTGCCGGGCTTCAGTCACATTCGAGGCGTGTGAGTGAAGCCAAGCAGCAGCAGGTAAAGAAAAATCTCACAGTAAACAGGTGTTTTTTTTCCTCCTTTCTGGGCGGAAAACACCTGAAGGAGAACAAAGCTGTGAGGTAGAACAGCAGCGACGTGTCCTCGCTGGTTGGCGCAAAGCAAGCAGGAGAGTGAAGGAAGGGGGGCGGGGGGGCATCAATTAAACACTGTCTTCACACTCCCACAAACTCCTGCGAAGAGCTGCAATTATCTAAAAATATTGAAGTCATCTGTGTGGAAGCACAGTGGTTTTATGTGGTGCTTAAAAAAAACAAAAACCAAAACACACAATTCCTGCAAATACAGAAGACTCAGGAGTGTGACGGCTATGAAAAATGTGAAAATCACTGCTGATAATCTACAGGTCAAAGGAGGTTTGATAACAACTGACTGCGAATTAATTTCAAATAAACATTAATTTTCGACGCTATTCATCCACTTAATTAACTCAGGATGAGGGCCGACTTTCCAGTTTGGCTTTTTCATTTACTGAATCACTGACTTGTGTCGTATTTTAAACCATTTACACGTTTTTTTTTTTTCCTGCGGTCGCTTTAAATGTATAAAGTACTGAAGAAAAAAACATACAGGTGAAGACGGTGCGTGTGTGTGTTCCATCTTGTGTGGGTCAAATTAGTGCAATTTCTCTCCGATTGTGATTCAACCTGGCGACTTATTCACGACTCACATAATCTGCTGTTTGGTTAAATTTACTGCGAGGCCGTACAAATCCTCCTGCGATTGCAACTCAAGCTTTCCTCAACGTAGAATATTTTATTTCAAGTCGTGTGGAGATGTTTTTGAATTGCTTGTCAGTCATTGGCACAAACATCCTTCCTCCTGAAGGCCTTAGAGAGATCTTTACCTCTCAGCAAGACGACAGCTCACACTTCTAGTACATGGAAAACTGCAGAGTTTGAACTGTGTGTGTGTGCGTGTGTGTGTGTGTGCGTGTGTGTGTGTGTGTGTGTGTGTGTGTGTGTGTGTGTGTGTGTGTGTGTGTATGTGTGCGTGTGTGTGTGCGTGTGTGTGTGCCTTAAGTTCCTGCTTTCAGTCCTTTGCTGGGTTAAAACGATTTAAGTCCCGTAAAGGAATTTCTGATTTTAAGTTTCTGTCGCTCCAACATGTGACTCAAGGCCCCTGTTTACAAAACAATGTCGTCGAGTGAAAACGCTAAACTTTCGTAGCGTCTTGGGTGTCTGTTTCCATGACAACGACGGTCAGAGCCACTGAGAGCAAAACCTTTTTTGAAGGTCGAACTGTTCAAAAACACTCTCACGCCACCTTCTTGAAAAACGGGGGAAAATGCAACTTTTTGAAAACACTCCCACCCGGTCTCCATGGAAAAGGGGGAAAACGCTCCTTTAGGAAAACACCGACTCTGTCTCCATAGAAACGGGGAAAACACAACTTTTTAAAAAGACTTGGGGGGGTTAACAACTATTCTTAAATGCTGCTCCTGTGCATGCACCACCACGGTCATATTAAACAGTGTGCGTGCACTCCCACTGTTAATGATTATAGTCTGTTGTTCTCTGTATGAATGTGTGTGGTTTCATTACAAACAAAAGCTTCTGTCATTCCCATTTAAATGGACATCGTTTTTACAATGTTACTGTGTAAATGCAAAAGCTTTTCTGAAACAAAAAACACAAACTATACTACTATCGAGGAATCTGCAGGTAGCTCACAGGGCACACGTGTAGAATTGTTAATGATAAAGGGGATTATATGGAGTTTACCTGCTTGGTCGCTTTAGATTTTCTAATCAGAAATACAGATGACTTTTCATTAGTTAAACTGTTTAACAGCTTCGGTTTCAATTGTGTAATCGATGGTTAATTTGGTGTATTTGCTTTGGCGTTTGTCTCCAAGCTGTTTCTATAAGATTCCTCCCTTGAATCGCACACAACTGGAGTGCCGTTCATGTTCGCGCTTTCACTTCTGTCTTTTCCTGTTCATGTTCATGTTTTGTGTCAAGTTCGTCCGTGGTGAGTTAAAATCCTGCATTGTTTGTTGTTTGTGGCTCTACTGAAGTGAGCGGAAAAATGTTAGTTTTAAAGATGTAAAAAAAAAAAACAACCTAAAACTTTTACTCATAACTGCAGACGGCGCACCTCCTCTGTGGCACGTCAGCCACCACCAGCGTGGGAAGTTGATGGATCCCTCGCCATTTAGGTGCCTGCAGTTTTGATGAAGTGGAAGGCAGGTAGGGCCGAGGTGGGGTGACGGGAAGCAGAGGAAGGAGGGGGTGGGGGTGGGGGGGTGGGGTGGGGGTGGGATTCCAAAAAAACACTCATGGCGCTTTGTCAACGTCAGGGAGGCGCACTCAGGGTCCCACTGCAGCCCAGACAGAGATTAAGAGCAGGGAAGGTGTGTGTGTGTGTGTGTGTGTGTGTGTGTGTGTGTGTGTGTGTGTGTGTGTGTGTGTGTGTGTGTGTGTGTGCTAATGTTTGCACCATCATCAGATATACCAGGTTATCTCACTACACCGCCATCTATTAGGAAGTGAAATATCTCCTCATGACTCACTACACTTGTGGCCAGGATGCCAAGTCAAGCACCCCCCACGTGCACCCCCCACCCCCCCACGCGCACCCCCCACCCCCACCCCCCCAACACACACACACACCCTTCCATTCAACCCTCAACGAACCTTTAGCCTGTGAACCAGCCCAAGATAAAGAGTCAATGGGGGAAGTCAAGTGAAGTAAGAAAAAAGAAAAAAAAAGAAAAGAGAGAGGAAAGGATGGGAGGAGAGATGGAGTGTGTTGCGCTCTCTGCGAATGCGTAAAGTCTGTGCTCATCAAACGGCTTCGTCTCACTTCAGTCTCGAGCCTCAGCGGACCAGCAGGGGGCCTCGCAGGCAGGAAGCCCGCCATGAGCTCATACAGTTAAAATGTAATTTAACTGCACGAGAGCGTGTGTGTGTGTGTGTGTGTGTGTGTGTGTGTGTGTGTGTGTGTGTGTCAGTGTGTGTGTGCATGTATGTGTGTGTGAGAATATCACACTGTATATACTGTAGATGAGACAAGGACGAGGAGGAGCGCCGTGAGGCCGTATTTTCTGTCAAGGGCAAATCAGACCTGTCAGAAAGCATCAAGCCGTGCTGCCATGGCAACAGCGTTAGCACCCGCGAAGGTCACAAGATGGAGTGTGTGTTCCCCTCCTGCTGGGCAACTGTCACGAATGACACACAACTTAAGCCACGCACACACACGCACACACACACACACACACACACACACACACACACACACACACACACACACACACACACACACACACACACACACACACACACACACACACACACACACCCGTTCAATCTGTATTAACAATAAACCGCCTCCTAGAAAACTGTTTATCACAGTTTTTTTTATTTCTTTTATGGTTGAAAAGAAGCAAGAAGGATGGAGCAATACCGAGGGAGACAGATTATGTGGCGGTTCAGATGACGTTGATTTCATTTTGTATTTATATTTAGGGAATATGAAGTGCTGTTTTTTTTGTTTTTTTTATTGTTTTTTTAAAGCCGTAGGAGACGGATCACTCTAGAAGTGTTCTATTTTTGTTCGGTCTTGGTTTGAGAATCACAGATTTGAAAGCACAGCTCCACACACACACACACACACACACACACACACACACACACACACACACACACACACACACACACACACACACACACACACACACACACACACACACACACACACACACACACACACACACACACACACACACACACACTCAAACTCTTCTCAGCAGGTTCATGGGCTCATTAGAGTTTTCCCAGCTGTCTAGAGAGGATCTGTGGGGTGTCGCCATCACTTACCTCAACTACATAGGGATCTAACGCCATCAGCTACACGCACGCACGCACGCACGCACGCACGCACGCACGCACGCACGCACGCACGCACGCACGCACGCACGCACGCACGCACGCACGCACGCACACACACACACACACTCACACAGCTGCAGTACTTAGAGCGAACGTGAGCTCAAAGCCATGCGTATTGTCTCATTCACGAGGCCGGCTGCTGGCGAGATGATGAATGTGCTGCTCTGTTGTGTGTCCTCCCTTTGTTAATAGAGTGATAGAGCCACAGTGACCCCCCAAACCCCCCCATCCCATTTTCTTCTCCACCCAGGAAGTGGTCATAAATAGGTACATAAAGCCATAAAGCCCTTGGCATCTAAATGGGGTCAGGGAAGCGCTGTATATTTGTTTTTCTCTACAGTTCATTACAAGGATCCGGAGTCGCTCTGCTTCATCGGCTCACTTCAGAGACGATAAGATAAGGAGTTGTAGTGATTCCACTGTACGAGCTTCACCTCCGGGGGGAGAGGAAGCCTCTTGAATAACGGCGGCAACACCGGGCTACTGCACGAGCCTCCAGGTGGGAAGTGTCGCGTCAGCCCCGCCCACTTTCCCTCCCACTCAGTCGGTCAAGTTCACACCCACTAAATCTGCCACTCATCCCGACGAGCTGTCTTGCTTTGAAAGCCACGTTCAGCCGCGGGCTGGAGGATCCAGAGCATCGGGAAGAGCTGGCAACAGATGCTGCGGAGACAAACTGCTCTTGAATGGCCGCCTTCCAAAAATAGTTTCATTCACAGTTGTTTTTTTTTTTTTTTTTTTCTTTTTCTGTTTTCCAGCCTGAGAAAGACTTTACCCGTCAGACTTCCCTCAGCCCACAAATGTAAGAGGAAAGTTGGAACAGTTTCAGCAAACCAAAAGAGCATCAGCTCCAACTTAAATGTTAATATTCTGTCAGTTACCTTAGGGTCAAGAGGGTCAAGTTTTGAATAAAAACCCACCACTATCTTATGGTGTTTTCTACTGACAAAGAACGCAGTTATGAGAACTGTTGTTGATTTAGATAGAGAAACACTAAGGCCCCGTTTAGGCAACGTTTCAAGTAAAAACACAGTTTAAAATGAGGCTGGTACCAAATTACAAGCACTGGATTTTGCTTGACGTACAATAAAAAAGGCTTCGTTATAAAGATTTTTCTTTTAAAGTTTGAAACATTAAAAAGCTTCCCCGGTGCGCCATGTTTGAAAAGCAAATAAGCCCCGTTGATCCTCTCGTGATAAAACTGCCGGCCTCGGCAGAACAACTCGCTCCGGTCAACAGAGGTGCTGATACACAAAACATCCAGATCTCAGCGAGTGGAATCGGCCGGCGTTCCGTCCGGCGAGGTGCTCGAGGGAAGCGGCAACAACCCATTTTGATTCTGTTGTATTTTCACGTACGCGAGCACGAGGCCACGTGGTTCGATTACACAACAGCTCAACAACCACGTCTGTATTCACTATAATTCACCGCGATGCGGTGGACCGAACCTTTAACGAGCGTCGCCGGGACCTCCAAAACAAAGCACATCGAATTCTGTGGTGCTGAAAGGTTTTTTGTTATTTTTTTTTTTTTCTTTCTTTGTGTTGATTTCAGTGGAATAGCCTACTTCACAGCGGTGGCGGTTACAGATTATTTTGGAACAAGTCGGAGCAGTAAACAACAGAACAGGGCACTGGCACAGCGAATGGTTTTATATGGCGAATTGTGTTTCCGTTTGCATGACGTGTCCTAAAAAGAGCATTTTCCTCTTGAGCATTTGGACCGGGTTGAACCATTTTGGTAGTAATAGTAATACAGTGGCGGCGCTGTCGTCGGCGCGCTGCCTTCCCTCCACGAGCCGAATACGGCAGTTGTGATCTTTTATCACTGCGGGTGCCGCGTTGTGTACGTGACACACTTTCATCACGCCGTAGTTGAACTGTATTCCCCGTTGAACAAAACAAACCTCTGCCTCGGGGGTTCCTCGCGTCTAAACATAGACCTCAGAGGATGGCGCTGATACACCGCCGCGTTCCCAAGGTGCCGCTTTAATTCCCGTCGTGCTTCGCCGTGACTTCGGCGTCTGCGAGCCCGGCCGGGCCTCCGCACGACAGAGGGGCAAGCCCGACGGGGGGAAAAAACAAAAATCTGCGACATCTGAGAGGAACTAAGGGCCACTTTCGCTTTGCGTTTATTTGCCGCTTCTGTAAACGCTGATAAGGGGATCACACTCGCCACGACGTTTCAAGAGAGAAACTCCTGCAATAATGAATCTCATGTTTCTCAGGAAGCAAGCAGCGGTGGTTTTTATTTAAAATAAAGAGTGGCGGGAGAGCGCACAGCTTTTAAAGCCCATTCTGGCGACTTGCACTGTGAATCATGACAAACTCCACCGACGGACAATCAAAACTAAAATGATGACTCGACCGGTGTAAATCAGTATGGCTTTTTTTTTTTTTGAATTATGTTCAGAAAAGATTATTTGGCACCTCACAATATGCTCCCAAAGCCATAATTTAGTGCCAAGGCAAAAAGTAGAACTCATTATGTGAAAAAAAAAAAAGCACAATGCTTCAGTGGAAGAAGGTGTGGCACATCCGCCTTTCATGATAAAAGCTCAGAGTTGTTTTGTTTTTTTGTCCAGCCACAACACCAACAAAGTGTTAAATTGCTTTCATAACTATAACAGATTGTAAATTAATAAGTATGTGTTCTAACACATATATACAGTATTTGATCATGCTTCACAGTATATTTTGAGGCCATGAATTCACCCATGTTAGTCAGTTATAAGATTGGAAAACATAAATACATTACCTGACATTAGTTAATATAGGATTAATCCTCGAAAACATCTTTTAAAAGCAGGTAAAGTTTTGTATTCTTGTTTTCATGTTATTCACACTAATGTGCCAAGAAACATGATGTCAATTATTCACACTGGTGGATGTAAATTTAAAGTACTTAAGTTTGGTGTCTTTTTGTGCCACTTTATAAAGACATCGCAAAAGAACTACACTTTGTATTTCTGGCCCGAAAACTGAGTAAGGCTTAATAAGACAAACAATTAAGAAGAGGAATTATTTCATCATGAGTCATGGAGATGAAAAAAACAAACAATAAATAATTAATTTTACCCCCATACTATTAAAATTCCTGATACTACAGTGCCTATCGGAGGTGCTTCTTAAAGAACGTTGCTCTGAAAGGATGTTTAAACCAGTTGAAACCCAATTTACTTGCATATGTTTTCACGCTATTGTGTATTTATTTTATTTTTTTTACTGTCCACAGCATAATCTTCCACAGTATATACAATGTCTGTGTAGTATTTTAGAATAAATATGGGTCTTTAAAGGACTTTCTTTTCACTGTAGTTGTTATTCTTTATTTATTTACATTTAGCGCAAACTCAGCAGACCACAAAAGAGGATACTGGTCCATTTCTGATAAATAAGGCAGAAATAAATGTCCCTACTGGTAAATGTCAGCCTGCTATTTATAGTGTGTCCAGTTGTGTGAGCGGTGCAGCCTCGGCTTGTGGTTGTGGCAGCTGCTGTCAGTCCTGTGATGTCAAAGTGACTGTGACACTGGTCTGAAGTGATTTGCTTCTGCAAAGCGGCACCGAGGTGATCACACCAACGCCAAAACTAAATCACAGATTATCACTTCTAAACTAGACCAACTAACTGATCACTGTTGATTAATCCCCTGTGGTAGCGTCCTTTGTTATTCATGTGCAATTGTTGGTTTTTCTCTGTAAACTTGATATAACTGTGTTTTATTCGTTGCTATAGAAACCAAATTGAATGAAATAAACTGCCTGAGCACCAAAACAAATACTCTTATTTCTCTCCATAGTTTTAACCTGATCTTTCAGTATGCTTTTTTTTAAATTTAAATCTAAATAGCTTTTATGTGTATTGCTTTTATGATGCACATAATCCATCATTACAATATTTATGATCGTGTGAGTGCATATATTTTTCAATGTATGTTCTTTTTTTTAAATTATTAATTTACAGATTTACAGCACTGCTGTGGTCGAGGGGCAAAAGTGTGATGACAATAAAGATTTATCTCATCTCATCTCATCTTTCAGTAAGATTTGGGTACACGCAGAACTTTAGAGTGCGTAATTCTGCTCATAAATAGGTCTAATAGATGAGAACAGTTTATTGTGACTGCTGTCATTGTCAGCAAAAGTTTATTAGCGGCTTGTTATTAAAATTGCACAACAAATACCTAAGTCAAAAACTTTTCAAATGAAATTCAATCAATTCATTGATGAACAAAAAGAAAATCAACTTGTTTGTCAGTTTTGACTATGTAATGTTCTTCAAAACCACTCGGTGCTGAACGCACGGGTCTCAAAACATTTAATCTGCAGTCAAATTAATCTGAATGGAGCTGAAGATTAAAAAGTTGCGTTGGTCGCAGATTAGACTACGCTGCACACTAAATCTCCAACATGCCATACATACAGTTAAAATGTTAAAAAAAACAGCAGATGCATATCAACTCTCATATCAACCAAACAGGCGAATGTGTTACATTTAAGACAGTTTCTGCATTAAAAACATAAAAACAGTTTGTGTAAAACTTAAGAATATAATTGCAGGATCAAGTGAGTAAAAGTAAAGCAGTAATTCATTAGTACTCTCCACGTCTGTTCCCGGTGTAATAAACAATGCAGAATAAGTCTGTTTGAGCTCCTCTTTCTAACCTTCACAGTTCGGTATCCTCCCTTTGTTAAACCTTCTTTGCTTTCAACAGAAAGGTAATTTAGTGGAAATAAAGAAAATACAAACAGCAAGGGAAGGCAGGAAGACAAGAGCTTCTTCAAAGTTCTGATGTTTGACCCAGAAAAAGTGCCTACGACTCGTCTTTGAATGAGTGTGGAGAGTGAGACGAGGCGGCGGAGCGAGCTCTCGCTCCGCAAACGGTCAGGTTGTGATTCTCAGGGTCAGACTTCAGATGTATTTGTTGGAGGAGCGACAGTATCGACTTTACGGTGAATGGCGGAGGGACCAAGTTCGAGCAGCCCGTTGGTGTACACATCAATGCCTGCGTTGTATTTTGGGGGGTTTGTTTACACGGCCGCGGTGCTCCGCCGCTGAAAACGCAACTTTTTGAAAACACTGTCGTCGTGTGGATGGCAGAAACGCTGCGACTGTAATAGTTCTTCTGCACATGCTCAGTAGACGGACTAAAACAACTATTGTTTGCGTCCGGAGTGTCGTGACTCCCAGTCCATGTTCTCCTGGGACTCCGTCGTTTTTATAGCCGGGAGTCACCTGAGATATGATCAGATGACGAGGAATGCTGTTTGCTTTTTAATGGCTGTTATTTGAAATAAAATGCCATGCCTTAATTTCTCTTACACCATAAGCTTGCGTGTTTACTCTCACAGTTTGAACTTCTTTACAAAGTGGAAACTTTTGACTTTATCTGAAATAAGACGGTTGGAATCTCACATCGCTCGTCGTAGTCGCCAACAGTCAGACTTATACAACCCGCCGTGCTATATAAGACACCCACACACACACACACACTCGCAGCCACACAACTTTGTGGCTGATAAAATGATCAAATGGCGGCGGAGTGCTGATTACAAGGAGTGATTCAGCGTCAACAGATGTTGTGTGATCATAAACAAGGGGGATTTTTGTCAGAGCCATGAATCAAGCAGCCTGCCCTCATGCCGCAGTGTGCCACACAGAGACTCATCAAGGTGCTATTATTATTCCAGGCAAACTTGCGTTTCAACTCGGAGGAGAGAACAAGTGGATAAACTAAAGCCCGGGCTGAGTCACTCCGCCGCTTTGATCAGGAGTGAGAGATTCAAAGTTTCTCCGAGAGCTAAGACTTCCAAGTCTTCGTCTGTCTTCATCGCACGGCTCCTTCCACCACGTTTCAGTCGCCTCACGCCGCAGCCCGTTGCTGATTTAACGGATAATAATAGTATTCCGTTGTATTTGCCAGTGTGACCGCATCAGGAGTTCCGAAAGGTTTATTAAACTGGCACCAATTCAATTAAAATCCAATTTAATCAAAGTTTCATGCAGTGTAAATGACTTTGATCAATATTGCTTTTTTTTTTTTTTCTTCTTCCTAATCTTTGCTTGATATTTGAAGAAATTCTCAAGGCGCATTGCGGCCCACTCCATTACACACGTCTGTGATTTGCTTTGCGCTTGAGAATTATTCATGCACTTCACAGAGCGGCTTGTTTAGCTCGTCCGCGGCCGTCTGATATGCAAAGAGGCGCCGCAACCGGATGCAACATTTACGAGGTACACGGGATAAATGGCAGCTTTCGCACTGCCCCTGTGAAATGGTACACAGTTTTTAACGCACACACAATAAATCAAAGAGCTGCCGACGTGTCCTGGGCTCACATTATACAGTATACGTATAAACCAGGGGTGTCAAACACATTCGAGTTCAGGGCCACCTATAGCCCAGTTTCATCTTGAGTTGTAGAACTGGTAAAATAGTGACTTCATTAGCCTTTAAATTTAAACTTCAACGTTTTTCTTTGTCGTGTCGTAGAGTACACGAGAAGGAAATGTCTATATTTGCACAAAACCAATCAATAATTACTGAATACGACTACAATCTCAACATAAAGTTAATTAGAATGAAACATTCTGCTGCAAAATACAGTGAAATGTCCCCCAAAAAAACCTTCTATAGCTGTTGCCTTATGCATGTTTATACAAACAAATCAGCCTGACAGCATGTTTTTGAGGCTAATGCTCATAGCGTATTGTTCTCTGCGTGTATGGGTGTGGTTTGATTACAAAATCAAGCAACAGCACCCACTAGTGGCCGAAAATATTAACTACATTGTTTTCAGTGTTTCTGCCATTTGTGGACATCATTTTCAAAATGTAAATGAAAAAGAAACATCTATGATTTGTTATGGGGCTTTAGTTTCACCCATATATTTTTTTCTAAAAATACTCTTCTTCTTCTTCTTCTTTTGGGTTTAACGGCAGTTTGCATCCATAAAGTTGCATTACCGCCATCTGCTGGTTCTATCTATCTACATTGTTTCCCACCACTCGTCCCTGATGGCCGTTTCCCTCTCTCTCTCATATCAAGCAGCTTTTTCATCCCTGATGACTGTTTCCCCTTCTTCTTCTTCTTCACTTGCGTTGAACAGCGGTTGGCCTCCGTGAAGTTGCATTACCACCATCTGCTTGTTCCAGCTCGTCCATACCATTCCCATCGCTCCCCGAAAGAAAGAAAGAAAGAAAGAAGTAGAATTAAGAGAAGGAAAACAAGAAAGCCCAGTATTTTGCAGGATTTGAGCAATCACATGTGGAGGTATAAAATAAATCTGCACTCCTTTTGGCTCGACGCACGCGGGACTTTTCCTTCATATGTTTGTGGCGAAAAGGGAAAATATCATCACCTTGTAAAGTGAACTAAAAAGATGTGATGCCAGCACGAACTGAATAGCCTCCTCAGTTACAGAGCCGTACATTCAATCTGATCTGAAATCTAACACACCAGCTTTCCGGTTGCGTCGCCTCGCTTCACCTGCAGCGGCTCTCAGGTTTTAACCCGGGGCAGCCAGCTGCTGCATGTGGCAGGATGAGAGCGGCGTGTCGGGCCGTGCATGCAGAGCAGGTCAGGCTGTGGCGGGGGACCTCCTCATTAAGGTGTTAATTGGCTTGGTTACCTGCGTTGTCCCTCCCTGCCTTGGGCTGCTTGAGCTCCCTTTTTTCTTTTTTCTTTTTTTGTGCAGATGCCGAGCGGGGCGACGTTTCGGATTTGCATGGGGTAAAAATGTGAGTGGGTTTAAAAAAAGAAGAAAAAAAAAAAGAAGACATATATGCAGAGGCCGGAGGAGTTGAGGGGCGATGATGGGAGACGAATCTGGGGAGAACGGCGGATCTCCCGGGGGCGACGGGGGGAATCAAAAACAGACAGGGCGTTTTTTGATGAGACGTTATTTGATTTCTGATTGATACAAGACCCCCTCTAATTGGTCTGCGCTGCGAGAGCGAATGCTCCCAGGCACAGCTGTCACTCCATCAGATGTATGCTGATGTGTCCCCGTATCATCAATGACCTTTTTGAAAACGGAGGCCCACGCCACGGAGGGCTGTCATGTCGAACACAGCGAGAGACGGCGGCGGGGTTACAGAAATCAAGTCACCAACTTCATTTCACTTGTCACTACTTATTTTCCGTGACGAATTGGTTCTTTATTAAAAAAAAAAGAAAAAAAAGAAAAAAAGAAAGATGCCACAGAGGAACACAACCATTCCAGCTCGACACACTAATTTCAAATACACACTTTACATTTGCTCGCTTGTCTATACTTATATGTATCCTGTGAAAAGCTCCGGAGCGCGGGGGAGTTTTAGTCAGCTTTGTGCTGTATGACTCCATAACAGAGCTGTACAACCATCAGGGCTGATGCAAGATTGAAAAAATAAATAATAATTAAATAAATAAACCTAAACAAAAAACCAGACTTTGGAATGAACTCCACTATCAGAGCCGAGCTGACCGGACCATGAATGAGTGTAAAACAAAGCTTAAAAATTCATCTTTCTGAACGAGCATTTCGATTTTGTTGTTTTGTATTTTTACAGTGTGCAACAAGACTTGCTTGTATGTTTTATGTTTTGATTTCATTAATATTTACTGTATTGCCCGTCATTTTTGACGCCATAAACATTAACAATGGGACTCCGCGGACATTCGTTTGGCCAGACGACCATGGTAGTTTTCCGTATTCACTTGAAAATGTTGCCGCGTAAATAGGGCCTATGTTGGAACCAGAGCTGACTGTCTGACTAATATCACATTATAGAAATATATGTAGCCTCCATCACAATATGTCCAATAAAAAGTGAAATAAAGTGAAACAGCAAAACAAAAGCAACTAGAGGGGGTGGGGGTTGTCAATTAAGTTAATCAGATTTTAATCAGATAGATAGATATAGCTTTATTGTCATTCATTATATACGCACCATAGGACATTTTTAAATTTAAATTGCTTCTTGATATTTGATAAATAAAGACTTGTGGATTCATGTGGTCAACGTCAAAGTGTGAAAGAAGTCAGACCGTGTTTCATGTTTTAGATCCTCCAACAAAGCCAGCTTTGGCTTTGAATTTTTCCTCCATCAGCATCATGACGGAGGTTCCCTAAAACATTTTAAATTAACAAGGTAGTTTTGTCAATAATTCACAGTCAGTTGGGCCGGCTCACAGTGAACTGTCCATTTTGAATAGTGGTTTAATCAGTGTTACTGCAACATGATGTTCACTACGTTCTGAAAGTTTTTCTTGAAGTATCCTGAAAGCTGTAAAAAAACTTTGAAAACGCTCTCCTGAGGAAGATCATCAAATGAAATGCTGTGTCTAAACTTTTGACTTGAACTGAAATGTTATGTAAGCTTGTGCTTTATAATGTAAATGGGAACATGTGTCTCCATGGGATTATGCCGTTCAAGGTGTAATAGAAAAGAATATACACTTTTTTTTTAACACTAGAAAAAGCCGGAACAGCTCAGGTGTCCATAAGACAAGTTGTCCATCCACCTCCACATCTGTTTGCCTGATTCTGTTCCTAACGAGTTTTAAAGATGATGGTTTGTCGTTATGTGGTCGCTATGCTGTGAAGTGAAAGGAATTTTCTTAGGTGGCTTGAGAAACATTCAGTTATTAAAAGTGAAAGTCAAACCTTGATTGTTGTTACTGTAATTTCTATATATGTATATATAAACTTCTACAGGAATGGGCTTTTAAAATATTCCCTGGTGAAATATAAACTGCCACTAGAGGCTAAAAAGTGAGTATAAAGGACGTGACCTCAGCGGCCACACGGCTGCTTCACTCCTCAGCAATATTTTGGCCAACTGCATCGAGTCGGGTCAAGTCGGACCCCGAAGCCCCTTCAAGAATAAATGTCAAGTTCAGCCCGAGGTGAAAATGTCAGTATCTGCTCTGCACCGTCCAGCTGCCTGGAAAGGTGCGACTGGCTCACTCGCCAAATCCATTGATTTTCCCCGAGACCAATTACCCCGGCGTCAGAGATCTCACTCACAAGTTCCAGGCAACGGCGGCGGTGGCGGTGGCTTTGGCGGTGGGGGGGGTTGGGGGATTCTCTGACTTTAATCACACATCAATGCTCGCCCCTCGGAGCAATCTCCACTGTTTATCCCAAGCCCCGGCCCTTTGCCAGCGCTGTATCGATTACTGCCCGGCTTTAGCCCCGTACCGCGATTCATCGCTATCTATACCCATCCGCCAGCCGTCCCTCCGACCCCCCCCCCCTCGTGGCGGGAGGAGAACAGCTGGAGGGCCAGCGGAGAACAGACAGCCAGAGTGATGATTTCCGCATGAAACAGCCATTGATTCTGAGACATGCTGATGCCATTTCTATCTCTGTGTCAGGAGAGAGCGAGCAAATGATCGGCCTCGGCAGAGCGGCTCTGGCTGTTATGCAAAATTGGAAGTGCATGTGAGGAGCGGGGCGAAGCACAGGTGGTTGATTCACAGCCAGGCAGGTGGATTGTTGGTTGAGTGATTTAGTCTCAGCAATGCCTGCTGCTGAGTATGAAGTATATATCCAGTCTGAGGCGCCGAATCAAAATGCACTGTTAGAATAAGACGACTAAAAACAGTTCAGTATTATGTTAGAGGCTCCGTGACTCTGACAGACTATTAACTATGGAGAGATTATATTCCAGCATGACAATTTATGTTACAATTGTAATCCATCGGACCCGAGACCCAATACTTGTGTCGGTATTGGTGCATCCCGAGATGCCACCATTAATACCTTCGCCAACGAAAGTTGGGTGACCAATGAAGTTGGCCTATGACGTTATGTTCTCTTCTGTGTGTAATTATTTATTTATTTATTGCCATGTATGTATGTATGTATGTATGTATGTATGTATGTATGTATGTATGTATGTATGATTTGCCATCATCCAAGGACCAACCTGATTAGATTTTGGGACATTAATGGCTCCCCGTTTTCCAATAAATCCCCAAAAACAACAAAAAGAAATTCTCATACAAAGCAAATGGATATTCTTCTTTTGGGTTTACCGGCAGTTTTGATCCATAAAGTGGCATTACCGCCATCTGCTGGTTCTATCTATCGACATTGTTTTCCACCGCAGAAAGAAGGAAAGAAAGAAAGAAGGAAAGCTCTGATGTCCATAGGGACCCCAGGGAAAAGTTCTAGGAAGATCAGCGTCTGTTGCCATGGAGACGCCGTGTTTCAAGCTACCTGATCGAGCTAGTTAGCGTCAATATGAACTAACGGCTATCATGGTAGCTATGCTAACTCGGTTCCACAAGCAAATGTGGTGTCGGCAAAGGTCTGTAATCTACTGAGAGCCCGTTCTAGTATCATATATCTATAATATGGTTATAAAGACCTTCACAATACCAAGATTCAACAGCTCATTATAATTGTGCATCTTTTTTTTTTTTTTTGTTTGTTTTTGGTCACAAACCTTTCAGTAAATTGTTGTCTTACAAAACTACACAAGCCTTATGAAGACTGTTTTTCAGTCAGCGTCGTCGAGAAATATCTGGAGGATGCTAAATGCATCCCTACCCCGCACCTGCTACTTTCTAAAAGTGTTAATCTATTTTTTTTTTTTTTTTTTTTTGCTTCAGCCAGCAGTGTACAGGGCCTCTCCACTAAAAACGGAAACTGTGACACGCTGGACCACATGACCGAACAACAAACTAAAATGTGGCTTTCAAGCTAAATCCACTTCGCTGGGAGGATGAGCACATTTGGTGCAAATCAACATTTAGTTATTGACCTGCTTTTATCACCAACAGCTGATAGCTGCTTCCGCTAACTTATAATGGCAGAAGCAGCTATTTCAACTGGAATTTCAGTTTACCGGCAAAATTAATCCACTAAATATGCCAAAAAGAAGAAAGGAAAAACCGAAAACTGGGATGTTTTCCAGTTGAGAAGGTCCCATTTCCCAGTTTACAGCATTTATTTGACAACAAACAAACAACATGGCCGCTTTCTCGCTGCTTTCAGAGTCCATGACAGTGGTGGTACTGTAACTACATTTTAGTTCAGGGGCCCCAAACAGCTCACTTTCATCTTCAGTAATCCGGACCAGTAAAATATCGCCTTAATAATCTTTAAATTTAAGCTTTTTCTTTGTCGTGGTGCAGAATATATGTCTTAAAAATGTCTATATGGTCACAAAACCAATTACAATTATTATGAAAAACTACTGCAACCTCAACATAAAGGTATTTTATTCATACTGTCTTGTGAAAAATACAGTGAAATGTATGTTTTTACAAATCCTCCCTGACGAGCTTTCATGGCAGCATCACCAGTATAGATCACTCATAAGACATTTGTTTAAAAAATATCTATATACTTTTAAAAAATGTTCACAATTCACTTGGTGGTTTAGTGGCTTTTGCGGGCCATATGATTGACACCCCTGGTTTATACAAGCTGAAACGTTATGTTGGGTGACTTAGCTCCTGGGATCTCTCTGAAACTTCCCACTTCACTGGTGGGAAGTTCCCAGTTTAATGACCTTGTATTTGATTATTGATTAAAAAATTTTTACACTTTTAAAGCAAATTCTAAGTTAATCAGTGCGAGTAGTCCAATATGTGCAACTCGTGGCCACGGCCACTGCCGTCTCACAGAACCAGAAAACAAGCCCACACATAACTTTGAAATTGCGTTTATTTGGCGTCGTCGACCCAACAAACGCTGACCCCGTCTCCGGTCTTTGATCACGGGCCACGCGCGAGCGGCAGCGTCCCGCTAACCTGGAAAGAGACGCGTGATGCTCTGCCACTAACGGCAGTTTGATTACCTCATCATAATTTGGCCCTCCGGTGTGACTCCGGGCGGCGGCGGAGCCAAAACCACTCGACGTGTGTGTTTGCATGCGAATGCGCGAGTTTGCGAATAAATGTGTGTTTAACTGTGTTTGAGTGCATACGAGTTGGCACGTTATTTTCTCTTTTTTTTTTTGGGAGAGGACGGGCTCCAGCAGAGGGAGAAGTGTGTGTTCGTGTGTGTGTATGTGTGTGTGTGTGTGTGTGTGTGTGTGTGTGTGTGTGTGTGTGTGTGTGTGTGTGTGTGTGTGTGTGTGTGTGTGTGTGTGTTTGGCTGAGTCACAGTGGCTCTGGCAGGGTCGAGGCGGGCTGGGCTGCTACTGGGCTGAGTTTGGACGGGAGTTGAGGAGCGGACGTGGGAACCCTCTCTCCTGTTCTCCCATCTGTTCTGCTCGGCGGAGGTGCAGGAGGTGATGGAGGTGATGAGAGTGTGTGTGTGTGTGTGTGTGTGTGTGTGTGTGTGTGTGTGTGTGTGTGTGTGTGTGTGTGTGTGTGTGTGTGTGTGTGTGTGTGTGTGTGTGTGTGTGTGTGTCGCACATCAAACAAATCTGCACCGACAAACACAGGTATGTGAGGAGACAGAGAAAGGATTGCGCAGGCACACACGGAGGTGGAATCGTATGAATGAGCTGCGTGTGATGCACATCAAGGATAAATGTAACGAGGACTTTATGATACCGACGCAAACACACTTAATTAACTCCCTACAAAAGTTGCCGCAAGTGTCTTTGTTGCGTGCATGACCTACACACTCGACAACACACACACACCTCCGAGCCACAGATGGCGGAGTGAAAGGGTTAGGGCTTCCTGAGGTCTGTGCCTGGGCATCCTGTGGGCAACATCTCTGGAGCCAAATCTCATCGTCTTCCTCCTCCTCCTCCTCCTCCTCCTCCTCCTCCTCCTCCTCCTCCTCCTCCTCCTCCGGTTCTCCTTCCCCTCCTGACGTGACACTCATTCATCACCCACAGACAAGGCCTCTGCTCTGCAGCCATTAGGATGCAGGCGGTGCGCGGCTCTAACCTTGGCTGTAGGTGCGACTCCCTCAGTGGCACTTTGTCCTGTTTAAGGTTCCGATGTGGCAGGAATGTGCAGCTCGTTCTGCCATTTTCTTTTTAAGCAGCTTTTTGACCTTTACGTTTTTTTTAGAGGAGGAAAACGCACCTTGTTAAAGCTTATGGCTCTTTTTTTTTCTTTTTTGTAAGTTTGGGTCATTATCTCCGTTTCACATCATAACATTGGATGATATGACTCCAAAGACCATTTAACTTGATATTTTACACGAAGAAGTGAGACACACTGAGGCTCGCATCTGTCAATAAAGCGTTAATTCAGTATATCCGCCGTGTCTAACAGATTTTGCCGAACACTGTGAGGAATTGGGACTGTCATTTACAGTGTCTGAAAACATTTGCAACGTTTGTGGTTTGTTATTTCATTACAGGACTTTAGGCTTTGTTTACACAAGTGAACTCACATCATTTCTGCTTTTTCATTTCAGAAAAAAATGGCAGAAACGTTGAAAATTATGCAGTTGGCCACTAGTGGGTGCTGTTATTTGTATTTGTAAGGAAATCTAAAAAGGGGCATTTTCCCAGTTTTTACAGCATTTTTTTATACAGTATTGTCAATGCAATGTAAATTAATTTTTAAATGTGTTGATAATACCATAGACCTCCCTATCGCCAAATACTCTTCCAAAACCCACACAGGTACAGGGAGAACATGTATCCTTGACAATAATACTGCAACTGCTGCCTTCTGTCTTTTTACACCAGCATTATGGTACAAGAAGAAACCATCTTTTACTTTATTAATGCACATCATTTGTATCAGAAGTGTATAAATTCACAACCTGTCTGGACGCTCATTCTGCAGTTAAGAGTACGTATACATAAACATGTTACAACCGCTATTTTAGTATAGTGTATCAGGTTGTTCATCACTATGGACCCATGGTGAATCATTATCAGCAACTCAAATAATCCTCTCACTGCTCTGCAAACTTTTAGATTTCATTTACTATCACTGTTCTAATAAGGTAATTTTTGGATGCAACAAGCAGAAAACCCCATGCAAAGTCACGATACAATCCCCTCACCACCATTAACAACACAGTTTTGAGCTCTGGTGTGCATAATGAAGCATTTAGCCGCGGAGTAGACAGATACGTCCCTCCGGAGTTGAAGGAAAACCACGAAGACCAAAAATCAGAGCTCGAACAGAGGAAACATTTGATTCTAATTTACTACAAAGGCCAGAAAATGGACTCTTAATGAAAGCTAATGTTACTTTAAACCGACTTGACGGGCAAATAAGCATCAAAGTGGCATTGAAACTAATTTCTTTATTAAAGATTTTGCCACTAATGCTCATTACATTTGTGTCTTGCGTTTTCCCCCAGTGTGAATTCAAACTATATGTTGTTAGAAACTGTCACAGGCGATCTCACTTTCATTCATCATTTATAATCCGCATGCATTTATGGATAAGTAAAGGTCTTATGAAATATGCAAAAACGAACTTTTTCATCATAATATTTTTAGCATCTGTGTAAATCATAAAGGAGGCTTTCCGTAAAAAAAACTGAAAAAGAAGCATTTCTATATTAGACGATTTGTTCGTGTTGCATAAAGGTTTATTTTTATAGGAGGAGACTACAAAATAAATGTGGTTCATCTGAAGTGGCTCACCTGCATGCAAACAGTCTGTCCGGATTATAATCTACGGTAAATACTTTAAAGAAAGATTAGCAAAACTAACTAGAATGAAAGATTATGGCACACCTATGAAATCCTGGCTTGTTCCGTCTCCATGGAAACGGGTGAAAATCCCCAAACAAAAATGGCAGCGTCCAGAGTGTCATGACTCTCTGTCCGTATTCTCCTGGGACTTGGTGGTTTTATAGTTGAGCATCAACCGGAATATGTGTGTGTTTTAATCAAAAAAACAAAAAACAGCGCCACCTCTTGGCCCTACATGAAACCTACATTGTTTTCAAAAAACATTTTAAAATGCTTTTATGCTGAAAGTGTTTTCAGAACACCATTTTTAACAGGTGATGGAAATATTAACTGTTATACAGTAACTTATTGAAGAATATTTTCTCATTTTAATGTATCTTGCTCAAACATTTAAGAGGTTTAACCTCTGTTTAGTTCTTTCTGTTAATATTTAATAATTTTTTTTTTTAATCAGTCACACACGGCATCCCTCTGACCCTACCCTCTTTTTGAAAAGCACCGTATTAGACCGGGTTAAACCCGAGAAAAAAAAGAAAGAATCCTGCATCGAATTAAACACACTCACATTACTGAAGATAATTTATGAAAGAACTGCACTGAAAAATATATGAAGGTAGAGTCAATAAATTACACGAGGCTGCGCCTCGCGCTCCCCGAAGGGTCTCGTTATGCTGACCGTATACGTATTTGTAATTTGGCAGATGCACAGAGAAGAATCACATTAAACACACACACACACGCGAATCCACAGTGACTCGAGAGGATGAGAGAACACATGTCTTGAGAAAATTCACCCCCCCCTCCTCCGCCGCCGCCCACACAGAAACGCACACATATATACCCACCCCAATAATCCCACCTCCCCTGAGTCCCTCTCCGAACAGGTGACATCCTGTTTCGTTCCTGGTTTGAAATAATCTCGTACAACAGATGGGTCTTTTTTTCTCCCGGTGCCTGCCAGCCAGGCCCGCACCGCACCGCACCGCAGGCACTTGTGGCAGCGAAAATACAAACGCTGCCCACGCCTGGAGAGCGGTCCAATTCTCATCGTGCTGCCCACCGCCGCCACCGCCGCCGCCGCCGCCGTCGTCGCCGCCGCACCTTCAGTTTGGGTTCCTTTTCCTGTACCTGTACATGTGTGAGGTGTGATTGGCCGTGGGAAGAGTGGCAGGTGAAACTCGGGGACGGGTCGGTGGGAACTGTTGCATAATGCAGAAACTGGGCAGGAGACCACCAGCCGGTTGAAGCGAGGCAGTCAGGAATTTAGGGGAAAGAGATTTATGCTCTGTGCAGCTTTTTTCATCTCTCCTGTTAGTTCTGCTCAGCCTGAACACTGATCTGCATCCTCCAACTCCAGGAAAATCACACAAACACAGACACAAAAAAGACGTAAAAAAGACCAGAACCTTTTTGTATTGATATTCTGAGACATGTGTGCATTGATAGTCAAATACGAAGGACGTTGATATCAGTTTTCGTCTGTCAAAATCTGGGCAAAGTGAAAATATATCTAAGGCTCCGTTCACACTGCAGGGAGAAGCGACCCAATTCTGATTTTCTTCCTCACAGTGACTCATATCTGACCTGATTTGTGGCCGTGTGAACGTTCCAATTCTGATTGTTTCACACCAGGCCCAGATCCTATGCGTTACCAATTTGGATATTTTTTCTACATGCGACTGCTTCGTCATCGACGTGTGAATGACGTCACGGATCAACGCCGCAGGAAGCGACGCCGCCAAAATGTTAGAAGCTGAGCTCTTTTCTTCCCCTCATTCTCCTTCTTCTTCCCCTCATCATGTTGTCTAGGTTTTGTTTTGGCTTGTCTTTAACAACCACTTGAAAATGAATCGACACGCACTGACCTGCGTTGCCAGATATTTTGAGTATCCCCCAATTGAGGAGCCAAACTCTCTTACCTTTTAACTTTTTTTAGTTTGCGCATTTGTGTGTTTATGAAGAACTAGAAATAAGGCAAGAACAAATAAAAAAAAGTTGATGCGTGTCTGTAAATGGTGTCAGTCTGTGGACTAACCTGGACGACAATTGAAAAAAAAAAAAAAATCGACAGTGGTTCAAGCAAGATAGTAGTTCACCGAATAAAGTACTACTACTACATTTACTAGTTTTATTAAGCCTCAGGCTCCGTTTACACAACAAAGTTTCAAGTGAAGACGCAAATGTGATGCGTCGTCACTTTCAGAAATGTTTTGAAAACAATGTAGTTTTCATGTTGGGCCACTAGTGGGTGCTATTGTTTGTTTTTGTAATGAAACCACACACAGCTATATAATTACACCAACAGAAGTAGAAATGACCACGAGGCTGAACTCTCGTGAGAAACCACGAATAAACTTCTCGTAGCGTCGTAAACTTTCCTCATGCATAAAATATAAATGTAATCCCCGACTCATACGCACAACCAATTTTTACAATAATCAGACATAGCTGCTTATTTGCAGAAAGAGCCGCTTGCTAAGTTCTGCCTCCCGGTAAACGTACGCGAGAGAGCGTTAACTTTGGGAGTTGTGATCAGGAGGAAAAAGCCTGTTTTCTGTTCGCTCTCGTCTTCATCACTGGACGTTTGTTACAAGTGAAATCTGCCGCCTGTTTTATGTTATCGGAGAGGAGCCGGCGCTGAATGACAGGATGTTAAATAATTCTTATCTGCTCACATGCTGTAGGCTATGTGGAGCGTTTTGCTGGATGTTTATTTATTCATTAACGCAGCTCGCATTAATAAACAGTGAAATGCAGGGGGAGACGGTCAGAATATTGCTTTTAAAGAAAAAAAAAAACTCTTTAGCTGTAGTACATAAGGAAAAGGTTGTTTTTTTTATATATAAATGAACTCTTTCACAGTATATCATAATATAATAAACAAAAAAGCTGCATTGCTTTCTATATTTTTACTTCTTTTACACTAAAAAGCCAACTTGTTTCCATTTTTTTTTTGTTTCTCTGATTTCTGCTTTATTTGAGTAAAACTTTTTTAATTATGTATTATTTCTGCAAAAAGTCATACAATCGTCCATCAGATGAATTTTTTGTGAGTATAATTACTCAGGAGAGTGAAGGACGAATCTCCCTTTCGCCTACGTGGTTTTACGGTCGTGCAATGTAGACGATCAATGATTTCAATAGCTTCTTCATTTCAATACCCAAACGAAGTAATATCGTATATTTACTTATATCCACACATACATTTGCACAGTCTTTCCTACACAAGTTCATTTCCTTTCCGTTGTCTTTCCAGTTATGTTGTCGTTGCTCGTTTTGCGGGTCACACATGAGCCGCGCTGCACAACACTGCCCCCACAGGTCATTAGTGGAAACTACACCAATTTGTTTTTGCACATCTGTTATTTCTGTGGGTACAAAACAAATGAACTCAACTTGAACACGCCGACGAAACGGCCGAGAAAGTGACGCTCGTCACCGCCGAATTCCGCACGAGTCTGGATGAGCACACATTTGTTTTCTGTGGCCTAGTTTGTCTGCAGATGCGATCTCTCCTCTCCCAGGTGCATTAAACATCCACATCCTGTCGCCTCGCGTTCGCCAGACGCACACTTCAAGCAAAGTGCCACGAATTGTCTCTACTTTATTTTGATCCATACGACGGGTTGACTTGAAGTTACAGCTGTGGCCTTTTGATAAGCCTGAAACGCCGTTTTCATTTTGTCATGTTGATACCGCGTCGAGAGCCGATGGATAAACTCCAGTTTTAAAGGCCATTCCTCTGCAACTCCTGCCTCCGTTCAGAAGCCGGCCGGGCGGGTGTGTGTGTGTGTGTGTGTGTGTGTGTGTGTGTGTGTGTGTGTGTGTGTGTGTGTGTGCACGTGCTGACCAAAAAAAGAAGAAAAAAAAAGAAAAGCCTCCTCAATTAATCACGCCACTTTAACATCTTCCGCGTTCCCTGCTGAGCCAGCTCTAAAGTTGGGGTTTGGTGTGAGGGAGAGGGAGAATGTTAAACAGCTTCCCAAACTTGAAAAGGCTCAAGCTTGTCTTCGCTGCTTCACCTCCTCACCCCAGCGACTTTTATACCTCTCCATCAATCCCCAGTCCTCCTGTACTCGCCTCCTCCCTCCTCCCTCCAACCCCAGACTCTTCTTCACTCGTCTCCTCCCCCTCAGTCCGTTTCTGACTCCCCCGTCCTGCGGCCTGCAGACTCCCCCGCCCCCCCCCCCCCGATCAGTGCCCTCTGAGAACGACTCTGTTCCAGCTCAGCTGGTGGCCGCATGCCAGGGGACTGCTCCTTTAGTGCCCTGCTGGAAAAGACTGGTAACACCAGTGTGTGTGTGTGTGTGTGTGTGTGTGTGGGTCAGAACGATTGACATGGGCATCCATCAACAGCAGGCGTGCAGCGTGCCTATAGCTGTCACTGGGATTTCAGCGGAGCTTGTCCACATCAATTATCTGTGGTAGATAACTGGGGACACACACACACACACACACACACACACACACACACACACACACACACACACACACACACACACACACACACACACACACACACACACACACACACACACACACACACACACACACACACACACACACACACACACACACACACACACACACCACAAAAACAGAAAAGTACATACACGCAAACACATATGAGACACACATGTACATATGCTCGTGCACACGTTCAGAAACACAGGACACACACACACACACACACACACACACACACACACACACACACACACACACACACACACACACACACACACACACACACACACACACACACACACACACACACACACACACACAAAGTAGCTCAACATCCTCAAACTCATCCCTCTTTCAGCGTTCTCTGTAATAAAGGCGCTAAAGAAGGCCGCCTGTTTTGAAGCTCAGCCAAGCATGACACCGGAGAGAAAAAAGTAGCCTTGTTAAAAGCTCCAACAACTCTGGCTTCTTCTGTGTCTCCAGCTAATGGATGGGTAAATTTAGAAATACAGTCAAAAGAGGAAAGCCAGGAGAGCGAAAGGAAAATGGTTTGAGCCCGAGGAGTCCTCTGGATGGTGAAGAGCTTCGCCCCCTCGACATCCTGAAAGACAATTAAAAAGAAAAAACAACAGCAAACTGCTTCGAAATGTTTTAATCCCGAGTGAAACGCGACGCCTCCTGAACGGGACTCGCAGTCGAAGTTGAAGCCCCAAACGTGGCAAAATGGCGGCGTGACGGGTGAGCCATAAGACCTGATGGGACGGAAATGGCAGGAGAGCGAACGGACCTGTGGGGGGACGATATCGTCATAAAGACATTCATCTTAATGCACCATCTGGAGTAATGGCTTTTGGATGCTTCTCTGACCGAGCCCGGAGCGATACGCTGATTTAATGATTTATCGGCGGTGGCATTCCTCGCCGCCAAATAAGTGTGTGTGTGTGTGTGTGTGTGTGTGTGTGTGTGTGTGTGTGTGTGTGTGTGTGTGTGTGTGTGTGTGTGTGTGTGTGTGTGTGTGTGTGTGGCAACAACTATCTCACTATTTCATCTATTTTGAATATTTTTGAAAAATGCAGTCATGGTTATGCGATTTTACGGTTTTGGCTTAAGTTATTACATTTTCTTAAATTCTTTTAAATATATATAGATATTTTTTTTTTTAATCCCAATACAAAATCTACGAATGATAACACGATATTTGCTTAACATTTCCTACATTTTTTTAAATTCTTTTTTACCGCAACTTTAATCTTGTAATAGCCAGTTGATAGTGTAAGAACTTAGCAAATCATTTGCAAAGTATTATTTCTGTAATAATACAAAGATTTTATTACATTATTATCGGTTATTTTATTGTCAGTTGCTACAGGCTTCTACAGAACTTTAAGAAAAAGCTCCGTCTCTCTGTAAAACGGGGAAAATGCAACTTTTCCGAAATGATAGAAGAAAGTTGCGCACATTACGGGTATAGTAATACTGCATACGCTGCGTACACAGTAGTGTGAACGTGAGTGTGTGTTTGTTTGTCCTCTGATGGACCAGTGAGCTGTCCGGGGTGTATCCTGCCCTATTGTGGGACGACTCGTTCATAAAAACGTTTTTTGAGATAATAAATCCTCTACGATGTACTTTGACGTATTATTTCAAATTGAGATTTTATATATTTTTTCTCATATATCTAGTATATGTCCATATAAATTTATATATTAAGTATAGTATCATATGGCTTTGTGTTTCTTAAGAGTCGCTAAAGACTGCTTCATAGTGAAATATATATATATTTTGTATTTTTGTGTCAAATATACTCAATAATCCTTCCAAATGTGTCAAATATACTTTGAAATCCTTCAAATCGATAATGCTGAGAATATTAGTTGTGGACGAGATACCCTGCCCTCGTACATATGAGCTGGGATTGTCTCCAGTGTTCGCCATCCTGCGCAGGATAAAGAGTAACAGAAGAAGTCGAGTACTCATCGCACAACACCTGCGATGCTACTTCTGGAATTTATCAAATATTTCAATTTGTACTCACAATGTATGGACAACGACAAAGAGGTGGAAAGCGGTTAAGAAGAGTATTTGACCAGAGAGTGACCCCGGGGGTGGCGGAGATGATCCAGACGGTCATGAACAAATCGACTCAGCCGGACAAAAGCTGGAAAAAATTAAAATTAAAAAAAACTCCTCTCGCTGAGGAAAAAGTAGAAAACCTGGAAAATTCAGCGCCCGAAGCTAAAACTGCTCGACTGGAGTGTCTGAGAGTCCAGAGGGGCTGAAGCAGCTCCCAGGTGGGCCCACAAACACCACATCGCCGAAGTGGAATCCACACAAATAGTTAGATTAATGCAAGCTCGTCTTTTGTGTGTTTGACTCGAACCCCTAAAAAACATGTCGGAGGGGAAAAAAAAAAAAAAAAAAAAAGAAGAAGCTCAACGTGGCATGTTTCAGTGAAACGTTCCAGAGCGATTGTTATGGTTGGAGCGGCCGCCTGCGCTCACGTCTCCCGCCTGCCATGAGACACTCGGGCACAAAGACGCACGCCACAGCCATGCAAACAGGATTTTTACACTCCCAGACAAAATGAGATTATTTCTTTTTTTTTGTGCCATTGAGATTATTCCAGGCGACGCGCTCAATGTTGTGTCTCAGCTGTGTTTGAGCGCATGTGGCACATTCAAGTAAGAGGAGGAGGAGGGGGGGGATTAAAAAAAGATGATAAAATGAGAGTCATTGGTTGGGTTTTTTTGGTAGTTTTTTTTTTTACCAGAATTGTAATTTGAGTTTCAATCTATTTCTAAGCTGTGGAGAGTAATCCCTGGCAGTGTCCACTTTAGCCTGTGGTTTATTAACATCCCTTCCTCCCAGCACCACCATAAGCACCACACTTCGTCTTCTTAACGTCCCTCGTGGCAGATCGGAGCAAATTAGCCACAGGCTGCGGCTCGCTCTAACTTTGTTAGCGTTTAAAAAAGAAAAGACGTCTCATGCACAGATCAAGTCTCTGAATTCCTGAGGTGCATCAATCAGATCTTCAGGAGAAAAGACGACATGCTTTATTGTTCTTTTTATGACTTTATTAAAGTCTGAAATCCAAATAAAGGGTTATGATTTATATATAATAATAAAAAAACAAAAAAACAACACTTTGATCTACAGTTTCTGTGGGCCGCACTAATTAAAAGATCAACATCTAACAGGTATGCAGAGCGCAGACAGCAGCACAGACACTGTAGTAGTTAATTTCCCATACTACTCCTGTGTGGCTTCAAATTGCAGCAATTGGATTTTAATCTGTGTACCACTGATTAGTCATTTGGCTCCCCAGCCGCTGTGTAATTTGTTCCACAACAGAGAGCGGAACAGGCACGTGTGCACACATACAGTACACACACACACACACACACACACACACACACACACACACACACACACACACACACACACACACACACACACACACACACACACACACACACACACACACACACACACACACACACACACACACTTTGAGCAGCTAAGTGAGCAAGCAAGAAAAACCAGTGTGCAAAATGTGGCACATGCGTGCATGCTGAGAAAGGTGGAAGTATTAGATTAAGTCAAAAAAAGAGAGAGGGAGAGAGAGAGAGAGAGAGAGAGAGAGAGAGAGAGGAAGGAGGGGGAATAGAGACCGAAGTGGTTTGCAGATGATTAGAGAGGATCTTAGCTCCCTCTTGTGGTCATAAAAGGCACAGCACGCGGTCGAAAACTCGGCTTGATTGACTCCATTGAGGCCGGACAAGGTCACCCAGTGGAGTCAATCCATTTGCTCTGTCGGGGTGAAAGTGACCGGGATTCCTCCTGCCAGAGGTCAGAGGTCACGGGAGCTGGCAGGTGAGGCCACGAGCGAGGACCCTGAAGGCCGAACACAGGTGTCGACCCCTCTCGTGTCGACACATGGAGGCGGCAGCTTCAGCTTCATGCCGACACACGCTGAAGCACAAACCATTGATGCAACATCCCGTTTCAATGAAATTCAATCAGATTTACAGCAAAACTTGGAAAAAAGTTCAGTTTTGTCTTTTTTTTTCTTCTTTTTTTCCCCACGGAACACTGATCTCTCAACCGTTTTTATTACGATGTACATTAATTTGATTAATTTGAGATTTTTGGTCTTCCGGATGGCAGATAAAGCTCTATGATTCAGGATGCATCTGTGATGATCTTTGACTAAATCAAAGCTGCGCTAATTGTTTTGTGTATCAACGAGAAAGTGTCGATAATAATGATCAGTGTTGATCTCTGCCAGCAGTTTCACACAATCTGAGTTGATTTTTTATTTGAAATTGAGATTCCTTATTGACATCGCCTCCCTGTGTTGGGGGGGGCGCGAGTCCAGGGTCTTGCTCAAAGAGCCACAGCAGCAGTGGGATTTTAACACCAGCTCTTCTAACCTGGAGGCCAACGCTGAATCGTTCAGTTGATTCTTCTTTTTTATCCCTCTTCTTATATTTTTTCAATTTTTTCCTCCTCTTCCTCTTTTCGGTTCTTCTTTTTATGCTTTAAGTTTCTTAATTCCCGTCACTCTTTTTTTCTTCTTGTGCCTTCTTTCTTTCTTTGATTTAAGTCGTTTTGATTCTGATGAGATGTTGGTCACAGCATCGAGTTTATAATTCAGTGTATTGTTATAAGGTTGTTAAAAGGGGGGATCCCGAAAGGATTCCAGAACAACATCCGTTTTTAAGATCTTCCTCAAACATCCAAAACAAAAAAAAAACTGAATTTATCTTTCTAAGAGGATCACATTATTCTTATTCTTCAGTTTTTTTCAACAATTTTTTTACTATTAATTTTTTGTATAAAATACAAGTTGTTGATTTGAACCCAAAAAAAAAAAAAGCCAAACAACTTTCTTTTAATGATAATTAAAGTAATTTTCAATAAAAAAAAATTGTATGTATGCGACATCAGTTTGCGTAAAAGATTTAAATTAGTTCATTGATAAATATAATAAGTGAGTTGTACTGTATCGATAACTACTCAAGAAAAATGTGCAATCGAACGCTCCGAAATCACAAACAAGAAAGAAAGCTGCCAAAAGTCTGTCGTAAATTCAACAAACTGGTTAGTAGTGACTCAATGCTGCCACCTGACGGACTAACCTGGTATTGCAGTAGTGTAACTATAATAATCTTCTGAGGAAAGTCGCTGAAATCGCAGGTGAAGAAAACAGAAGCGAGTCAAACAGAAAGCAGAGTCGTTAACAGACCAGCAAACCATCAATTCACGCATTTCATTCTTTATGAGAAACAGCTAGAAAGAAAGATCATTAAAAGTTCCGGTGTCATCTTTTCTTCACTTTTTTGGAATCTCTTGCGGACCAGGATCAACCTCCAAAACGGTTTGATGCCGTTAAACCTGCAACTCTGATTCAAGCTTTTATCTCGAACCCTGCAAAGTTGCTTTCCACCTAAAAATGTCTCAAACAATCAAAACTTAAGGACTGGAGGTTTGTAAGAATCATTCATGACATCTTGATGTTAAAACTTAGAAACCTGAAAGAAAACGCCATGCATTCTCCTTAAATTATTTGTGTTGCATTGAGGTTTTTTGTGCCATTTTCATGAATCAGTTTAAAGAACATTCAATTGGAAATCATTTCAAATCCCGCCTTCAGCAAGGGTGTAATGTGCATGTTTGTCCACTAGGTGATGGCAGCCTCCTGCGCACTGTCACTGCCTGAACACTGGAGTTCCTTTCAGGCTTGGGAGAAGTGTGACTGGAGCTTCAATATTAATCTATTAATCTTGAAGACTAAAAGCTTTACAGCAGGTGCAAGGCGTTTTGACTGATTTCAGGGTCTAAACTCAACTGCATGTTTTGGGACTGTCTCATGAGAAAAGTCGATCACGCACAGAAAGATCATCCAACTTTATGCAAACGTCAACTGGGTTCACGTGGAGCGACACTGGTGACTTGTTAGTGTGGTCACTGGTTCAGTTCTTGGTTCAGGGGCCTTTCATACGGTGTGAATTTGTGTTTCTAAATAATTTTGAACGATAGAAGATGAACAAAACAACATGAAGGTTTCATCAGATCCGATGTTTTTCACAGTAAAACAACAACTTTGCACTGTTGATTTATGGTTTTCTAAATTATTCTATTGGCTTGTTCGAGTCTCCAACATCTCTTTATTTATTTATTTATTTATTTATTTATTTATGATGTGATATCTCAAGTGCCAATCTTACCACATATAGAAGCACATTATTATCAAAATTATAATACAATTAAAAGTGCCTCTTTTATGCAATTCAAATGGTAAAAATAAATTTTTTGTATTATATATTTATAATATCAAGTTTTTAGTTGATTTTTTTTGTTTAATTCTCTATCATTTTAGCATATAAGTTATAAAAATATACAGAATACAGTATGTACAACATTTACTGATAACATATATAACATATAAAACATATACGGATGACTTTTTATGTTGTGATTGCATATATTAGTGATATAACTCTTCAATAGTCTTGTAACTTGTTTTTGTGAGTTTTATCTGGTGTTTGTGCTGGAAGCTGTCGGTCAGATCTGGCAACCCCTGAAAACGTCGCCTCATAAGTGGGCCTGAGGTTTGATTAAAACAAACAAACCAAAAAACTAAACCGTTCTCCCACCCACTGTGTTGAGCGGGAGCTTCCTCGTCACGAGTCAGGGTTAGGGGTTAGGGGTTAAGGGGTTAGGGGGGATTATTAACCAGACGCTCATCCTCCGCCAGGAGCTGGTTCGAGGTCCTCCAGCAGCGCAGAGGACGATCCAGAGTGAGTCAGACTGTGAGGCAGAGGCTGTGACAATGACCAGGGAAGGTGTTGGGAGGCAGATATGAGCACACATGCTCTGGAGGATCATCGACTACTTTGTTCCCGCCGTGGCTCTGCTGCTGAGAAGAGCCTCATTCGGTTCCTCTAATGGTCCCTTATTTATTTCTGACGACACTCGAGCACAAAGCATCTCCCGATTTCACGGTGGTGTTTTCTCCACACGGGCTGATTGCGTTTAGCGACTTACTTCTTTGGGAGAAAATCCCAGCCGTCGTCTGGTTATTTTTGTACTGTGACTAACAAGCAGGGTTTAAAAGAACACGTTAAAAGTGCTCTTCTACTCTGCTTTAATCTCATATTGTCATATTTTACAAAGAACCCTATGACGAAAGTGAAGCAGGTCAACGTAGAGAATATTCCTCTCAGATACATTCAGCTGCAGCTTTGCTTTAACAGCTATATATACATATATATATTTTAAACTCTCTTTAAGGTTTTAAATCAAAATCAGAGTCGAGGAGAGATGCCGATTAAAAATACCAATATGAAGTGTAAGATTTATTGGCTGTGAGGTCAAATCCACTAAAATCTGCTCATTATATACAACTTCGGGTTTGATTTTTTTTTTTAAATATAAAGTCGCCTGCAAATCCCGTCAGTCGTGTGCTGCTGGATTACTTGCTTGTCGGGGCTTAATCTCATCCCCACAATTTATCCCCCAAAAAAAGCTCACAAAACGTAACATGGGTACGATTCAGGTCACGTGACTGTCGAGTTACTCCCGACATGAAGGCGAAACATGGCCGACGTCTTTTCTGTTTTCAGAGGAACTTTATATATTTCAAGATGGATTTTGGTTTTAGTTTCATTTCTATGTCTTTCATAGTGAGGAATGTCAACTTTATTGTCATACGAGCCATACTTTTGTCGTTTTGACATACGTTCATTCAGCTTTCTCAACAAATCCATTTTATTTTAATGGTTGCTATGGTGTTGCTATGGACACTACTAACAAGAGACCGAAAGGAAGTTTGAGTCGCTCTTAAAGCTACAGTCATCCATTTGACCACAAATAATAAAGTAATGACTTCTGTAGTCACTTGAATAAATGAGCCATTGATATGAGTGAGAGGAGACAGTTCAAGTGTTTATTTTCATCTGTAATGATGACTGTTATAGATATAGATTTTCCAGAAAAACCATGTAATGTTGTGAAAATCAGCCCAACATTTGATCCACCCTTAAAATAAAATAAAATAAAATAAAATAAAATAAAATAAAATAAAATAAAATAAAATAAAATAAAATAAAATAAAATAAAATAAAATAAAATATCAAAGTGCCAAAGGAAAAATTTAAATAAGTAAAAAAAAAAAAAAGATTTATTTCCACCTCATCAAACTCAAAACAAGCCTATCCGGCTGTTGCCTTCTAAAGATTTGTGTTTGATCCTGTCCAGTTTGAATGGAAACACATTAGACTTTACAATCTTGACCTTTCATCGTGAGCCGTCATTAGATTTGTGTGATGGCAGCGAGTTCGTTTTTTTTTTTTTTTTTTCAGAATTCGCTGGTCCTTTTTTGTTGGCGAGTTGGAGAGTTTGACCTTTAATTACGGTGTTGGGATGTTTTGAATTTGGAAGCCGAATCTAAAATATCAGAGCAGACCGATTTGATAAACTGTAGGAGCTGTCAGTGAGCCCATAAAGTCCTTTTTTACCGAGATATCTACAAAATCTTAGTGATCATCCTGCATCTCAACTATCCAAGCAATGACAAGCATTTTACTGTAAATTGAAAACATGCTGTTTAAGAGTTCCGTCAAAGATAATTATGATGAAAAACTGACCACTTCTTTCCTGATTGCACAATTTTTCATTATAACAGTAATTTCTAACTCCATTAATGAAAAGAGTTACCTTTCCTCCACTAAAACCTACATCAAAACAGACCAGGGGTTTCAAACATAAGGCTCTGGGGTCAAATCCGGCTTACAAGGGGCTCCGGTCCGGCCCAGGAAAACCAAGCAAATTGAAAAAAACGTGCAAAGAAACCAGCAACTTTTTAATACGATTTGATTTTAACTAGTGATGTCAAACATTTTCTTTTTTTAAATCAAATCAATCACAAGGATGGTGTGGATTAATTTTGATTAATCCCGATTAGAAGATTTTTGGACATTTAGCACCAGAATGTGTCATAAAAATTGGCCTTGACGTTGAGATTGTCGTAATTTTTGTTTAATTGTTTGTACTCGGGTAGTACTGTGATCTGACTTTGTCTTTTTCAATATAGGGATATTACAATCCATAAAGAGGAGGCATACTTTGAATATATAAAAAAACCTTAATAATATTTGAGAATACTTGGCCGAGCCTATTTTTTTTTATCTATATATAGTCACATTACATCGTGTTGTGTAATATGTTAGTTTGTTGTTTTTTTCCCTCTACACCGCATTTGATATTCCATTACTACATGGCAGTATTTTTTTAGACACACCGCATCAGTTCAGGCGAGTTCATCAGCAGAAGAATTACTTCAGCCTTTTGTGACATTTTGTCCATTATTGAGACATTTTTTACGCCCGTTTTTTTTTTGTTTTTTTTAGATATCCAAGAGCCTTTTTCTACTTTCAGAGTGCATGCACTCATCCTTTTCATCAAAAAGCTGCCCCCCCCCCGATTCTTACACTACCAAATCTCTTTAAGAGTTTTTTTTTTGTTTTTTTTTTCATATCCATCCTTGCGTAATTCTCTCCGACCTTGTGGTATTTCTTTTCAGTGTCATGATGAACTTTGACATTTTTTCCCGGTACGCCGAGTCACACGCAGACTCATAAAAGACAAGGGACATCCCAGATGCTCTTTATATTCTGTTTTCTTTATGATGTTAATAATAGAAGGTATAGTTCTGTTATTAATATGTTTGTTTTTTTCTGAATTGGCAACCTTCTGGATCCTGACCCACACAATCACACACACGCAGTGGATGTTGAATCAGGATACAATCAGTCAACACTCATTACTTGAGGGAGATTAAAAGCTCTGATAAGGCACTTTAGACTCCGCGGCCCAATCATATGCTCAGTCTTTCTCTCACAATATCACAAGAAGATGCTCATTAGTGGAGAGGCTGAGGTGGATAACCTAAAAATAACTCTGGCACTGTAACACTGCTGTCGTAATGTACTGCGCCAACACATGAACTTCTTCGGGGACAACAGCTTTAGGGAGGAGAAGACCATCGAAATTACACTTGTGGCTGGTATATGAACCAGTGTAAAAAAGTGTAATCGTACTCGTACAAAAATGCTGTTAAGCCATATTAAAGTCAATAAAACTGATTATTTTTCATCCTCACATCAGGAGGCGCGATGAAACGAAGGCAGGCCAGCGGACGCCTAGTGACGCTTTGGGCCATTTTCTCCATCTGGATGCCGACCAAGAACCATAAACACTTGATTTTTTGAAAACATTTTTTTTTTAGAGAGAAACAGAATGATGCTGGCCTTTTTTCTTTTCTTTTCAAGCAAGATAATATGTCCTGCCACCAAACAAAAATATTCAGAAATGAATTGAGCAACACAACAACGAGCTTGAAGTGTTGACTTTGTCTTTAAATTGTCTAAATCTCAATCTTTTAGAAATAGTTCAGCTCTGCAGTGACTTGTTAAAGTGTTTATTTAGTTGTTTTCCCCGAATTTAAAATGTAAATCCACATTTTTATACGCCACACTGACCAATTCACACGACGATACGCCATGTTGTCACACCTCTCCCTTCTTATTCTTCTTCTTTTGGGTTTAATGGCAGTTTGCGTCCATAACGTTGCATTACTGCCATCTGCTGGTTCTAACTATCTACTTGGTTTCCCACCGCTCTTTGGCGTCCCTGATGACTCTTTCCCTCTCTCTCTTATCAGGAGTGTTTTACTCCCTGATGACTGTTTCCCCTTCTTCTTCTGCTTCACTTGGGTTCAACAACAGTTTGCATCTGTGAAGTTGCGCAATCGCCACCTGCTGGTTCCAGCTGGTCCTTAGCATTCCCACCGCCCAGAAAGAAAGAAAGAAAGAAAGAAAGAAAGAAAGAAAGAAAGAAAGAAAGAAAGAAAGAAAGAAAGAAAGAAAGAAAGAAAGAAAGAAAGAAAGAAAGAAAGAAAGAAAGAAAGAAAGAAAGAAAGAATCTGGAAAGATTTCCTTAAATCACCACAAATGGTCATGATACTATGGATTGCTGAGGTATGCATGATCACTAACTCCAATATTTGCATCTGCAAAATAGTTCGACCTTTAAGGTCTTTTATCCACCATAACACTCATTTTCCTCATTATAATTGCTTATTTTCTTGTACTACAATCCATTTTTTTTCATCCGATTTATTAATTTCGACGCCTTTGCTCTGTTTCCACTGTGTAACCCTCTGAACTGTGTGAGTTTCAGGAAAGCTGAAGTTGATTGCCAGAGAGCCAATTTACTTATATATCTCCAAGAGGCAAATTGAAGACAGCGGGAGCGCTGCACATACGCCTTTTATAGTACTACAGGTATTACTTAAGTGTGCATTTGTGATTACAGTGGAGTGAATTTAATATTCTTCCACATTCCGGAGTTTTCTCTCCTCAATTACCCGAAAACCCACTGACGATATTACCACCTTTCCTTTCCCAGCATGAAGATATGGCTTCACCTTCACCCTCACCAACCTTTTACCCCTCCATCGCCGCCACAATCTCCCCTCCCCGCCCTCGAGGTTGCCAGGAAACGGTGTCTCCTTGAACTGGCGTGGGCGGCTCTGGACAAGCGGAGAAGTGGATGTAGACATGGGCAGATAAAAAGCCTCTTTACACAGGTTTTTTTTTTTTTTTTTTTTTTAATCTTCTCGCCGTCCCCATCGGCACTGAGACGCTCTGTGTAAGCCCAATTAGACTTTCCATAGCACCACCAGAATTGACGTCTTTGTTCCAGTATTTAATTATGTGCTGCCGCAGAATGTATTGTCTCTCTTTGTACATGTTCATCGAGTGCAGATTCAAAAGCTAATGAGTGAAATGACTTGGTATGAATCAGCTTTGAGTTGAGCCCGAAGAGAAGTTAGTCGGGGTTTTTTTTTGCCACCAACAAAAAAAGAAAAATACAAAAGCAAGCTCTTTTCGTGATAACGTCATTGAACACTCTCAGTGGAAGATCCCTACTTCTCATACATCACAAAGTTTAACTGCAAATGAACACTGAGTGATGTGAGGCGGGCTCTTCTTTGTGTGTTCTCCAAACGAGCGTAGGGAACACGGTGGACATAATGGAGTGTTTACCAGCTGGTGGAGACAAAAATAAAGTAAGAAAACACAAAGAAAAGGTGAAATATTCAACTTCAGCTGGCTGGTGTGCTCACTAATGTCAATGAATATATATGTACATTTTGAATTGTAATGCATTAAGTTTCTGTCAGTGTAATTAGCTTTCATACAAATTAGTTGTCATATTTCAGTTACATACTGTTTAAAGTTGTTTTTTTTAAGTGGGTGGTGACATAAGATTCTGCTTTCGTTTTTTCTTTTCTTTTTCTTTATGAGTGGCATGAATAGTATGGACTTGCTGGAACCAGCAGATGGCGGTAGTGCAACTTAACGGATAGCAACTGCTGTTGAACCCAAGTGAAGAGGAAGAAGAAGGGAAACAGTCATCAGGGACAAAAAAGCTGCTGATAAGAGAGAAGGAAATGGTGTAGTAGAGAGACACAACCAGCAGATGGCGATAATGCCACTTTATGGATGAAACTTTTTTCTTTGTTGTGGTGTTCTTGTGAGTACATGTGAAGAAAATGTCAATATTTTTGTAAAGTTAAACAGTTGATACTGAAGATGATTTCAATTTTGAGGTAAAGTCAAATTTAGTATAACCTTCTGGTGTAAAATACAATTAAACATCCCAAAATGGTCTCGTCATTACATTGTGCATGTTTTTACAAAATCACTCTGACAGCATGACTTTGTAGGGCAGTTTGACATGAATAAGGGATCCAGCTTTCATGGCAGCATCACCAATATCTCAGCTCGGTTTGAAAGTTGTTTGAAAAAAATCTTTACATAAAATCTTTTACGATTTGCTTGATGGTTTGGCCGGATTGGAGCGTCTTGTTTTAGACCCCACCTGCTGTAGACACTCATACTGTGGTGGGACTTTGAGACTGTGGCTCCACTGCCTGGGCGTTATTGTGCAGAATCTTTCTGCAATGTGCATCGTGCTCCACTAAACCAAGGTCAGAAAGTGTTTACTGTGGGAAGTCACTGTTCTTGATGCCGTTGGCGAGTTATGACACTGATACTGGACCTGAAACATAGGTCTGCTCTGGAAGCCTCCAATCTCACAAGATTAATAAAGACGCTTCATTCCTATTAAAGCAAACTTTAATTCCCCCCATTAAAAGTTACCAGCAGAGTTGTGACATCTAATGGGAGGCTTATGCTTTTGTCTGAAAGGACCAATGTGTCATTCTACTCAATGTGAATCTGCAGCCATCTTATCTGATGATCGGAGGTTAAAAACAGGTCATGCAAAGCTAAAAAATAAAAAGAAATCTGAGGCTCACAAATTAACATGTTTTATCTTGTTTGTTTCATTGATATACAAGTCAAAGTCCCCTCTGGTTGCCAGGCTACCAGACTGCCGGGCTCCAGGAAGCTCAAGAAAAAAAAAAAAAGAAACATGCATTACTCCTCCCAAAAATCAAAAAATGACACTTGGATGCTTCACAGTTTGTGTACATGTCAAACACAAAAGCAATAAATCGCCAACTCCAGCTGAAGCATTATATTCATCTTGTCTCAGAGGGTAAACCGAGAAGTCCGGCGCTCGCTCGCTGATGTCAAACGTAAAGCCGCGTGAAAATCCCTAGTGAAAAACCGCCACAAGGTCAGCTGGCTTCCAGTGCACAAATACTAGGAAGTCTGGTCATAAAGTGGTGGCACAGGGGCAATAACTTGGAAGACACAAACTATCACAAGTGCACAGCTTGTGACCATTATGCCCCCCCCCCCCACCTCAATAGCTACGGATCCCCGAGAGCCTGACAAGGTTTATTACAACGCCACGCTGTCGGCTAACTGCTGCGAGACTGATTGAGGGAGAGAAAAGTGTTAATTTGCAGCTGTTGCAGTGACAGCACAATCACTGAGGCCAGGAGGGGGACAGAAATTGCTTCTATTCCAGCTGGAGGCGGTGGCCATGATGATGGTGATGATGATGATGATGATGATGATGATGATGATGATGATGATGATGATGATGATGATGATGCTTGGGTGGTTGGTTGGTTAGTTAGCGTGTGTAAAGTTAATAATACAGCCCGGCACTGTAATTGATTTGTTGGTGTTTAATTAGCTGTTTATCATGCAGGGGGAAGCCTTCGGTGGCGATGCCAAGACACTGCGATCGCTGCTGTTCGGCTAATAAAGTGTGACTGGTACACTTATGCACGACAATAATAACATTTCAAGACAGGGCAAGTTTTTCTGGATGGCACCGTTCATGCACAAGGCAATTCAAAGTGCCTCGAAAAGACAAAATAAATACATAAAATTTGATGAAAATCATAGAAATAAAACTCAATATTAAGAAAATCAAAGAGCATTTAATAGACGAAATGACAATTAAAACAGAAGAATAAATTGTTAAGACATCAAGGCTTTCTTTCTTTCTTAATGGTGGAATTGGTATGGACTAGCTGGAACCAGCAGATGGCGGTAGTGCAACTTCACTGATGCCAACTGCTGTTGAAGCCAAGTGAAGAAGAAGAAGAAGAAGGGAAGAAACACTTATCGGGGACGAAAAAGGTGCTGATAAGAGAGTGAGAGAGGGAAACAGTCATCGGGGATTAAAAAGCTGCTGATAAGAGAGAGGGGGAAACAGTCATCAGGGATTAAAAAGCTGCTGATAAGAGAAGGAGAGGGAAACAGTCATCAGGGATTAAAAATATGCTGATAATAGAGAGAGGGAAACAGTCATCAGGGACGACGAGGGTGGCAGGAAACGATGTACATCAATAGAACCAGCAGGTGGCGGTAATGCAAATTTATGGACGCAAACTGCCATTAAACCCAAAAGAAGCTGAAAAAGAAGATAAATACCTAAGAATACAGAATGAAGCGACTAAAATTGCATTCAGAATTAAAATTAAAATTAGAGTGACAACAAGGAGTAATGTGTTAAAAGATCTTCATTCAACTCGTCGGGTACGTTAGTCGTCGACCATTACTAATATTCTGACAGTCAATGTCAAGGTTCAAATCTACGCAGTGAAGCTTAGACATTTACTATATTGAAGAAACAAAACTGCAAAATTGCCTCTGCAATAATAAAACATGGTATGTTTGTGGCACTACTAGACATCATGCAAAGATGATTTTTTCAAAGCCCCTAAGTAAAGGCAATGTTGGAGGGATGCTTGGAAAAATCAGGATAATTAAATGACCCGACCAGTCAACTGGTAGAAATGATTCAACTGGTCGGGTAGTGCCTTTCATATATTTTGGTCCCAGACCATTGAGCGCTTTGTAGACCAGCAGTACGATTTTTAAATTGTTGAATTCACTGGAAAGACCCTGTTGTTGTCCCTTAATCCAGCCGTCCCACAACAGTCAATGACTTCAGACCAGTGGCTTTGACTTCAATCAATATGAAAGTCCTTGACAGACTAGTCCGATTTGAAATGTGGAAAAATACAGACCATAAGTGCCTTATGCAATTGATCAATTGTCGTTTGATTTTTCTTCTGCTTTTAATAAAATTCAACCTCATATTTTATCCCAGAGACTTTTAAAACATTTTAATCAGAGTAAAACTCTTGCGTGCGGGGCTTTAGCCTTGTTAACAAACAGGACAAAAGTATGTATCTGTCTATGTATGGCTCGCCCTTGCTTTTTATTCTTTACACCACTATGTGACCATGGGACTGGCTTTGCTCTTTTTGTAATTAGTCTGTAATTAACTAAACAACAACAGAGAACGATTCATATTAACTGTTTTAAAGTCTTCCATATACACACTATAACAACTAAATATTGAAACACGATGAAGCTTTGCATCTCTGCCATTTCTCCTGAAAAAAAAAAAAAAAAAGGCCATAGTCCTCCCAGAATCAGTGATATAGCTCTTCATTTCCAACAAAAAAAAAGTGCTAATAGCATAGGGAGTGCAATTATTGGGAAAAACCTGATAAGAAAGCAGCGTTAGATATCTTGATTCAATATCTAACACACGCTGACACTGCGATTGTCTCTGGACCATATATATATATATATATACTGCACATATACTCCCTCTCTACTTCCAAATAATCCCTGGAAGCAGCCCGTCTTCCTCGCTGTTTGTTTGTTTTTCAATTTGTGTCTATAGCTGCCTTGTGGTCTCTGAAGTGACATTACCAGCTCACTGAGTGCAATTGACACACGAAAACACAAGAAACTGCATTCTAGATTCTGGAGCAGGGACACACATCGGGCACACACTCTGACTTCCTGCTCCCTCACGTCATCAGTTTTCCCCACCTCGATGTACGTCCCGAAACCATGGCGACAACATTTGATATCGCAATATATAAGATCACATACAATAAAATTTTGGGACATCGTATCTTCAAAAACATTAGAAATTATGTTTAGAGTGGTAAATAAGACAATTCCAGGTTGTATTCAAAAATTGTTTAAACTAAGGCAGGGGATTTATAACCTAAGGGGTTTGCTAATGTTTGACACTCACAAAGTAAGAACTAATATCAGGTACAGATGTGTGTCAGTTTTGGGTGTAAAATTATGGAATGGACTTAATGATGAAATAAAGATGTGTAATTCTATGTATGTTTTCAAGAAGACTTTAAAGTCTAAAATTATCAAACGTTACAATGAAATTTGATTGAATTTGATTTTTCAGTAGTAATGGAGTATTAGTGATGTTTTATTGTGAATTATTCAGTTAATCCTATGATGGTACAGGATAGGCACAAATAAGCCTTGAGGCTTCAGCCTATTCCTTTTTCGGTTGCTGTCTGTTTATTTTGTAAAAACATGATTTTGTTTTTATTTTTCATTTTTATCCAAAATAAAGCGTTCATTCATTCATTCAAGCATTCAATATCAGGCTGTCATGTTTAATAATGACGATATTTATAGATAAGGCGTGTCAAACATATGGCCCGGTGAGAGATCACTGATTCTTTTTTTGGGCACTTTTTGGTTTTTTTTTGAAAATTCCCTGTATTTTTGCACCAGAAGTTTTTCACTAAAAATGGATTTATCTCGATATTCTAGTTATTTTCCGTGGTATTTTCTGTTTTCACCGCGTGTACTCAGCATCACACCCTAAAAATACCTGTAAAGTTTAATTTTACAAGTTACTATGGCACTATTTTATAATCCCAGCCCACTCAAGATGAAACGGAGATGTATGTGGCCTATAGGGGGCGCCAGGAGGGATTGAGAGTGCTGTAGCTCCCTGTGGGACAGCTACAGCACCCCAAAGAAATATGATTTTTTTTTTTTTTAAGTAGTTTATTTAGATTTTTTTGCACTGTGAATAATAAAAAAGATCGATATGTGCTTCATACTGATTGATATACTGTATGCTTATGTGCCTGTGACGTACAGGCGTCCTCTCACCGCAAAATGACCTCGACACCGGCTAATAATTAAATAACTCAATAAATGCATTTCTTTATTTCTTTATCTTTGACTGAAAAACTGGGACATAGCACTTCCTGCTAACGAGAGCGCTTCTTTCTCTTTTGTTTTCGGGGACGAAGTGTCTTAGCGTCAACAGAGCATGATTATTCCAACATCATTCATTCATCTGAGGCTGTCGGCGCGCTCTACCCACAATCCAGAACGTGGAACAAAAGCTTAACGAGGTCATCGCTCCCGCACTCGTCGTCGACGCCTGCTCTCCGTGACTCCTGTGCAACAAAAGGCGTCAACCGTTGCAATTTTTGTCATTTGAAAAACTGATGAGTCATCTGGAGTAGCACATCTGAGAAATGTTTGACCCTTAATAGATGAGTGGAGATTCGCAGAACCTGTACGATCAAAATCCAGATGAAACATGAGATAACCAAGAGTTACAGTCTGGATCCGACAGGTGGGACAACGTGGTTGAAAGAATCTGTTTGGGCGGCTTCATTATTGTTCTTCTCACGAGGTTCCGGAGCGCCGGGGCAAAGAAGAAGTGGAAAAAAGTAGCGGCGTTGGGCCGACGTTAAAAAAAAAAAAAAAAACGCCGATTCGGCGAGACGTTCGTTCGTCTGTCTGGTAAATTCAGTGACACGCTTTAAGCAAATCAGTGTCCTGGGAACTTTGTGTAACGGGGTAGAACATTTCTCGGAAATTCTTTCTCCCTCTCGACGGGAACTGGATGTACGAATGGACTTCACACAAAGAGATGGCTTTTGAAAAGACAAGACAAGAACTCTGTGTCTGGGAGAAACTGCAAAAAAAAAAAAAAACATTATTATTGTAGTAGAAATCTAATATTAAGGAGATCTGATAACAGTTTTTCAGGATTCCAAGAAAAATTCAACATATTATTGCCAAAATAAGTGAAGTACAAATAATTTTATTTTGGTTGAATTCGTGCAAACAAGAACATTATTACCAAAAATGTAACCGTCCAGCAAAGATCAGTAATCAAATACGAATCTAAATAAATTTAATTAGCAAATCACTTTTCGGATAATAAGTAAATATCAAACCAACAATTCACAGCATAATCATTGGTTATTTTACATCCTAAACCATTTTTGAAAACAAAGAATTCCACTTTTTCAGTTCATCAAGTCCATTCTATAACCTCACTCCCCAAATTGACACGTCTATATTTAACATTTGTTCTTACTTTACATGTTTCAAACATTAACAACCCCCTTAAATTAGAAATTGCCTTTCTTTGAAAAAAAAATATATATATATTTGAATATCATCTAGAATGCTATTATTCATCACACGGAACATGATTTTTACTGTTTTTAAAATATATGATATTTAGAAATTTTAATGTGGACGATTGTATGAAAAGTTGATTCGTGGAATCCCGGTATCCAGCTCTATTTGGGATTTTAATCACTCTTTTTTTGCAATTTGACTATTAGATCCAAGTTGTTTTTATATGTATTTCCACACAATGTGTCATATAAGGCAGCACAAGTGAACAGTACAACAAATGCAGACATTTCCTATTCTTTTCCGAATCTCTACTTTTGCAAAGGACAGAAACAGACTTGGACAATTTTCGTTTCACGTGTTCTTATGCGAGGCTTCCGACAAAGTTCAACTGAAAGTAAAATTGAACTGTAAAGTGTGAAAACTTTCGCTCGTCAGGAGAAATCCTTCCCTGTGAGCTTCCACACAGGTTTCCCCCACCACTTTGCACCAATCACTGAGCACAATCACGCGTACGGTGTAATTGCTTCATTATGTGCTCATCAGCATGTAATAAGCCGCGCCGGTTCCTCGTATGGTAAAAGGACGAGCTTGTCAATAGGGCTGCAGCTCGTTGAACACGCGTCGCGGCTGCTCTCGGAGCCTCGCCGGTCGCGGCGGCTACTTTAAAAAAATCCCAGAGGCCGATACTGAGGCGACGCGGCAGCGGGAAGCAATTTGCAATCCCATTTCAGAGAAGATGTTGAGAGATTTAAGAGGAGCTGGGTGGTTTCTTTTCTGTTCCTGACACCTGATGGAAAACGTTGGACCGAAAGAAGGATGTGATTTATTACCAGAGTTTAGAAGAAAACTCATGTGAGCAGCCTAGCCAGACCAAGCCGGGACCTGAAATAGGTTGTCTGGATGTTTCTTTTCCCTTCAACTAAAATTTGCTACTTATTGTGAGATTATATGCACTGCGGGGGATTTTTGCCGATATTTCTCTGCGTTTCTTACATTTACGCGTAAACGCAGCTACGACTCACGACAAACTCCGGCCACAGTGGAGATTTAGAAAAACTCTGTCTGCCTCTAAAGCTGGGTAGGCGGCGAGTTACGTCAGAATTCATAAGATTGTGTTTTTCCCAGGATTCTGGTTGGCTATGACGGCTCCATGCTTCTCGTTACACTGCCCCCAAGAGGTTTGGCATGGTAGCTCTGAACCAGGTGAAGAATTTATTTTTTGTAAACGTAGAGGGGGAAATATGTTTTCGTAAAAACCCAGGTATGTGTAAATGTGGCCACAGACAAAAAAAACTAAAAAAATTTAAAGCAAAGGGCATCCAAAAATGGGTAATTCCCTACAAATGTTCAAAATTGGAGCACAAAGTGCAAAAACCCAGAGTCCAGAGAACACAAAGATAACGCAGGGGATGGGGAACAACAAGACGAGCCGACACAAACAAGAGCGGTTCAAATACACGGGAAAGGCCGGGGAGCCCACAGGTGCTGCACATGAGTGCTGAGCAGGGGAAGAAGGCGATAGGATAATTGGAATCGTGAGGTGAGACACGGGGGCGAACACAGGCAGTTCAGACAGAAGGGCACCTGACAGATATATAGTGTGTAGTCTGCTGGTGAGGAGGCTTTAATGAAGGTATTCAAGCCCCGTTTACACGTCTAAATGTTTTCAAGTGAAAAACTTTTGCTGTGTTTTGTTGATCCGTCGACACGACAGCAGTAGAAAGAATGCATGGTTTATGTTAAAAAAAAAAAAATTCACATTCACACCATAACGTCCATCTTCTACGTTCATTATGTGTGGAGTTTGGTTTCTTTCCAGGGAGTTTATGGATATGAAATGGAGTAATACCTCTGATTACCTGTGGGGGGCAGTGTTGAGCAGTATAGTATAATAGCTCATGTGTGACCAGCAAAGGGAATCTAGAAGGCAATTTTGTAAGACGATGTGTGAATGTGTGTGTGGATACAAGAAAAACTTCAAAGCTTGAGATGAGATACGTGAACAATTTATAAACATTTTCACGAGCAAAGTTGGAAAAAAAAAAATAAGGAAAGGAATTATCCCTCCAGGTCAAGTTTTAAACACGACTAGGGACACACATTCCTATTTTTAGCCGTTTTGAAATTCTTCCATCAATGTTTGGAAGAGAAATACATGAAACCAACAGCATGCACTGCCCCCTACTGGATGAACCAAGGAAGCGTATTTGGGCGTTCACAGACATTGTTTTCTTCTGAATTTGGGCTCGCAAGTTGCCGCAGATCCATTTCCCGTCATGTTTCACAAAAGGTACAAGCGTCAAAGCCCAACGAGATCAAGGCCTCGCTAATAGTGAAACCGTGCAACGTACACACAGACTGGCTTAAATATGTAAAGACACGCAGATATCTACATGTGTTTCCCCTGCAGATGCGCACACGCACTGAAAACTGACACAGAGTCTGAAGCAGCTAATTGGCTCAGGAGCTAATCCCCAGCTCGGCGTGTCTGCTGATACAACCGCTGTGCGACGGCAATGAGGTCTGCTGCTTTCAGCGCGACACAATGGAGCCAATCCTTTCTGCAACAACACATAAAGGAAAGGTGAGAGCGGAGGCAGGTGGACCGGGGAGACAATTAGAGTCGTCCCCCTCAAGTCATTGCAAAATATGGAACCGGTGAGAATTATCTTACTCATGCAGCTTCAGCATGCTAACCGGGGAAGACCAATACATTTCCATCGTGAACCGATTAAGTTCATGAATCTTAATGGGAGCACCGTCACTACTTAAAGCCGCACGAAATATAAATTGTGTTTGTTTTCGGCCTGGATTATAACCTTTACTCGTTACTGAGGAAATACTTGTGCCTTTTGGAAGATCTGTGGCTGAACGTGATGGATAAAGACAAAGATAAAGAGACTAAAAGACATTTTCTACTCAATCTGTGGGATTCCTAATGAACATTTAAATTTTTAGGATAAAGATAATGTTCTTCAGTCGAGCAGAAAGAATTTGAACCAAATACAGATATTTATTTTGTTTTAAAATACAGTGTATTAGTGACCGCTCTGGGGAGCCGATAAAAAGCACAATTGTTTTAATTATCTAGAAAGTCCTTTCATGTCGTCTGCAACTGCTGTAACTGTTCAACTTTGTATTTTGTCAAGTTAATTTGATTCCATTAAACACTTGTTTTCAAGTGAAACCCGAAAACTTTCATTGTGTGACGGTTTACATGTCAATGGTGCACGGAGCTGCTGAAAAGCCAACTTTATAAAAAAAAACTGCTCCCAAAGTGGAACTTTTCAAAAATGCTCCGAAACGCATAAAGGATTTTCACTTGAAACGTTGTCGTGTGAACGAGGCCTTCATGAAATTCTTATTATTGCTTATTTCTTTTATCACAAATTTGCTTCAAAATGAGAAGGAAAAAATAGAAAAATTGATGACGAAGAAAAAAAAAAAAAAATATATATATATATATATATATATATATATATATATATATATATATATATAACTGAGAAGAGAAGCATGTGTTTGCACAACATTAAACCCAACACAACTCATAAAGGGACCTTTTGTTAAGCAAAACACGATGAGCACTCGTCTTCTCTCCGTCCCATTGTGTCATGGTGTACAGAGAACACACACACACACACACACACACACACACGCACACACACACGCACTGCGTCCTGTTGATGGAATATCGACTTCTCTGAATGCTCTCGTGCACTTTACAGTTGTTTATGTACAGTACTTTATAACCTAGTTTCCAGTTACCATGGTTACGCAATGCTCGGTGGATGTGAGTCTCGCTATCAGACGGAGAGAACGGTGGGCGCTGTGATTGTGTTCGACAAAATACAATTAAACGGGATGATTTTGCTGAAATGGAGGGAAAATGTAGTTTCTTCTGCGGTTTTCAAATGAAATTGAACCACATTGACGATACGCCATCATGAAGTGATTCCATAGCAGGAACGCAGCCCTGCTTAGGGAGCTCAGCACGGGGATTACATTTGATTACATTATTGAAATTGAAGCTCGAACAAGAGTCGGTTAAATTGGTTGGAAATCCATTGAACAGTACATGACCCCGCCACAACAGAGTGGTAGATGTAAGTCACAGCAACAAAACTTCACTTCGTATTTGGGCGAACGACAGAATCTGCTCTCATTGACACGATTCATTTACAGGAAGCACCTGTACCGGGATGAGACACTGAATCGGAAGATGAACCGCAGAGCAAAACACTGCGACAGAATTCTAAAGTTACTACCTAAAGTGAAGGTTTTCAATACATTAAAGGGGGGAATTCTTTCAAAAACTACTTCCACACCACAATCACACAGCATGAGTGGAATCACTGCAGTGCACACAAACTCCTATTAACCACCCTCAATTTATGAAAACGACAACCTCATCATGCGTATTAAAAAAGGCCAGACTCGAACCGGGGACGTTTTCACTGTGAGGCGGCTGTGCCATTCAGAATATGCTTGGAGTTTCTTTCTTTTCAGCACCACGGACAGCGCCGCGTGATTGCGCTGTAAACTGACTATCAGAAAGTAGTTCCAGAAAATAAATAAATTAATTAATTAATTAATAAATCCACGTCGTTTATTCAACACACTGCTTCTTTTAGGTATAATGACTAATCTTCCAGTCTTTGAGTCAGGCAACCCTGATGCAAGGCTGGACTCCGTTACTCAAAAAGACCAACATCACTTAGCAGTGCTTGTCCTTCTCGCGGTCACATGTTGCTCATCTGAGGGTCTCATGTGGGGCGGGACGAGTCGCAATGTGAGGAGAGAGAGAGAGAGAGAGAGAGAGAGAGAGAGAGAGAGAGAGAGAGAGAGAGAGAGAGAGAGAGAGAGAGAGAGAGAGAGAGAGAGAGAGAGAGAGAGAGAGAGAGAGAGAGAGAGAGAGAGAGAGAGAGAGAGAGAGAGAGAGAGAGAGAGAGAGAGAGAGAGAGAGAGAGAGAGAGAGAGAGAGAGAGAGAGAGAGAGAGAGAGAGAGAGAGAGAGAGAGATGTTCTGGGTGTCGTGACGCTGTCCATTTAACTCACGCATGCACAGGAGAACTACGACCATGAGCATGCACAGCATTTCAGAAAAGTTTACACGGCGAGGGCGTCAGAGCATTTTTTTTAAAGTTCTAACTTGGAAGTCGTTTTCAAAAATGTGTGTTTTCAGTAAAAAAAAAAAAAAAGAAAATGACGATTTAACAAGGCAGGATTTTTCAGCTGATCGCACCGTCTTGCACGTCATTTGCGTGTCAATAAATGTTGTTTACAGTGTTTACGCTGTTTTCCTTGTTTGCACTTGTAAACCAAACTGATGATTTACCAATGGGTTGCATGTAAAAGAAAGAAATTATAGATTTTATATCGCTTTATTAATACACAGGAATCACTTTTTGACAGGGAATCACTTTTTTTGGCACAACAGCGGCACACGCACAGGGAGAACATGCAAACTCTTGATGTTGATGAAAACAGGAACAATCTGCGTACTCCGAAGTAAATAATACTATGGGTGTTAAAAGATACAACTGGGAATAAACTACGGATGATCAGTATCATATGGGGGCTCAGCAGCGTCATCTTTGGTCTTAATTGGTGTCAGAATCTCAGTTATTGTACATCCCCGTAAATAACCGAGCTACGAGAGGTAAGGCGACTCATCTGCTGATCAGGAGTGTCTTTCTGGATAACTGTCGCTGATCACTGATTATATCTGCTCCGGCTGGCCTATTGACCTGACTCTGGTAAGAAACCTTTCTCTCTCTCTCTCTCTCCACACTCCGCAGGGAGGTCAAAGGTCATGATCAGCCGCCGGAAAGATTCATGCGTTTAGCTCGGGGATGATCCGGCAGTATGTGTACCCAGGTGTTTAAATCAGCCCTGCCTCAGAAAGGCGGTACACGACTGGGAGTGATTAGAGCGCCAGCTTAATGATGCTGCTTCTAAACTGGGGCAGAATTAAGCAAAGTGCCCACTCAGAGACGTCGGGGCCGCCGGCAAATGGCTGTGACCTTGCCGGACTACATGTTGACGACGTCGCGGCTGCAGCCCCGCCCACAAGCCGTTATTGCACGGCGGCTGTGCTCGTGTGGTTTCAAAGTGTCTCAAAGCTCAGCTCATTAATAATCATTTTGAATAATCCCAATATCCATGGCAACAGATCTCATGCCTACCAGAACAAAAAAAATAATAAAAATAAATAAATCACATAGAATCATTACAAGCTTTTTGATTATACATTTATAAATACATGCCGCAAGGCTGTTCCCTTTCTTTCAGGATAATATATTGCATTAATCAATAAGAATGCATAAGTGTAGTCTTGAAATATACATTTTAATGAGAATATTATTCATTTAGAAATATAGTAGATTCAGAAATAAGCTTTTTTGGGGGGATTCTTTCTCATTGGAATTAAAACATTTACAACAGGTTGTATAAACAAATTGTTTATAAAGCAGGTACATGAGAACACAGTCACTGTTTATAATAAAAGATTCTGGCTTTTCAGCGGCATATAAAAACCCACTCTTTAAACTTTCAAGCGTCCAAATTAAAGAGTTCCACCGTTCTGTTGTAAACACAAAACTGTGAAATTCCATGAAAAAGCTGTAACATCTTCTGTTTCTCATCGTCAGTTCCAGAAATATGCTGTGTAGTTGATTACTGTGGTGAAAAACTATGAATAAACATAATAATATGTCAATAATGAACATGTGTGAGGATAACAAGAGGAGTTTAATACTAAAGTTAATTCAGTTAGAAAAGGGATCTGCAACCTTTACGAGATGTTTTAGTAACTTTCTGCCAAAATCAAATGTTTAACGTAAAAACATGAGGCTGATACAGATCTTAAAGTTTCATATATAGTTTTGATATGTGAAGATAAACTGTGTCTTTTGTTGCATTTGTGACGTGTCAATTACAATTTAGGATGGTAAACATTTCATTACATAGTCAACTGTTTTCACACCAAATATTAGAGGGTTCACACTTCTCATTCAGCATTTTTTTAGACATTTTGGCTCTTTTAAGCAGTTTTTTTTCCACATTTTTTTAACTTTTTTTTTCTTTAGAAATCCTAGTAATTTTAGTCTTTTTTTTAAAAAAACATTTTATAAGCTGATTTAGCACTTTTCTTTGCCCATTTGTTGTTGTTTTAGCTTCCTGTTTAGCCTTCTTCTGTTTTTTTTTCTTACATGTTTATTTAATGTAATGATTCTGATTGGCCTAATAGGCCCAAGTACTTTTTGAAATATATATATATATATATATATATATATAGGGGAGGGTCACGGTAAGGCACGAGATCATCTGGCACCGACACAGAGAGCAGGGTGTTTTAATGCACCGGGAGAGGGGGGACACAAGTGGAACGAATCACACAATCAGACACACAGAGGAACGACAAGTGATTGGAGACGCCGACTGTTATGTACTGATAACAAGTAATCAGACAACGGAGACGGGATGGTACTGCGCGTAACTCCTTGGGTTCACTTTACTCACACGGGGCTGATGACATGTAACAACGGGGGCAAGGCGTCTCTGAATGTCCAACTATTGAAACTAAACATAAGGGCAATTAACTAAAGCACACGGTTTAAATACATAATATTCTTCCTCCTTTACTTTTGATGAGAAAACATTTTACTTAACTTAAATCTCTTAACATATAATAACAGCCACTAATCCAGACTATATGCTTCTCAGGCATTGTAGTTTATTTTTGTTGGTATCCCATGGAGGCGTTATTGTAGCAAAAACTAATATTGGTTGTAGCCTGTGAGCCTGAGCTCAGGGCAGCAAAACCCAGGCTTTACAACTTCCAATCCTGTCATGGCAGAACTGCAGCAAAAGCCACGTGTAAAATAAAAACAACAACAAAAACAGCCAGTTGTGAAACTGCTGGACTAGTAACTGGTGATTTGTCTTTACTTTCAGGATTTCAAGATGAAAAACAGACTTTTCAAATACAAATATCCTTGCCTTACAATTCAGAGACAGTAATATTGTAAAGAAACGTATTACTTTCAAATGACAGCAACTAATAATATTCAATATATCAGACTTTGGAAGTAGCTTGGCCAACACCGTTCGTAACACACTTCCAGATTGATATATAAGATCAACCCAGCAGATTCCCTCTCACTAACTAAAAGCCTCCAATAATTCTTCCAACAGCTTCTAACTGAGCTCAACCGCTCTTTGTCTTCGGTCCGGCTCGCAGACGGAAACGCGGGAATAATAGTCTCACTTCATTCTCAACATGAAGGTGAATTAGCACTCGAGCGCTGTTTGACCAAGCGCCTCCTCCACACTCACACTGGCTGCAATCCAACATGGCGCCCCGACGGTAAAAATCGAATCTTTTCAGAAGTCCGTCCAGCGGAGTACAAGGAAATTGAAAGAGATGGTCACTGCGGACACATTTGAGTCACGTAGGGATCGCACAAGTTGTGGCACCGTGTCACTTGTGTGTTTGCATAAATAAATCGTAAATCGCATGCGTTGAACGTCGGACACATACTTGGAGTCTGCCCCGACTCTGACACAAATGAGAATTGATAATTGAGGCCGTACATTCACAAACACGAGTATGTAAAACCCCGTCAGTCATGTCGATGTTTAGAAATTGACAATTTGTTTAGGATCTTTTTTCCCCCCAACTACGAACGCTTTGCCTGCGAAGAGGAACGGCGTCCGTGGCTGATTGCTAAATGTCACAGACTGCTAAATGAAAGAAAGCTTTTCAAATGGAATCAGGGCCGACTAAAACACCCATCTTTGATTTATATTATTAATACAACAACCACAGTCCCACTTGCCTCATAAGATCAAAAACGACTAAGCGGGTGAATTAATGTGATATATTTTGTGCACGATCCAGAGCGCCATTAGTATTGCTTGGCAACAAAGTCTGTTTCCAGGAGGTAAAAAACCAAAATGACTATAAAAAGAAAGTCAAACTTTCAGCAAAAGAGATTAAAAATGAGCAGTATTTAAACATAGTAGTGCTGGATTTAATACACCAACTTTCATCCAACTTCTCCAACTTATTTTTCCACTTTTCTTTTTTTTTTTTTTTAAATCCAAGTTTAGTTGCTGCATGTAAAACAAGTGTGTCAAACATAAGGTCAAACCCGGCCCACATTCTATTCATTCTATTCAATATTGCAGTTTCAGGACCAAATATTTAATGAATACTTATGAGCATGTCAGTTAGTAGATGTATGGGAGATAAAGCATCGAGGTGGCTGGCTGAGATTGTTAATATAAATACAAACATCATAATTAAGTTAAATTGATAATATAAGCAATTATTTCTTCTTAAAGCGCCATTATGCATGTCAAGAAATGTTATTCATTCATTTCATGTCAGCCAATTGGTTGTAGTCTGAATCGTTTTCATTTTTTCATCTCAATGCAACACACTTAAAAGAAGGTTGAAAGCAGTGCTGCGCTTTGGAATTCATGCATATTTCATTCCTAAATTAATGGTGTGAATAAAGAGAGTTTGTCGGCCATTTGTTGTAGCCCCAGTATACACTCGGCTGTAGTTTTAGCACAAAGTGGAAAGGAGTGCAAATAGCAGGAGAAAAATCTTTAAAACACACTTGTATGTGTCTTTTATGTGTGGAATAAATTTCCATCTGTCTTGGGAATGTTGTTGTATTTTGTAATCGTCGCGCCCTCCCTGACAAATATTGTTGTGTTCGTTTCTCTCGATTGACTAATTAATAGAATTTTGCAAAAGCATGTACAAGGACCATATCTGTTCTGATAACCAGGAAATTAATGATTTATTATTGTGTTTAACAAGTGAAATAAAGCGTAGCATAGCATAGCATAGCATAGCATAGCATAGCATAGCATAGCATAGCATAGCATAGCATAGTAGCTCAGCAATATACTCGAGTATAGTAAAGCACTGCCGATGTATATAACAACATTACACTCCATCACACTGTACTAGTGACCTACATGATCATACTATACTATCTTAAAGTATCTCATCAGTATAGTATGGGCTTGTAGTACAGCATAGCATTGTAGCTCAGCAATATACTTGCGTATAATACAGTACTGCTGATGTGCATTACGACACTATATTTCATTATACTATACTGGTGATCTACATGACCATACTATAACGCATCAGTATAGTATAGTATAGTATAGTATAGTATAGTATATTAGCTTAGCAATGTACATCAGTATAGGACATTTCTGATGATATACATTACTACATCATACTCTGGTATTAAATGATAATCTACATGAGCACATTATACTATACTAAAGTAGCTCATCTGTATAGTATAGTATAGTATAGTATAGTATAGTATAGTATAGTATAGTATAGTATAGTATAGCATAGTACTGTATAGTACAGTACTGTATTGTATTGTATTGTATATCAGAAGTGTACTATAGTATAGAGTAATATTTTGAGGAGCTTGTAGTAGTTATCTCACTACTGGCCCATTTGTTTATAAGTATTGATAAACAGCTGTACAACAAGAACTAAGCTCTAAATAATTCCCTGGAAAATATCAAGAATTCACTGTGTGATATGAGTTCAGCTCAAAATTACATAAACTCTTTTCTTTACTTTTCATACAGCCATAATATTTATAAATATATGAACACAAACACGCTGAAGCAATGGAGAATCTTTAAATCAGATTCCTGAAACAGAGACCGCCTAATGAAAATAAAAATAGGTTCTGCAGTGGGCGGCTGGTCGCTTTTTTTTAAAGATGTGTTCAGTTTGAAAAATCCCTCTCGTTGCTCTCAACTCTTTTTGCAGATTGCATGTTTTGTTTTGCTTGTTTGTGCCCATTTTCCATAAGTTATTAGTTATGAATGCAATCTTTAAAGCTCTTCGTGATATTCATCAGTTACTTTCAACTCAGAGACTTCTTCATGTGTGTTGAAGTTAAACTTAAATTCAGGGAAAACATAACTGACCAGAAAATTCCAGAGGAAACATGGTGTGTCTGCCGCTCCTTTGAGCTCAATGAAGTGCTTCTCCCATCCACTTTGTACGGGAATATTTTGTTTTTTTTAGCAGTTTTAGGGGACTTATTCAGAAATACTTAGCCGAATCATTAACAAAAGTCATAGGAAAAGAATACTGAAAGTTCAGCATGTTGTGATGTGGTTTTTGTGTCGGTTTGTTACTTGCAGACAAATAATAATATTTATTAATAGCAAGAGCAATCAGAGATTTCTGTTGTCAGACAAAAATGTTTCCAGATCACCTCCAAAATTTAATGGAACCTTCCATTGCCTAATTTCTATGTGTGGAGAAATTTTTGACAAAATCCTTGCAGGAGTTTGGACGTAATCCTGCTAACAGACAGACAAAAAAATAAACTCTGATGAATTCCTTTGCCTGAGATCTTTTGCCCAGTTTTGTCGTTTAATGCTGATCAATTTGGCGGTGGTATGATTAATGTAAGAGAAAATGTCAGAGGAGATGGCAGCTGACCCTGACCTCCTTTGATCTCAGCGTCTCTATGGCAACAGGCGCTGATCTCCTTTCATCTCCTCCACGAGGTACCGCTCCCATCCGCTCTGCATGGGAAGTTCTTCTCCATTATTTTGCGACTTATTTGGAAACAGTTAGCCGAATTGAACGTTCGGCACGTTTTGATGTACTTTATGTGTCCGTGCTTACGGCAGAGAAATAGTAATATAATTAAACGGCCGCCTCGGGTCTTTGCGCCTTTCCACTAAGCCAGTCACAAGAATGAAAACTTCCTCTGTTCAAGGTGAAACCTGCTTCGAATGCGCCATCGTTTAAGTTTTTATTTTTACAGAAATAGCTCCTCTGTTGTCCCTGCCATCTTGAATTATTTATCGTGGCGTTCTGACATTTGCTCACACGATCCCCGGGTAAAACACAAGCAGGAGCACGAATCCCTGATCTGGGCTCCGAAAGGTCAAGTGATATTGATCTTCTAATGCAAACACGCTTCATATTGTCAGAATCAAACCTCCAAAGTTTGGGAATCGGGTCGAACACGACGGGTCATTCAGGGGCTCATTGACAAACTGTGAATCTCTGTTTTTTTCCTCAGGAGATTTTTCCTGAGGTTTGCTTCAGCAGGCGCCTCGCTTGCCGCTGAGTGGACAGAGAGCGCGCTCGGTCTTATGTAGGAGGTCAGTCTGCTGTGCGTAAAGCGTGCGCTCTGGGGTGGAGAGCTTTTTGGAGAAGCTGCGCGCAGCAGCAGCAACAGCAGTAGTGACTCCACAGGTTTGCTGTGCGCGTCTCTCCTCCTTTGTGCATCTTGGATACCCGGACCACCATCAGCCGGACGACACAGCCCGTGGACGTGGACTGTAAAGCCGCCGGAGAACGCGCTTGGCTGAGCGGTCGGGACTTGGTTGAAGGCGCACGAGGAAAAGAAAAATTGCCACAAAATCCACGAAACAGAACGATTTGATCATAAACCAGATCGAAACGCGTTTCTGCAGAGGACTGTGCGTTTTTATGCGCGACCACCATGCCACGGGTCCCTTTCTGCGGCTGCTTCGCGGTGACTACGGCGACATAATGGCATGCAGGAGCGGCTGCTGCTGCGGCTCCGGTCCGACGAACGAGGATAACGCGCGGTTCATGCTGCTGGCTTTATTCATCGTGGTGTACCTGCTGTGCGGCGCCGCCGTCTTCTCCGCCCTGGAGCAGCCCAAGGAGCGAGAGGCCAAGGAGCGCTGGGCGCAGAGGTTCGAGCAGTTCAGCCAGAAGTACAACCTGAGCAAGAAGGAGCTCAACAACTTCCTGAGGAACTACGAGGAGGCGAACGTCGCTGGGATCCGGGTGGACACAATCCGACCTCGGTGGGACTTCACGGGCGCGTTTTACTTCGTGGGAACTGTGGTGTCAACCATCGGTGAGATGCAGAAACAAAACAAGGAAACAGCCACTTCTGTCTAAATTAATTTTTCACCTTCAATTTTCCCACTTTTAGTTGATATTAACTCACTGCCTCATTTACTCTGGCACAAACGGCAAACCCCACGTAGTTCGAATCCAACTTTTTACGCAGCACTTCCAGAGACAAGTCATACATTCTTTATTCCGTCCATGATCATTTCTGTCTTTCCACCCGCTGAAGAAGAGCCTCCGTCCCCCTCGGGTTCAGAGCAATATAATCACACACTCACGCAGAAACGATGCTATTGATCTCTTGTTGTCACAGCCTCTTCTTTGATTTGCTCACACACTCTTACACTCCCTCTCCTCACATGGTGGTTAATCATCACCCTGGTTAGATGTAAGCTGCGTCTGACAGACAGGGACGGAGATGCAGGACTAACGTGTACACATCATTCAATTCGATTCTCTTTTAAAGTTTTCCATGCTTGTGGCGGAGACGGAAGGGCAATCACAGGCTCGTGATTGCCCCTAAAACCACGTTTTAATCACAGACCGTCACTCATATCGCCCTTTAAGAGAGAAGAAACATCAATGTGGTGAATGTTTATCCTTCACCGCACGGCGATTGACTGAACGATGGCGTGTCAGCGCGTGAGGTTCAAACACACACAACCTGATGAGCGATCTTCCATCTGACAAATGAAACAGCGCATAATCATTGGATGATGCTTTGCTTGCTGTAACCTCTCTCCTGCTCCCGAGTGTGTCGAAAAACAAATCTCACAATCAGCAGTTGCTTTATTTAGTCCTTGTTCGCCCACTTTGTGAAGAATGTATATTTAAAACAAAAGGAAAAGAAAACCTATTGGAGAACACAGAATGACTTTGCAGCCTATTTGAGAGTACAATGAGTGTTCAAGCTGAGATGAATACATGTAAGAATACCAGAAAGCCCTGTTGCATCATTAGAAAGACAGGCTCTTATAGGAAGCTGCTTCCAAAGGTTTACTGCTGTGAGCCACTGGGCATCACTTGCCAAGCTTCATATATGCAAATGCTAGGTTTTACATGGCCATTGTCCACATCAGTGTTAAATTCAGTGTGAATCATTGTTTTGGAATATATTGCTTCATCACATAATTTCTATAGTTGAAACTCTGAACATAATTAATACTCTTGTTGTGGACGTAGATGGATTCAATTAGAATATATCTACACAAGTGGATTAAAACAAAATAATTGTTCAGAAGTCCGAGAGAGAAAACGGCACTGCTGGCTATAATCCCCAAGTGAAGAAAGTAAAGAAGGAATCCCACAAAGAGGAAATTTGCATGTCACAGAAGCAGCACTGCATAGAAGAGTAATTAAAAAGAAAAAGAAGAACTATTTGCCTGAAAGAACTGTTAAATAGAAAAATACATACATGAATGTTACAAATAAACCTTGCAATGTAACATACTATGTATTCTACATAATATGCAAGATACTGTCTATGTTAATATGATTAATTCACATATACAGTAATATCGACACTGCTAATTATATTCTAGTATACGCGGGATGAATAAAAGTTAAAAGAACCTGCAGTGTAGATTCATTAACTTGTTTTTCTCAGTCAGTTTTGCAGCACTAATAATGGCAATCGTGTCAAGCTGGTTTTGCATTTTGTGCCCCGTGCTGTCTGTCAATTTAATTAGTTGTACTTTTTAGTTGCTATTTGTGTTTTAGGTGCAGATATTTTCTGCTGTAGGTTGAGACACTTTCAAACGGATGTGCATTATGAATCAGGGTAAGGCTATACATTCTGTGTGTGACATTGATTCTTCTCTGGGCTCGCCCCCTTCGCTCCAGTGAAAAGGAACTTTGAAAGCTTCGGCATGCAAAGACATTTTGGACAATTTCATGCTCCCAGCTCTTTGTCTGACCTCACTAATAGTCTAAAAATTCCGATAAAGACACCCCTGAACTTTATGGAAAGTTTTCCTGGAAGAATTGAAGCTGTTTTGGCTGCAGAATGTCAACCGGAATCATTTTAAATCCTCTGGTTTAGGAAGGGTGATGTCACGCAAATTCATGTGCGTGTGGAAGCAGGTGAGCGAATATAGAGTATTGAAATGAATAAACTAAATGTCATGCTTTAAGTGAGCAAACGTGTGCATCTACAACAGGAACCCAGACGAGACTTGTGGTTGTTAGGGTAATTATATCCATGCCACATACATCCAGCCACTTCTCAAACTTCCCCGATCTATTAGAGGAGAAACGTCCCTCATTCCTGGATATTTTGTCGAATCACATGCATTTCAATCTGTGCGATTCAAAAAAATGTGTGTGGACGTCACAGCCCCGTGCAAATGTTGGTTAACCAACATACTTCTATCATGTATTTTCAGACTCAAGTACCCGAGGCGGCAGGAACTTAAGCAATTAGCAGGTCCGCTGCCGGTGTTAGGATGTGACGTCTGTTTTGCACAACGTGCTCGACTAATGTGTGAAAAAAAGCACAACACAACAACACACTTTTTACATTTCTGGAACAATCCTGAGCTAATGAGAAGATGTTGCAAGTGTCGGCAGACAGAATTGATGTTGTTAAAAATCTATGAGTCACATGCTGTAGCGGTTAACACTCAGTGAGAATATCAATGGTTTCAATCCTCTTGGGTTTCTGTATGGAGTTTTCATGTTCTACCCTTGTGGTGCGAAAAAATAACAGCTGAGTTACAAACTAGCTCGGGAAGTTTATATCACATCTAAAAGAAATTCAAATAGATTTTTACACAAGATCTGAGAGTTTATAAAGAAGATTAATCCATTTTTCCCAAACGAGAAAATGTTATGTTTTATTTTTATTTTGATGTAGTCAATATGATGATAGTATATGATCAATCATAACCCAGAGGAATTTAGCAGAATTGTCGTATCTCAAATATCTAATTCAATATTACCATTGGTTTCTTTTTGTTTGGCAAAAGCCATACGTTACGTTTTCTTGGTATTTACAAATAATACATTTGCATTGGAGATTGTACTGACCGGTAACAATAATAATGGCCTGAAATGGTGTAGTACTGGAGATCGGTCTTTGTCTCAAGGCCAGTGTGGAGACCATTTCAAGACCTTGACACAGTTTTGACCGCCTGAAATCAGTTTTTTTGTTTGTGTCTTGTGGTGTTCTGGTTTTGGTCTTGACTCAGTATAAAGGTTTGTTGGCCAATCAGAATGTTCTAAAGTTGATCATGTAAAAATTTGACAGAATTATTTTACAACCATAACTGTGAGTTTAGCAGAGTTTGTATCCTCAGTGAATGAATGACAACTTTATCGGCCACTATCCATTTTTTTTAAGCAAAACTGCATAAAACCTGCAAAAAAAATGTATGTTTATTTATAAGAAATGCAGTCCAATTGATGTATTTTGACATTTTGATAGGATTTTCTTTTTTTAATGATACTTCAAATATACAATAACTTATTACATGATGGACAAAATACTATTATCATAATAGGTCAAATATCTTATTGGAAAGTCATTACATTGTGAGCTGTATTTCATTGAAAAAGTTTAAAATTATTACATTAGCATCTATTATTATTGGCCATTATTACAATATTGGTTGTTGCGGGGATTTCTCCTTTTAAACTATATTCAAAGTTCCTTAAAATTAAAACTAAATGATATTCGCTTAGCATATCTGTAATATTACACAAATCATTAATATAAAAAGCTCTTATTCTAAAGCTCTAGACTTCGGTGTAACATTTAAAACTGAAACGAAAATCAAAAGGAACGTGGCCGCGTTGAAAACTTCAGCTGGAACTGAATGTTTTTAGTAAATAGTGTCAGATTCAACGTGGGCTACAGCTCAAGAATGAAAAAGAAAAAGCTATCCACATTATTCAGCCCATTTAACTTCGTCAAGAAAACTCCAACTCAATTAGCACCTCGAGAAGCAGGATGAGTGTTGAAGGCAATCAACCCCTCGCCAAGAATCCCCCAGAATCCTCCGGCTCACGGGCAATCAGACATGCTGCGTTCTGTCTTTTCCATGACACGAAACAGTAACCGTTGACTTATTTATGTTTTTTTTTTTTTGCACGACACAAAATAAGGTGAACGGTTAGAATACACAGTGAAGCTTCAGAGGCTCGGTCGTGTCGGGAAGTGAAAAGAAGAGCGGGCAGAGGCGCCACTTCATTGCGCTTTCGCTGTTTAATGAGGGATGAAGAGGAGACATCGCTGAGATTGGTGCAATTGAATGAAAGATCTCTCATTTCGACCCCCCATTTCGCTCATGTGCCGTTTCATAAGGGACAAAAAGAAGTGTCACGCAGAGCGATGGCATCACAGCTTATCTTCAGGGTGAAACCGCTTCAACCCTCTGAAGGAGCGAGGGAGAAAAAAATAACATCCAGCAATATGATAAAATTGAGGTGTGATGCAGTGGCTCAAATGGGTGTTTCGGTCATCAGGTAAGTTGTGAAAATACAGTGAAATATCAGTCAAACCGACACGGCGAGAGATAATTGCCGCGACGCAATCTCACCTCTTCGACCGGATATTAGTGACAGACAGAGAGTGAGAGAGTGAGAGAGAGAGAGAGAGTGAGAGAGAGAAATGAGGAGGGAGAGAGTGTCACCAATGGCAACCCAGCCTATAGTACTCACACCCCTGGAAGTTTTCACTGCCTCTACAAGTGGAAATTGCAATAAAGAGGAATTTGCTTTATTGACCATATTGAATGGCAGCGTGGGTTCAAATACTGGCCCGGGCCTTGAAACATAAATCGTCAAACATAAATCCAGCCCAGAAAATTACCAAGCAATCTTTTTATAAAAACTGCCTTGAAACCGTTGACTTTTCGCCATGAAAGATAGTAGCCAACCACGTCATGTTGTCAGGGTGATTATGTAATAACATGCACAATGCAGCAGCTATAGGAGAATGTTTACTTTTTTAAATTTTTTTAACATTTCACTCTATTTTGCACCAGTAAGTTTCATTAAAATGAGCTTTATGTTGAGTTTGTAGTAATTTCCTCTAGTATTTGTGAAACGTTTTGCAAAAACATACACATTTACATGAGTTGTACACTGTGCCACAACAAAGAAAAACTATAAAGTTTAGATTTAAAGGTTATTGTGGCACTACTTTAGCAGGCCAGCCTACACGATGTATATATATGAACACTTTTTCATATAATTAAAAAAAACTACAACATCAAAGAAAAGAAAAGGTTCAAAACACAAAAAACAAATTGTAAGCAGGAGTTGTCATCATGTCGATAAATTCTCTTATCCCTGCCAATCGTCATTGATCTCACATTAAACATGTATTTAGTGTTAGTTTGACAGAAATGTGAAGAAATGAGGTAGACGCCAAATATGGTGGCGACTCGAACCCCACAAAGGGTTAAAAAGAGATGCTGGGAAACCGAACTCTTCAAAGAAAATATCACAATGGAAAATTTAGTCGTTGTTTAATCTGTATTTCTATCTTCTGTTAGAGCAAAAGAACACTTCCAGCAACTTTGTGAAAAGGTTATATTGAAAAGTAGAAGTCAGGGGATGGACACTGTGAAATTACTGAGATCACAGAACATTCCCCGGAGTTCAATTAAATTGCTCCGTCCTCACAAAGCGAGGGACCAAAAAAAAAAGAAAAAAAGATGCCTGGTGAAGGAGGAGGTCACCGAGACGTCTCTGACTCGTCTGAAGGAAGCGGAGGTGGGCGAGAGTCTGTGCACAATGGCAGCCGTCGTCCTGGCTCCAACTCAACCCAGCCACTTTGTGAAGCATCAATCACTGCACGGTCATGCCACCTCACGTTTTCAAAAACTATGTCATGGCACTAAACGATCAAATTAAATTTATACATATATATGTTTGAGTTGAAGACGATTCACACAAGTCAGATATGATTAGGAACCTCCAGGTTTCAGCCTGTTATAAAGGATTTTATTTACATTTCACCATCACCTGTGATTGCTCATGTGGAATTGTTGGTTTTTTTTCTATGAAATTGTCTTGAAATGATGAAAAGGCAGAAAAACTTCTAAAATTCTTATTATAATTATATATATAATCATTTTGGGTTGACAAACTATCTTTTCTCTCGTGCCGCTCTGGCTGGTCGCTCAATGATTATCCAATCAGAGGGTCTGAATACGCTGACCTCACTGTAGGCCTTCTAGAAGGCCCTGAGTCGCCAACTCATCATCTGATTGGTCGAATCAACAGTTTGGTCTTGTCACGGTAGAGTTACACGTGTCTTCTCTGTGCCTGCCAGGGTTCGGGATGACCACGCCCGCGACCATCGGAGGAAAAGTCTTCCTGATGTTTTACGGCCTGCTTGGCTGTGCCGCCACCATTCTTTTCTTCAACCTCTTCCTGGAGCGCGTCATCACCGTCATCGCCTTCGTTCTCAAGTCCTGTCACGAACGGCGCCGCAAGAAGGCCGTGCTCCCGCAAAACGGACGTCAGGCGTCCGGGGAAAACAGGACGGGCGGCGGAGTGACGGGGGAGGACCTTGCCGGCTGGAAGCCCTCGGTCTACTGCGTCATGCTCATTCTCGGGGCGGCCGCCATCTTGGTGTCGTGCTGTGCCTCCCTGATGTACTCGGCGGCGGAGGGTTGGAGCTACCTGGACTCGCTCTACTTCTGTTTCGTTGCGTTCAGCACCATCGGGTTTGGGGACATGGTGAGCAGCCAGCGAGCTTTCTACGAAGGCCACGCCACCACCGCATACCGGCTGGGGAACTTCGTCTTCATCCTGACCGGCGTCTGCTGCATCTACTCCCTCTTCAACATCATCTCCATCGTCATCAAGCAGGTGCTCAACTGGCTGCTGAGGAGGCTGGAGGCGCCCTGCCGCTGCTGCCTCCCCAGACGGGGTCACCACCGGCACCCCCGACGTAACGTGGTGGCCCCGGGCCACCTCCGCACCCGCAGGGACCCGTCCATCGAGACGGACGCCGTCAACGAGAGCGAGACCGACACCGGTCGCAGGATGTCTGGGGAGATGATCTCCATGAGGGACTTTTTAGCCGCCAACAAGGTGAGACCCCCCCGGAGACGTGGCGGGACGCGTCACATAGCAGCTCCTTCTTATGCAATCGCACATTGATTTCCCCGAGTAATTAGATTTGCTTGTTCACAGGAGGAGCACAAACAACATTTAGTCAATAACCTTGTTTCCCAGAAGCGGTTCTTTCGGAAGTTATTAACTTTTTAATCTTGCCCATAGGTCCTGGCAATCATTACGGTCAGCTATGCCGTGGCATTTAGGATTGATGTATAATAAAATACTTAGGATACTTCGAAGAATCGGTGGTCGAAGTTTGAGAAAAAAAAAAAAAAGAAGCCTACTCAGTCTTCAGGCAATGATTCACATTTTCCCACAAATCTCACATCTGAACAGGAAGCAGCAGCAGCAGCAGCGTTTTGCTGCTGTTTCCAAGGCTACACACACACACACACTCACACACATTATGTGTAAGATTTCTCTGAATATCAATGACATTATTTCTCCACTATTTCCCAGTCAACAGCTCTTTTGGCCACTTGCTATTGCGAGGCGTCCATACATTTCCATATCCACTATTCAGCTGAAAGACAACAACCTGAAGACGCCGGCGGGAATAGACGCCACCTATTAGGCTGAATTAGACGTTGGACTGAAAGGAATCGTGAGGCGATGTGACAAAGCTGTCCTGTTCTTTGCTGAGCTTCTGTCTTCAGTGGAATATCTCTACATTTACATTCTGTACTCAGACCGAAGGAAAAGACTCCAGGTTCCAAAGCGATGAATACCAATGACGTGTTCCCTCCGCCGGCAGGCTCATATTTACAGTGCCAAACCAAAGGCCCCAACATCGATTGATTCTTCTACAAATATCAGAATATTGGCTGTGACTGCAACTTCAGCTTGATGCTGATTAGTAAAACCAAATTAGCAGCTAGTTTACTGAAGAAAGGCAAAACAATTAGAAAACATTGGAGCTAAACGTCAACATGGAATCCTGGGGTTGACTATTATTTTTAGCTGAAGTCACAAGATGCCAAGTAAAATTTTAAGTTTGATTAAACACTTGAAGTCTACGCTTAACATATAACTATGGCACTTTTAGCTTTTGTACCAGTGGCTATATGGCTGTGGTACCAAACAAAATGAGGACAGAAGGTCCAGATAGCCACATTAGCTCCTGCTGCTTTGTGAATAAAATTGCTGCTCTGGAGCTTTAAACCTCATTAAGTTAAAATGTAATTATTTAAAATAATTAAAAACATTTTTTTTTTTACATATATAGTCTGTGGGAAGGGGGATTAAGTGAATTACAGCAAAGAGCGCAGCCATGGAGCATGTCGGAGTTACGTGATGCACCTGAACGCATCGCCCATGTATTGACGGCATGGATCTCGTAACTCAACAGCAAGGTGGCGCAGTGGTTAGCGCAAATCCTGGTCCAGTGGGTCCCTGAGCAAGACCCTCGGTCCCCACCAGCTACCCCCTGAGCTGCTACCGATATTCGGTCAAAATTACCCCCAAGGAGGTCAATTTACAAGAAAAAAAAAAAGTTACCCCGTAAATTAGACGTCTCATTGTTTAAACGTGTGAAATTAGTGGGTAATAGTCCAGATTTTGGTATTCAGAGTCACAAGGCGTCAGTGTTGATCCCAAGTTGCCAGTCCTCACACTTATAGTTAATTTAAGCCCCATTTACACAACAACAGTGCTCAGAGCCACAGCTTTATGAAATTGGCTCCCAAGGTGGAACCTTCAGAAAATACTCTGACTGTCTCAGTGTAACGCTGGAAAATGCAACTTTTTGCCAACACTTGATACGACACATGCGTACGCAGCCATAGTAAATAGTTCCTCTGCACATGCACGAGTGGAAACCTGAAATGTGAGCTGGGCCTTAGGGTCAACGTTAAGCCTCACATGAGATAGGAAACCAAAGTTCTCTGAGAAACGTTTGTATTATATTGTAGCTCACTACAGTTCAAATAAAATGTTGTGCAATCATTACACCAATTACCACAGAGAAATAAATCTAGTTTGACTGAGACTGATATCTTGATTTTCAGTACTTTAAATGCTATATAGTTTTCAACACAATACAATGCTATATCCACAATGGAAAAAGTAAAAAGGACAGTTTACTTGATGTTTCATTTAGCCTCAGAGGTGCTGTACATGATAACAAAAAAGCTTTGGAGCTCGAAGCCTGGAGCTTTTTTTAGCCTTTGAGTGACGGTGATTTTAATAGTAAATCACGGGGTTGCTCAGTTCACTGTCAGTCTGCAGCTTTGCTCCAAACCTCTGAACTGCCACCTACTGATCTGTTCAGCTTTGTGAATGAAATAAAACAAAGCATGCAATTTCTGTCTGAATACTGGACCTCTCTATCTTGACTTTCACCTTTCGTGGAAAAAAAAAAAAGCCCTTTGTCCATATTGTATTCATAAATGAGAGGACAGTAAGAGAGAGAATGGTACAGATGGGAGAAATTGAAAGAGCTGAACGCAAATTTAAACCATGATCATCTGACGATGCTTTTCAAGTGAAAATGCATCGTTATTTGTGTTTTATTTTCAGAAAGGTTTCGAGTTTACGCAGCAATGTTTTGATGACGTTATCCATTTACACAGAAACCGCATAAACACTAAAGAAACATGTCATTTTCATGTGGGGCCACTAGTGGGTGCTGTTGTTTGTTTATGTAATGAAACCACACACTATAAACTTGAACAAAGGAGAGAATAAGGGGCATTCGTATGGACAGATGACGAAGTTGAATTGCGATTACGACACCCAAAATACAATGAAAGTTTTCCCTTTTCACGTAGTGTAAACGAGGCCTTATTTAGGAGAAGGTTTGGTAACACGTGCAAACTATGTATTTTATGTTAACATAAAATGAAGAAACATTTTTTGTGTCTGCTTTTTAGTTAGAATTCACTTGATGATCTGTAATGACAGAGGGTCCCGTATTCTGACTTTCAATGTTGTGTAAATGTATTTATCTATTGGGTTTTGTCTGAAAATCTGCACTTAGCATGTGTGTCAAAGTAAATTAAGATTAATATGAATCTACTGGCATCCCTGGATGAAAACATCACAGGGTAATTGGATGTAGAGCAGCCAATAATGAACAGATCTTGAAAAGGATGTAACAAATAACACGACAATTACGCCATTATTAATCAGGACAACCCATGGACACGTAAATGTCAGATGTCATCCAAACTCTGGCCCCGTGGGGACGCCCTACTGAATTTAATACTGTCTGGCACATGTTCCATAACGTTTCACATCAGTAGGGACACTGTAGACACTGAAAGAGAAACTTTCCCCTTATGAAAGAGGAAAATCGGGCTTGTTTTAGTCATATTTGTTTAGTTTTCGTTGCCTTTTCTTTGCTCAAATTGACAAAGCAAAGAGGAAAAGTACCATCTGCTCGGTGTGCAGCACCCCGGTGAGCTCTGCAGTGAATTCAGCCAAACACGTTGCCGTAATCCTTGTTTTGCAAAACTGCACAAACCCAGGCAGCTTCCTCCTTTTTTTTTATTTTTTTTACATTTGCTCTTTCCTGTCCATGTCTTCCTCTAGGTGAACTTGGCCATTATGCAGAAGCAGCTTTCCGAGATGGCCATCGGGCATCCGCGCCAGTCCAGCTCCAGCTCCCGTCAGAACGGCTTCTCGGGAGGGGTTGGCGCCCTCGGCATCATGAACAACCGACTGGCAGAGACCAGCGTGGACAGATAGGGGGCAAACTCTCTCAGGAAGGAGACGAACACACAATGGGGGGTTGCCTTCGCGGCAAAAGCCGAGAAGGTTTCATGCTCCTGGACGAAAGGCTCATCCCTGACAGCTTCGATCAAAAACATCGCAAGAACATGGCTGCATAAAAGATGCATGATAGTTTGCTGGAGTCTCGCATCTGGATGAAACATCATAGTGCTGAAATGCCCCCCCTCCAGTGAGGAATCCAGTTTCCATGGTGATTAAAAAAAAAAAAGAAAAAAAAAAAAGCTGCCTCGAGCCTTTGTATCGTAGCAAAAACCCTGATGCACTACTTCTTCCTCTCATCTACAGTAAATCACAACACTCACCATGACTCGACCCACTGTATCCGTCGCTGTAATGGGTATATATGAGAGAAAAGTATCTTTAATAAAGTGGGCGCTTCACGGTTTTGTGTCTGTAAGTCATTAAACAAACGAAAATGAAGCCGGATTTCTTTTATAGGATTCAGAGGCCTCCGTCTTCGTCTTCTTCTTCCACTCCATTACTACTGACAAAAGGGGCTCATTATGAACAGTGTCTCGGGGACGTTTGTGGGGGATTACTCGCTATGCTACTGCACGTGATGGGAGCAGACTTGAGGACACGTGCAGGTGCTCTGGGCTGACATAAATTCAGTGAGACAACTACTTCCTGTTCCCCATTCCTTTGGTTGTGGCGTCGTTAGTGTCACTGACTTAGAACCTGCGAGCAGCCCGGAGCCCGAGTGACTCAGGGACATTACATCATAGATCATCGAGGAGAATTCACAGGCGCCGTTATTCTCATTCCACACGCAGAAGATGACATTGAAATTACCGTTAAGAATCCTCCAGACTCCTGCTGTCCTTTTGACATGAGTCGCTGGGCTTTATCGTGTGCGAATTAAGAGTGTTGGATCTCCAGGGGACAAGAAGCGAGAGTCGGTCTTGTTTCGTGTCGTCTTGATAAAGAGGGAAACGCCACAAAGAGTCAAGACGCCGCCAAAGGTGTGCGAGGCTTCATGTTTAGATGTGAGTGAACAGTATCTGTGCGTCGTCTCAATCATACAGATGTGCAATCGAACAGGTTACTTCCTCAGACGTGCTCTGAATTATATTACACCGTCAGCCGTAGCATGTTAGCGGTGCCAGAAATACAGATTCAAGAAATTAAACATCTGCGCCGCCATGAAACGCCGACGGTCGTATGCCGTTTTTTTTTTTTTAACCAATGAAAAAGTTGGTCATGAAAGTTTTTGTTTTCTTCGTCTGCTCAATGTCATTCATGTGAGGAGCAGTTAAAACCCATTTTGAAAAAATAAATTCCATTAAGTTAATACACAAGTCTGTGAAATAACCTGCGGCACTAATTCATACTTATTCATTTATAGATATGGGGACTATTTTATGTTCTGTAAAACTGCAAAGTGCACTTCCGTTATTCTTGCAACCAGGTTTGTTCTTTTGTTGGATAATTACATAGCACTTCATGTCTTAGTCATTTATAAAATGTTCTGATAATATTAAAGGATGACTTTACAGTTTTGTCTTGAAAAATGTGGTTTATGTAAGTTCCATTACTTTTCCTATTTTGGTACAAAACAACCGCAGTCCCATCGCCAGGCTGACAAAAGCATCGTAATTGAATTGGGATTTAATGTTGTCGGCATCAAGTGAGAAAAAGAGGTGGATTATATCCGCGCTGGGAATATTTGTTATAGAAATATTCGTATATTGGTTATTGGCAAATGTCCAATATCACGTCTCCCCTCGTTTTGCGGTCCGCTCTCATCAGCTCACTGGGTCAGTCGGCCATTACTAATAGATCATATGAATGTTTGTCGGGATACACGCCAAGATTAAAACAATAAATAGAGTCTTCTCTTTGATTAGAAACCCAAACAAGCACATGTAAGTGGATTCAGAAGAGAGTAATTCACAATAAATATCTCACTGCTGATTGTTCAGGGTACAAATTTATAAATGACTTGATTTGGGTTAAGAAAAGATCACACTGTACGTTTAACATATACAAATATAAAGTGTATAAGATGTAAGAATTTTATCAAATTCTTACATCTTATAAGTCAAACTGCAGAGAGACAAGATAACAAGGTGCTTCTTGAGGTTTGTTGGGTTTTCTTTTGTTACCTTCGCCCACATTCACCTGTTTGTTTGTGACTCCAAACACCATCGACTACTCACTCGTCCCTTTAAACGTCGGCTGTCACGCTCAATGACCACCAGTCAGCCGTTACCGTGGAAACCGGGAGATGACAAACACAAACTCCTCCACACCTCCATCACGCTTCCTTACTGTTCACGTCAGACGCGGGATGGGAATCTGTTGCCAACACCTCCGCTGTGACTGGGGGGGGGGGGGATCTCACATAAACCGTGTATATCAGTGAAAGACACGTTTATCTTTAACGGCATGAGACTTCCCTGCGTTACTTTCCACAACTGATTGGTCAGTGTCATCTGAGATTTTCAGAAATGTTGTAGAAATTCATAATATTTAGATCTTAACAAAGTCCGATGATAGATTAACATGTTCATTTGTATATAATGGTGAAAACTCTAGACTGTTTACACGACAATGTTTTCAAGTGAAAATAGAAAACTTTTGTTGTGTTTTGGGCGTCTGTTGACACAAGAAAGGCTCTCAACGTGGAACTTTTTATAAACGTGCCGACTCCATGTAAACTAGAGGGAAAAGAAGCAACTTTTTGAAAATCCTCCATTTCCATATAGACAGTGGAAACACTGCTACTGCAAGACGGCCGTAATAAATAGTCAATATCAACAATAACAACAATGTTTTCCTCCAGAGTGTCATGACTCTCAGTCCATCTTCTCCTGGGACTTGGTAGTATTATTAAGCGTCGTTGTAATAACAACATATCTTTGTTGTCTGTCCAAAGGAATGTCCGTGTACTCGCCATTGTTAATGTTTACAAGGGTGCATGGGTGTGTAGTTTCATTGCAGAATCAAATAACAGCACCTGCTAGTGAAAACATGAAAACTACATCATTTTCAGTGATTCTGCTGTTTCCGTTGTAAAAACGATGTCCATTTACACAGAAATTGCATAAACGCTGAAAATACTGCAGTTTATTTTTGGGCCACTGGTGGGTGCTGCTTTTTGTTTTTGTAATAAAAAACGCACGCTACGGACATTCATATGGACAGACGAGTTGGATTATTATTAGAGTCCCAGGAGAATATTGTCATTAAAATATAGGTATACTTCAGTGTAAATGAGCTCTATACTACAAAACATTGCAAAAATAAACATAACATTTGTTTGAAACCAGCTCCCTAACAAGGTGAAGGAAAAAGATTTGGTGATCATTCTGTATATATTTCTTTTAAAAGCAGTACATCGAAAGGTAACGACTACTCTTAATGACACTAGTGTTAAAATACACACCCGCTGATTCACTAAAAATGAGTTTAATTTCAAATTAAATTATTAAATACCAGGGGGGGGGGGGGTAACCCAGCTGTCAAATCATAGCATTGAAATCATTTCAATGGAGACAAATATGTCTAGTTTTAAACTCTGTGTTACAGACAAACACACTGACACGCTGATACACACAACAGTATAATAGAGAATATCTCAAAGAAAGCTGTGTGGATAACAGGGCGGACTCTGATTTTATGTACATGCACAAAGACTCTTTGTAAAAGCTTCTTTTTTTCTTTTTTTTTTCCTTGTCTCACAGAGTTCCTGATAGTGCCATTGCATGTACTCGATAGGAGATGAAAGATGCTCTAATGGATCAGTCATGTGGGGTCCGACATTATGTTTGATTACATTGTGCTGCAGAGGTCGCTTTCATGTTACTGCGGAGAGAAAAGTTGAGAACAGTTGAGAGCCACACAATGTCAAGATGTTGTTTTATGTGAATTAATATAACCTCAAACAATCATCTGTCATTTGAAAGCAACACTCCATCTGAACCCCTTTTCCACAGCAACACTTCAAGATGAAAATGCATAGTTTCATGTTTTGCGAAAAGCTTCGCGTTTTGAAAATGATGTCTGTTCACACATGCGACAGCAGAAATGCTGAAAACAGTATAGTTTTCACGTTGGGCCTCTAGTAAGCGCTGTTGTTTATCTCTGTAAAGAAACCGCACACATTTGTAGAAAACATTACCTGTAAACATGAATAATGGGAGGACATGGACATTTGTATGGACAAATTACCAAGTTGGATTTCTATTCCTCGTAACTCTAAATGATAAAATTACCATTTTCTACCAACAAACTACATATTGTCCCTTTGACACACCTTCTTATATACTATAGTTTTACCTATTTATGCTTTCTTATATTGTTTCTTTTATATCCTACATATTTTCCCTATTTTTCCTTTTTTTTTCATTCATGGTGGTTGATAGTCGTCACATTTTACTGCCATACATATATGTGTTTGTAACAAATTTTTAAAAAAGAGATTGATTTAATCATATTCTTTATTAGTCATGCCACTCTGGAGGCCGTCATCGTTGTCATCGTCCATCTACTTGTACATGTCCAGAATTACATATTTACTATGGTCCTGGTGCCAATGCGTAGTAGCAGCGTTTATGTCATCTACACAGAGACATAAAGTGTTTTTTCGTAAAGTTGTGTTTTTCCCCGTTTCCATGGAGACAAAGTTGAAGCATTTTCAAATAGTTCCACCTTGAGAGCCTTTTTTTTTTTTTTTTTTTTTTAAAGTTGTACTTTTACTGGCTCTAATTATTGTGTATTAAAAGTTTAGCATTTGCATTTGAAGACGTTGCTGTTACTGAAAAGAAAACACAAAAACAATGTTGTGGCGTAAGCGGAGTCTGCCTCGCTCCTACTACCTGTGCAGGCGTGAACAACTCCAGACGTCTGGAGGGGTCCTGTGAAGGTGAGACCCATCTCCATATGACATACCACTGATGTTCTGCTGAACAAATCCATCAAATATAATGACAGGTCCTTGAACAGGTGGTCTGTATTTACCACAGTAACATCCACGTGGACCTCAGGACTCGATGTTTGACTTCATGCGCATGACCGTGTGTTCAAGGTGTTGACTTGACCTCTGAATTCCCCCAATGTCAATACGATCAAGCTTCTGTTGATCAAACAAGCGTTTCTCTTTTCTTACATCCATTAATCCCTCTCACGCTCTGTCTCCGCTAATCAGGGTTATGCAGTCATTCTCAGATTCTATTTTTCATGTATATATTGTTATTATATTAATTCTACAATTATTTACTATTCATTCTATTTTTAGCTCGAGTCTCATGTTAAAATGTCTATATTTAAAACGTTGGTGTGCTTTTTCATTAAGATTAGAGGTTATTACATGAGTTAGATCTTTTTTGATAGTCACTTCTTTCGCCCACGTGTAGTAATGCTAATTTATAATAATAAGAATAATAAGATGTATTAAGATTATGACTGGCCACTAACACAGTTATGTGTGGAACTGAGATAAGGAGTTCAACCAGGGCTGCCAAACACAATTTAGTTCAATCAATGGCCACACACGTCTCAATTTCATCTTGAGTGTGCCTGACTGGTGAAATAGTGTCATAATAACATTTAAAGGAGCCAATTATAAGGAAATCTGTTGCAAAATACAATGAAATGCCCCCCCAAATTGTCTTTCATTGCTGTTGCACTATGGGTGTTTTTACAAACTCACCCTGACAGTGAGGCTTTGAGACTAATGCCACTTTGCTGGCTCTCATGGCAGCACCACCAATATCTCACCTCGGGTCTCAGTGTTGTGTTGTGTCTGTTACTCTTAAGATATTTGTTTAAAAAGAAATCTATGTTTTCTTGGAAATTTCTACAGTTCACTTGGTGCATCTTGTGGACCGGTTTTGGCCCACGGGCCTTATGTTTGACTCCCCCGAGTCGAAACGATACGAACGGTACCAGCTGTGGTTTAATTTGAATTAAAATGGAGGAACAGTGGTATTGCACATCACTGACACACCTCCAGCTACTGATCGCGGGACAAAGAAGTACACACACGTGTCGGCAGCATATGTGGAGTCACCAATTATCCCATCAAACACAGAATGTAATATCAAGGCGAAGTACCTAAACACGGAAATACCCCAGCCCACCGGTGTAGCGCTCTCTTCTTACTATGAGGCAACAACATCAACCACAGTGCTACAATATCTGACAGGTGATTATATTATCATGGGTAATAGCTGAATAATACACGCCACCTCTTGACATGCCTCTCTTGTAACAAGTTATTCCCATCGTATGTCGGTGACCGTAATGCTCATCAGAACACATGAACACATCGGACTACGGGGACTGTTGAGTGCCCACAATTAGCTGATTACTTTGAAAACGTCATTAAGCTGGAGCAGATACATTGTCAACCGTGACACATAATTATCCATATTTAGTGAGCGTGGTGGAGAGACACAGTGAGATCCAGGACCCATGTGCAGGCTACACTCTTCACGGGCTGAAGAACAACAAGGCCATATTGATTTTGCAGCATTATCCTGTACTCTTCACCTATTTAAATGCATCTCAACCTTGTGCATTCACTCGTGAAATTCTGCCTCTTTTGTCCTTCAATGTATTTTGATTTTCTATACAACAGATGTGTTTTTTGGTTTGTTGGGCCACGTCATTCAACACATTCAGATGCAAGATTCGCCTTCCAGGATCAACGTTCAACACCTGTGCCATGGAAAGGCTCAAGGCCAGTGCTCGTCTTGACTGCATGTCACTCAGGGCAACATTTCAAGGATGCAATTATGGACCTCTGACCTGAAACACAACCACCACACTGAGACAATAACAAAATCAGGTCACTGCCAGCTGAAAAGTATTGCAAGAATTAATGGATGTCTGACGGAACGAGAGTCAGAGAAACTTTTACATGCATTTCTTTTCTGCAGGCTGGATTATTGTAACTTTGTGTTTTATAGGTCTTAATTTAAAGTGTGTTAGACAACTGCAGCTCGATTATAGTCCTCACCAACACAGAGAGGGTGGAGTCTAGAAATCTGGTCTATAAAGTTTTGAATATTCTCAGGCCTAAACAATAGATTAAACTTCTTTAGATTTTTCATTTAATATACTTTCCTAACCACTTTGTTTTATTGCATCTCCTAATCCTAACTGCTTAGTATTAAGATGCTTCATCGCTTAGTTTTACTGTGTTTCTTCTATTTCTTGTAATGCACTGTATAACACCATTGTGTTTGAATGGTGCTATACATATAAATCCCCCATGCCGTGATGCACTACACTCTAATCATGACTTCACTGGGACATTCAAGTAAGCATTTCCTTCCAAACTAGTTTGTCAAGTAAAAACAATATAAACAATTCAGCAATAGATTAAAATTAATGAAAACTCATACACTTATTTTTTATCCTTGAAAGATTCCCAGTTACATGAACGCACCATGATGTCACTGGACGCGGAGTCAGCGCGGGGCAGTTTTGGTCCCACAGACTTCCCGTAGATTCTACTACGTCACCACTAAGCGACGAGCAACAATGGTAAGTGAGCAAGCAGTTTTCTCCGCGGCTCGTTCCTTCATTTAATTTAAGCCCATAATCCGCCAAAATGACGCCGTTTACTCGGTTTGATACTGTTTTGTTTGTGTTTTTATGTAGTTCCAGCGTGGATCATGTGTTAGTTAAGGATTTAAATGGAGTGACGAACCTTGTAGCCGAAAGCTAATAACGTTAGCTATTATGAGTTAGCTCCCGTTAGCAAAGTCATTCATAAGGTCTAAACTGTTTTTTCTTCAAATGTTTTTATTCGCCAGATCTCTTCTCTGTACCTTTGTCTTTGCTTATTGTCTACCGCAAGCGTTAACTTGACATTTTTGCGTGTCATGTTAACACAAACCTTTACGCTAAATATCTGTGTCAGTGGTAAATCTTCGTTTGCAACAGGAGACGTTTTCCAGTATTTCTCTTCAAACTGCATTTACAAGCTCCATATGTTGTTGTTGTTGTTGTTGTTGTTGTTGTAGGGTCAAAGTCAGAGTGGAGGACACGGTCCAGGAGGGGGGAAAAAAGATGACAAGGTGAGGATGACACAGCTTCTGCCAGCTAACGCTAAACACAATACTACAGATTCACCATCTCATCTACCGTCAACTGTAATAATTTACTGAAACACAGTGGTATAATGTGCTCCTACATGGTCATGATCTATTCTCTAATTTTAAACATTTTCCCAACTTTTGAAAATTTGAGTTATCAATACAATGTCTTAAAGCAGTGATTCCCAAGCTGTTTCTCGAGGTACCCAAGTCTTACCATTTTAAACTTGGGCCACCCACTCCCCCACCACACAATGTTCAAATACCAAGAAAAACAAAACATAACACACAATATGTGAAATTCTTTGCTAAACTTTAAAGTTGCTTTCCTTTGAGGATAAACTCTTTGGGTCTTATCATTCTCAATTTGTTTCGCCACAAGATGCATTCAATTCAAATCTTGTCCATTGTTTCAGTGAAGTCCTATTTTATTTAACTCTGTTGGTGTGCTCTTATTCTTTTTGAGTGGTGGTGGACTAGAGGTTAGAGAAGCAGACCTGAGATGTGTTCGTTTGCTGGTTTGAATCCAGCAGGTTTACCACTATTGGCCCCTGAGCACTGTCCCAGATTAATTTCTTAGTTTTCAATTCGTCTTTCTCTTTAGCCTCCCACTGCTTACACTTTCAATGTGAACACTTCAACGTCATTAGTGTCATATATGAATTTAATGCTGAATCACCTTTTTTTTTCGCCACAGAAAATGTTATACCCCTTACAATCAGGAGGGGTTTGCAATCCCCTTGTGAATCTTTGGAGTGGACTTGAGTGCCTCGGGAACTACTGTCTTGATTAATTGTCACTATTGTGTCTCATGCTATTTTTTTTGCTCAAATGTAGGATAAGAAAAAGAAGTATGAACCTCCAATTCCAACCAGAGTTGGCAAGAAAAAGAAGAAGACCAAGGGACCTGATGCTGCGAGCAAACTACCCCTGGGTAATTGATATGTCACAGTGGACAGTGTCTGTGGTTCAAATATGTAATTAAGGCTTCATGTTTTGTTTGATTTAAGAAATGTTGTAGCGGGTAGCCTACTCACACTCTGGTCAGGATCGTTAAAAACTCCTGACAGCGCTTTATAACAGATGTTTTGGACTTCTCCCTGCTCCAGAGCGCCCACAAGGATCTCCTTATTAGGCTTTCTGCTGATTTTCATAGTGAACAATTCACCAAAATAATATGTTTGAGCAGGGAGACGTTGAAAACATGCAGGACTGGCCCTCCAGGATCAACCTTCAACACCTCTACCCACAGAATTTTCAAAACATTACCAAAGGATTTTATTAAACGCCTTTTTAAATTGTTTTGATGATGTTGAGATGTCTTAATGTAAATGACTCACTGGGATGTTTCTGTCTTTCAGTCACACCTCACACTCAGTGCCGTCTGAAGCTGTTGAAGCAGGAACGTATCAAAGATTACCTCCTGATGGAGGAGGAGTTCATCAGGAACCAGGAGCAGATGAAGCCCCTGGAAGAGAAACAGGAGGTCAGCCACGCTCTCCATCCATCCAATCCACCTTCTATACCAATTAAGCGCTGCAGCTGAGGCTATGTGTGAAGACAGGGTGCATCCTGGACACATCATCAGTCCATCACAGGGCAAACAGAAAGGGGCAGACAACCACATTTACTCACCTGAGAAATTTAGAATGTGTTTGGACTACAGGAGCATTTAGTGCAGCAAAGGGCCTCCCCCAAGCGTATCACCACAAACCAAGAGTGAGCTCCGCTACGTGCTATAATAGTGTCCGGTTTATTGTAACAGGAGGAGAGGTCAAAGGTGGACGACCTGCGAGGAACCCCCATGTCCGTAGGCACCCTGGAGGAGATCATAGATGACAACCATGCCATCGTGTCCACTTCGGTGGGCTCGGAGCATTACGTCAGCATCTTGTCGTTTGTGGACAAAGATCTTCTGGAGCCGGGCTGCTCCGTCCTGCTCAACCACAAGGTGAGAGTCACTGCTCCAGTCTCTTCACTGTGCCTCGGAGTTGTTAATATTCTGAGCTTGACTGCTGGAAAACAAAAAATAAAACCCATATATGTCATCATAGGTCCATGCTGTAATCGGGGTGTTGATGGACGACACTGATCCTTTGGTGACGGTCATGAAAGTAGAGAAAGCTCCACAAGAAACGTACGCTGACATCGGAGGACTCGACAATCAGATCCAGGAGATCAAGGTACAGTTCAATAAAGAACTTTATTAGCAAACAGTCTTACTTCGCGATTCTCCTAATGCCTCAAATTGTGATGGTTTTTTTTTACTTTTCCCAAACAGGAGTCAGTGGAGCTGCCCCTCACACATCCAGAGTACTACGAGGAGATGGGCATTAAGCCTCCCAAGGGAGTCATTTTATACGGACCGCCTGGCACAGGTGAGGTCCTGAAACACAAAAGTAAAACTCTTCCTGCTGTGAACAAGGAGCTAATATACGTATTCATCCTGTTGTGTTGTAGGCCAGTTTGAAGCTCGATCGTGAAACAAAAGGAATAAATGTGGTATTAAGCCACATTTAAATAATTTTCTCACAATGAAAAGCTCTTCATCAGTAGGAACTAGGGATGCAACGATATGAAAAATGTGGCCATAGCAACACATAATCCTCTGCGCAACTTATAACGTGTCTAAACAAAGTTCCCTATGAAAGCGCTTACGTTCTCCACACCCATTGTTATGTCGGCTCACTGTTGTTTATTGGACAGATGCTGATTTTATATTCTTTTACAATAATGACCCAAATCGTCTGATTCAGATATTGAGACTGACATAGTGTGCATTCTTAGTAGATTCAGATTCCTTTATCATTCAGGCAAATAACATCAGAGATGCACTGCTGAGGGAAAAGACGGCACAGAGTCACCAAGTTATGAAAACAGTCCAGCGGCCCTGATTCTATTGTTCTGAGTGACGGAGCCACGGTGTTTTGTTTTCTTTATTTTCCCAATGTTGATGAAAAGGTCAAAAGGAAAACAAATCATTCTGAATGTATCATTTGTGTAATTCAGCTCCTAATCGATTGATACACAGAAAGTCGGAGACGAATGGATGCCTCGTCCATACCCCTTGTGCTTCTGACCACAGTTTGACATCACTGGTGAATTCCGTCAGCGCTGCTGCAGAAAGGAAAAAAGTGCCCAGTCAGGGCAATAACCTGAAAGATACATAGACACACGATTCGCAGAGTTTAATTAAAGCATGATAATAAAGCCGCCGACCATTGGAATTGTCTGAGTGAAACATTTGGAAAATAGTGACTTTATGAACGTGACATAAAAATGTGAACAGGATCAAGTCGTGAGGAGGCGGCTGCGCTTTGATTCAGTCGTAAAGTCGAGTACCATCCCTCCCGTTTTTATGAGCGCTTTTATGGAGCGCTACAGGCCATCGCCATTAAAAGAAACATAAAGTTTAATTCCCACATGAAAGCAAAAAGAATAAAAAAAACTGTTGGTAATACTTACATCTTTGTTCATTTGTTTTTGGATCCAATTAGAACTTCACAGACATGATGGCAAACTTATCATGGCTATTTTTACTACTCCAACCAATTAATTAGAGTCTTAAAAAAACAAAAGATATTCACATTTTATTTTTTAAGGATGTACATTAATTACGTGAGACGACTTCTATTATTTCTGCCTAAGAAGTTTGACCTTTCATCTGGTCACAGAACCAAATGATAAAGCTTGAAAATGACGACAATCTCAACATAAAAAGTCTGTTTTAATAAAACCTTCCGCTACAAAATACAGTGAAATGTCCAAAGAATGTGGGGAGCGTTCACATTTCTTTATTTGATCCGGACCAGAGTTCTCTTAAGAGATTCTGGGTTTGATTTGGACGTCTTCAAACGCTCCCCCGCACCCCGCGATCTCCGGTCCCCTGGAAAACATGGGTCTCAGTTCTCATACAAACAGTTGTTTGTTTATAATTTGTCGCCCGCTTTACTGAAAAACATCTCCGTGAGGCTGAATTATTGACGGTGAAAGAGCTTTAAAGTCAGACGGGCGCTGATCGCTCAGATTGGAACATGCGTCACACATATGCAAGAAAAGTTTGTTCATATATTGATTCAACCACTGAAACCTTTGACAAACCTGTTGTTGGGTTTCTCTCTGTTGAAAACACCTAGAAATGACTGTTTGTATGCGGTGCTGTATAAATAAAGTTGAATCGAATTGAATTACTCGCCCACCAGGTAAGACGCTGCTGGCCAAGGCCGTAGCCAACCAGACGTCGGCCACCTTCCTGCGCGTGGTGGGCTCCGAGCTGATCCAGAAGTACCTGGGGGACGGGCCCAAGCTGGTGCGAGAGCTGTTCAGGGTGGCGGAGGAGCACGCGCCCTCCATCGTGTTCATCGACGAGATCGACGCCATCGGCACTAAACGGTGGGCTCTGTTTTCACACTCTGAGCAGGGAGGACATGTTGGACGTTCCAGTGTGAGAACTGTCTGAATGTCTCACGAGTTTATTTTTATTTAGTGCTGAAGGACCTATAAACAGCAGGTTTTATTTTATTTTAACCGTCTGATGGTAAAGCGAGCTTTAGTTTTGTTGCTTTCACCTTCTGAGAAATGTTAAGATATATTTAAAAATATATATATATAATTTTTTCCACTACCTTTGCAAGTAGTGATGCCTCCATACCAGTACTGCCCAGACCCTGCAAGGCTTCTGATTGAGGCTGGATATCGACCGGCTTGAATAAGGAATGTGCGGATAAATGCCTTTGCCTTAAACTAACAATACGTCAGTGAGCTGGCGGTGGCGAGAGGATCGTCTCATTCCTGTGGTTATAAGCTGAGGTGATTGGACGACGTGTGAGAACCCAAAACACAAAAATACAAACCAGCTGACCGCTGGAAAACATTCAAACCGTTCTAAAGTCTGCAGTCAAGTACGTGTGGTTATAAAGGGATCTTCATTTTTGGAGTAGAAGAAGAAGAGTGGAGGAGTTCACGTGGTGACATGACGTATAACCCCATAATGTCGGCCGGTAGACTTGAGCTTGTGTTCTCCTGTTCTGCGTTAACGCAGGTATGACTCCAACTCGGGCGGCGAGAGGGAAATCCAGAGGACCATGTTGGAGCTGCTCAACCAGCTGGACGGCTTCGACTCGCGGGGAGACGTCAAAGTCATCATGGCCACCAACCGGATAGAAACCCTGGACCCGGCTCTGATCAGACCTGGTCAGTGGGCGTCGGGTCGGACGGGAAAATATTCAGGATCGTTTCTGCTTTTGAAAGTTAAAGACTCGCTGTGGCGTCGCCTTTTAGAAAGGAAGCCGCCACACCGACGCCGGCTCGATTGATCGGCCGCGTGTCGTGATGTCTACCGGTTACAGTACGATTTAAAAAAAAAAAAAAAAAAAAAAAAAAAAAAAAACACCCTCTCACCACATCCCGTTGGCTCTCCTCTTCTTCCTCCTCCTCAGGGAGAATCGACCGCAAGATCGAGTTCCCGCTGCCAGACGAGAAAACCAAACGCAGGATCTTCCAGATTCACACCAGCCGCATGACGGTCGCGGACGACGTCACCCTCGACGACCTCATCCTGGCAAAGGACGACCTGTCGGGAGCAGACATCAAGGTGGGGATGCTTTGGTTTTTCTCCATCACAAAGTTTGTGTTTCTCCTTTGTTTACCCATGTAACTTATTAACATTCTATCATGAAGAAAAAGAAAAACACTGCTTTTTTTTTTTTTCAGCATTTTATTTAAATTACTGTCACAGCTCTTACTGACGCAGTGAGTTTAATTAATGCTGAAGAATGAGCAACAATTGGACACAAATATAAACGGTCTCAGTTTTCAGGTCCCGCCTCCTTTTGGTGTGGATTTATTGTGACGTGCTGCTCCCACGCTTCTTTTTTTTCCCCGTGAAGTTCTCTCTCCTGACGCGTCTCTTTTCGCCCGTTTCTTGGACCTTTCGGCAGCCGCCTCCACCTCCGCCTTCGCCTCCACCTCCACCATCTTGCTTGAAAGCATTGACTGGCTGTACTGTGGCGCACGTGACAAAAACTAAAACAACTATTTCTTGCTGTGCTGGTAGTTTAAAGCCACAGGTGGCTCATTACTGCCACACTGTGGTCGGGCTGCTTACGTTTCTAAAAAGTAAATAAAAGATGTTATAAATCAGTGACTGAATGAGTTGACGACTATTTTAATAATCGATTAAATGTTCATTGTGGTGCAAACGGGGCCTTGGTGAAGTCTCCCAGGACGACAGGTTACATCTTACTCCTCCAGGTGTAGCTGTGCTGAGAAGTGAATAAACACCCCGGTGGCGTTTTCTTCATTTGCTGTGGCCTGCCTCTGTGACTCCAGCTCCTTATTGATCGTCTTGACGTGCTGGCAGTGAGCCAGTTCGCACTGTGGTTCAGCAGGAGGAGGAGGAGGAAAAAAGCCAAGATGAAGCCGTTTGACAGAAAAAAAAAAAAAAATCCCACTGGGGCTGATTCTCTAAATGACTTTCATGTCAACACTTAATTACCCTTAGTGGCTTTTCCATTCAGTTAACTGTACTCTGGGAGCTGTGACTCAGCTCTGCTGCCCTCTTGTGGTGAGAACAGCAGCTGCAGCCTCCCCCAAGCCACTGTTGGTTTAATAGTTCAACGCAGCCCCGTCACTCGTGCTGCTCGATAATCCTGCTGATAAGCTGTTTGCGCATTTCACTGTTTGTGGATTTTCACACGAGTCGCTCGCTTAATCAGGAAGGCTAAACACACAAAGGCTGGGCCCGCTGACAAAGAGCCTCATTGTTTCTGCTCTCCACAGTACAGGACGCCTTTTTATTTATTATTATTATTCTAATAAATTCTCACCCTGGCTTTGTCCTCCAGGCCATCTGCACAGAAGCCGGCCTCATGGCTCTGCGCGAGCGCCGCATGAAAGTCACCAACGAAGACTTCAAGAAGTCCAAGGAGAACGTCCTGTACAAGAAGCAGGAGGGGACGCCGGAGGGGCTTTACCTCTAACCTTCACTTCAACAACCTTCTCTCCCGCCGCCGCCTCCGCCTCCTCCTCCTCTTAATCTATCGCTGAGTGAACGTGTGAAAGAGACGAATCGGCCGTCGTCTCCCCAGAGAGTTTTGATATATTTTGTGCACGTCGTGTCTGGCTTCTGACCCCCCCCCCTCTTTATGTTACCGTCATGTGTTCCAACTATAAATAAAGACAAAAATAAACGGCGACGGTGTGTTAGTCATTGCTCCACCTTAAGATTCCTCTATAGCAGGGGTGTCAAGCTTAAGGCGCTTTGTATTTTGCATCACATAGTTTCATCAGAATTTACTTTATGTTGAGATTGCAGTGATCTTTGGTCGCGATCGGTTTCGCAAAAGTATCAACATTTCCATCACGTTCACTCAAGCGCCACAACAACTGACAACTACAACTTAATGCTTATTTGTAATATTTATTATAATGTACACGGTCCCTGAACAATAAACAAACTAAACATTTGGCGGGAGCAGAAGACGCGTTTTCAAAAGACCTGTGTTTTCAGCCGCTCCGAGCACTGTCGCGTAAACGGACGGCCAGAACGCGAATACCCCCCCCCCCCCCCCCCCCCCCCCCCCCCCCCCCTTCACTTGCTGTGTTTGTCACTTGGGTTTGCTCTATACCGACTTCACCAGTGGGCCCGCGACACTCGCAGATGGATTATTCAGCTCTGTGTTGTTTGTCCTCTGTGTCACCAACACTCCCATTAATATGCAAAGTCATGTTTTCTGCCCTCCCACCGTCTTCCTCGCATTGCGGGAACGGCGGCGCAGCGGACCTGAAGAACTACTCTCGTCTGTTGGCCGCTAATTACGAGAATATTCCGTCGGACTCCCACGCTCTCGATTGAATCTGGAGGTCGGGATGAGATAAAACAGCGTTTTACTCAGACGTTGCCTGCAGCAGCTGGAGAATGTCAGTGCACTAATGCTTCACTTTTAAGTGTTTTTTTGTTTTTTTTTAAACAAACAAAAGAATGCAGAGCGTGGCCGCTTGCATGTTTTTTTGCAGCCTTTTCCATTTCGGCTGTCTTCGATTCAAATCGGCCCTCTTAAGTTAAGTAAATCCAGCTAAGCTGGCCCTGCTGCAGTCCCGACACGCGCGCAAGCGTTGATTTAATTCCTCCTGATGTGGAGCCATGTGTAACCCGGTGCTCAGCAGAAAAAAAGAAAAGAGAAAGTGGGCCCCCGTGCAGCAAGGGCCCATCGCACCGGCTCGAGTGAGAGCAGAGCTTCTTGTGCCGCAGCACACGAGGCCTATTAAATCAGTCACGCATCTCGACCACAGCTCGTACATCAGCAAATGCAGGGCGGAAGAAAAAAATAATTTAAATCAAGCGTGGCATGTTGGGGAGGAGAGAGAGAGAAAGAAGTGTGTGTGTGTGTGTGTGTGTGTGTGTGTGTGTGTGTGTGTGTGTGTGTGTGTGTGTGTGTGTGTGTGTGTGTGTGTGTGTGTGTGTGTGTGTGTGTGTGTGTGTGTGTGTGTGTGTGTGCGCTCTAATGAGGCAAATGTAAAATAAAATAAAAAACCCTGGGTCGGGTGTTTGTAAAGCACATAGTGATGCTGCAGTACTGACCACACTGAAATGTCACATCCACATCCATCTTTACTCAAGATCACGTTGCGAGAGCAAACAGTCCTCCCAGAGACACTTCATCTCTGCACACACACACACACACACACAAGAAAAAGAACATTGTGATCATTTACTATCAGTATATATATATATATATATATTTTTTTTTTTTAATATGTATTTTGTCTCCAGTCAGCCTCTTTTCACAGCTTCAAGGTGAGAAAAATGTGAATGTTAGTTACCAAACTTCAACACTTCTTTTTTTTTTTTATTTACACTGATAAGCCACAACATTATGGCCACCGGCCGAGTGACGTATGGATCGCCCTCATGATGCCGCTTCACCTTCCTCACCTGACCGTCACACGGTCCGTGGGACCGCGGTGCAAAACGATACGGGCGCTCCAAGCTCTGACACGTAGAGACACTACTCTGTTAAAGAACCAGTACAAGTACTAACCTTTAGCGACTTACCGATATGAGTACTTATCATACTGTATGTCAGAATTATTGAAACTCCACGTGCAAACGATGCACTATGGGCGCCGGAAACTGAAGCCCGGGTGACCGAGCTCATATTTAATGAGCGTATCAGTCATGCTTAAATCATGTTTAGCATGTAGCGGAGCCCTGAAACTCTTTAGCATGTAGCATGTAGCACGGCTTGGACTTAGGTGCTGAGCAATTAAACTCTGGTGATTAAGTTGCTGGTGTCGTACGTACTACTTTTCGCCTCCTCTTACATGAATTACAAGCCGTTGTCATTTTGTCATTCTTATTAATATTAAAGAATGCGTGGCGGATATAACACGAACACCGAGGCTCCGTCGCGTCGTTTTTCACGTTTTCTTTTCAGAAACGTTTTGTTTACACATTTTGAAAACAACGTCCGTTTACACAGAAACGACATAAATGCTGAAATCGTTGTAGTGAGCATGTTCAGCCATAAGTTGGCGCTGGTTTTTTTGTCATTAAGTTTTATAAGGAAGTTTTTGGGGGGGGATATTTCACTGTATTTTAAGTTGTCATTAAAAAAAGTCTACAATTATGACATTGCAGACCATTTATTAGTAGTAACTGTTTGATTTTATGAAAATATAGACTTTTTTTTTTTTAAAACTACGAAAAGCTTTCGAGTTTAGATTTAAAGGTTATTGTGGTTTAATTTCACTGGTCGGGCTTACTCAAGAGGAAATCGGACTGTTTGTGGCTCCGGAACTGAAATGAGTTTGACATCCCTGATCTACCTGGAAACAGAGCCAGCGTCAATCAGCCTTATCCTGTGTGTCATCCCCCGGCCATTTACCAGCACCAGCCTGAGTTCCTAATGCACAAAAGCATTGATTAGAAGCGAGTCGTCCTCTCGTGTAAGAAGGTTTTCTATTATTACATTCACACACATTTACAAATAGATCGATCCCATTGTCTACAAATACATCCGGGTAAAATATATACATATATATCCATAGCCTATAATCAATTATTTGCAACAGGGATTGTTGAAAATAAAAAAAAACTACTCAGTCAATGGCACACAATCACATTCATGAGCAAGTTCTAATGTTGTACTATAGGAGGAAACGATCAAACACAAATGCACAGGAAGATCACGCTCGCGTTGCCGACAACTTTTTCCATTGAAAACCTCCCCGGTCTCACCCACTGGCCAGAGTTAGTTGCGACTGGTGTCGTTAAAATGTGGTGAAGCGTCCCCGGTGCCGTTATCCGATTTTTTCTTTCAGAACTAACTGTTGTACCTCCAAAGTTGTTCCCTTCACCCATCAGTGGTCATAATGTTATGGCCGATTGGTGTGTGTGTGTGTGTGTGTGTGTGTGTGTGTGTGTGTGTGTGTGTGTGTGTGTGTGTGTGTGTGTGTGTGTGTGTGTGTGAGCGAGGGGGGAATGTACACGTGCTCATGTAAGAGCCGTCGCTCCTGTTAAACAGGCCAAAAACACCGAACAGATTAAGCAAGAAAGTCCCGATTAGTTCCAGCAGATTAACAAACGAAACGGCTCAACTCTGGTTAAGAGTCCCCCCCCACCCACCCACCCACCCCCGACCTGACGGGAAGACTTTACTATTCTGCTGCGTAGTACTTCGCAAATCTCACAAAACTATCTTCACAAAAGGTACTTTTATTTTGTTTGTCTTTATCACGATGTTTAACAAAATATGCAAAATGGCGTCCGCCCCTTGCGTTTTAAGTAGACCCATGTAAACAGGAGGCCTAATAGGTTACGTTTGTGCGGCTGTAAGATGTTACCTTATGGGCCCTTATGATTAAATCATGATTTTAAATTATTAAGTGAATGGCCGCCCCTGTTCAGAGCTGCTCTCTTCACAGCTTTGGTTTTGGAGCCCCGGGGGCTTCGCCAGAAAATCTCCTGTCACGTTTGGATGTTTCACATCAGGTGCAAAAGTTTTTTTTCTTTCCTTCTTTAACATGAGGATCCGATTAAATATTCCATGAAATTTACTTTAAAAACCGAAATAAAATGTCCCCCATAATCAGATTACAATTAATCATGATTTTCTCTGAACAAACACAATCTGCTATTTTCTTTCTTTCTTTAATTTATTAGATATAATCTGACCTTTTGTAGTTGGTTTATCTGTTGGTTTATAACTTTCTACTTTAAGCTTGCTCGTGTGGAATTTTGGTCTTTTTCTCTATAAACATGCATTGAAATGACGCTACAGATAGAGAATAAAATAATTAAGTTAAATTCTTAATTCAAAGCGAGAAGATCATGGGTTTGAGTTTGATTGGTATCTATTCTATTCTATTCTATTCTATTCGCATCTGGTTCTTTCCAGAGTCATTTGAAGCTAAGCGGTGACTTTAAAATGCCTGTAGGTGCGATTTCTGTATCTGATTGTGGTGTGGACGGATGGATGGATGGATGGATGGATGGATGGATGGATGGATGGATGGATGGACGGACGGACGGACGGACGGACGGACGGACGGACGGACGGACGGACGGACGGACGGACGGACGGACGGACGGATGGATGGATGGATGGATGGATGGATGGGTGGTGTAAAACAGGGGAGTCAAACGTGACGCATGTGGACCAAGTGTCTCCAATCCGGCCCGCCAAACCCACCAAGCAAATGGGAATTTTTTTTAAAGGAAACATTATGATTTTCTTTTTAATGTTTTTTGTTTTTTTTTTAAACAATTTTCTTAAGCATAGCGAACACAACACAACACAACACAACACAACACAACACAACACAACACCCGCGTTGGGATAAGATTCGCTGCCATGGAAAATAGCTGACTCATTGCTAGGAAGCTAACCTTAGCCTCATAGCATAATGCAACAGTTATAGACATTTTTATTATATTTTTTTTTTGACATTTCACTGTATTTTGCAGCAGAATGTTTCGTTCAAATTGGATTTGTATTAAGATAGCAGTCATTTGGGGTAATTGCGTACAATAAATTGTTTGGTTTTCTGAAAAATAAAATGTTAAAACGATGATCACATTAACTTTGCAAACAAAGAAAACCTTTAAAGTCGAAATTAAAAGGTTATTATGGCATTAATTTAGCAGTCCAGTCCACCCAAGATAAAACTGGGCTGTATGTGGCCCCTGAACTGAAATGTGTGTAACACCCTTTAGGTGGATGATGGATGGAGGTTGCATTTGTTGATTATATTTGTGGTGATGGGCACAAAAAAAAAAGACAATCTAAGACAGAGGGAGCAGGCCATGAGCAGTGATTGGCCCTTGGGGCAGATTTTGGTTATTTTGGGTCTTTGACCAAAAAAAAAAATTAAAAAAATAGCTGTTGTAAACAATGACTTCCCCTCTCTGACCGCTTGGTGGCGCTTCAAACCGACTGAGTCCGGCGCTGGACCTTCGCGCGGTGCTGCTGTCCACTTCACCAAATATTGCACCGTCATTCCACCTGCACAGGTTGTGGTTACGTCAATAACCACAACCAGCCGGATTAAACTCTCTTAAATGATCCCTACACAGCGATGTTGTCGATTTCACGCAGCCCCTTCCAGCAGACAGTAAATGTGCGCACTTCCCCTCACCGAGCCCATCAAACATTCATTCAGCCCGCGTGGATGTAAACGTGTCGCCGTTTTTCACGGATCTTCCGCGAGCGGGCCAAACTGCGTCGTAAATACTCGCGGAGGCTAATAAAGCGGCGCCGAAAGACGCGTCGGTTTTTTAAGATTCACGTATTTTCTACTTATTATGTCTCCATCAAGTGCCACTGCCTGGTGCAATGCAGGTCCCGTGTAGCCAATTGATGAGGCCGACGCATGTGGTGTAATATTGCAGGTCCGCATCAGCCAATCAGAGGCGGCGTTACAAACCGGCACAGCAAACTCTCCAGTGTCAACCAGGGACCCGTACGCCGGAGGTATCCTTCCGCTGCTGGAAACTAGTCCCCTGCCAAGAGAGTGCACCTCTCCTCCAGGAATAAAAATAAATTAATAAATAATATATGTGTGTTTGCAAGTCTCATTTATTGCAACAGTTTATTTTTATTCAAGCCTCATTACTTGAAATATCATAAAAAAATTGTTTTTACAGTTAACAACACATTTAAAGGTACAGTCTACATTTTTGTGTACAGTTTAAAGTTATTGCTAAAATTATTAATTAAATGACAAAATCTGTGTTTTATTGGTAAATCAGGATTAAAAAACAAACTTGTTATTACTATGATCTCTAAGTTGTTGGAAATTGGTTGAAATTCACTGACAAATAAGGTTTTTACAAGTTTTATATATATATGCAGGGAAGTTGTCCTCTTACGGCTTCAATTCCTTCATGTCACACTGCTTCTATATTATGCAATCTGCAGATGGGGAGATAATAAAAGTGATGTGAAAGCGTTGAGCTCCATGAATGTCATGATTACGGTTGCAGGGCTCGTCTCACGCCGTTGGTTCAAATGCCGGTCAGGGCCTTTCTGTGAGGAGTTTGCATGTTCTCTCCCTCACATACATGTGCATAAGTGTGTGTGTGTTTCCCTGCGATGTACTGTTAACATATCCAAGAAGATGATGCAAGTGATATGAAACACTCGAGCTCCATGCACAGTGGAATACTATCATTATTGTCCATTTCTGCAAAACAATGTACTTATATGCATGGACTTACACACACCACGCTTACGCAGAGCATGCATCGCAGTGCGAGAATGCTCTGCGGGCTTGCCGATTCACGCATGGACCTGTTGCGTGCCTGCAGGAGCTGCAAGGAGCTGCAAAGAGCTGCATGCTGCTGCTGCTGCGGCCCTGAATCGAAATAAGGAAGTGAGTGATCCGCGCTAGCGTGGCGGAGGGATACACGAGGCAATCCCCATTCTGGCCACGGCCAATATACACGCCGCTAACCCGCCAGTGGAACTCCATCTAAGGAACGACCACACTCCGAGTCTGCCTCCAGACCAACAAGCACACAACTCTTCCGACATGGTACGTATCGCCATTCATTCTATACTAGATAGGAAGGCTCGGAGGGCGGGGGTAGAAGGAGATTTAAGCTTTAATTGTTAGGCAGGTCGGTGTTATTACCAGCGCGTTTACGCCGCGGCTGTATTTTCATGTGGTTGTCTTCTGCTGTTCATTGATTCCGGTTGTGCGTTGGGGGAAAACGCCCGCGATGCGTTTTTAAACATGTTGCAGGAAGGTGCGAGTGCTTCCCACCCAAACTGTGCGAACTGACCGTGTGCGTGGATTAATCACTGGAAACTTAAAACTGCATATGCTTTCATAACTGCGCAATTTCATACAGTAGCGCTTTTTCTTTTCTTTCACCCCCCCCCCCCCCCCCACACCCCCCTCCCCGCCCCCATTCCAGGACCAGATCTGTTGGTGTGGGTAGATTATTGGAGACTATTTTAGGCTATTATGGGCTTATTACTGCATAATTCTGCAGCAATAAGTGCATTAAGGTGCATTTTGCAATCCGCCTTAAGGAGCAGGCGCGTTGTGGGGAGCAAAAGCCCCGCCGCTCCTCCCGGGATGTGGTCATGTCCCCTGCCCGCCGATGGCGCTCCTCTGTATGGGTGGAGGAGTGGATCGGTGGTAGGGGAAGATATGGAGGGGGGGGGGGTGAATAAAAAAAAAAGGGGGGGGGGGTGCGTTTGGTTTCTATCCCACCCACCCCACCCCCCACCTCGTTTTTCCAAGGGTTGAACCATCTTTGCTTGATGGTGGAAGTGAAAGGGGGTGGGGGGTGGATGGGATGGAGAAGGAGGAGGAGGTGGAGGGTTTAGACTCCTGCTAACTATTGTATCCCGTCAGTGTTCCGCAACGGAAGCTGACCATTTTGTGTAATTGCAAGGTTATAGGCAACCATTGTATCTCCCCGGCCTGCGAGACGCAGTTCAGCCTTGTCCGCAGCCTCCGATGGCGGGGTTTGTGTTTCTGAAGCCTCTGGCGTTGTGTCGGCTGATTTGGTTGCCTCTTGCAAATCTGTCTTTGTATGCAAAACACCTGACTGCAACTCCTGGCACTGGTCCCCGTGAAGTCGCCCACAGCTGTTGAGTTTAGTCCTGCAACTTTTATTTTTGAGCAACACGCACATTGCATAGGTTGTCACTGGTATTCTAGTGCGCCACAAAGGATGTGGTTTCGCCAAGCTGGAGTGATTTGCACAATGTAGTGGAGCAGTCTTAACCAATTTCACCAGATGTTGACGCCACACTGACATCTGCAATGACCTAAGGGAAAAAAAAAAGACAAGGCTCCCCAGGAGCTTCGCCACATCAGAGGAAGTTACCAAAAGGAAACAATCCACATGCTGGAAAAGAAGGCTTCAAGCTAATCTATTGATTATCAAGCTTGATAGATCATTAATGGCCCTGGGGAGTCAAGAAGCTGCACACCTCCCTCTCTCTCTTGCCCTCCTCCGCCACCCCCACCCCCACCCCACCCCAACTCTGCTGTGATCAAATATCCTATATATGGTATCGAGCGGCGATGCAGTTTCATGTTGCAACAACGCAGCGCAGTAATTGGAGTGTAAAGTGGAATTGTTTGTGGAGCCAGCCCCCGCGTATCACCGCTCCTGAAAAGTTTAATCCGGGGCCCGTGAGCCCTGCATCGGCATCAATGCGCCTGCTGAAGCGGAAACAGGCTCCCCCATTGAGGTGGAAGTATCGAATAGGTAGTCGGACCGTGCCGGGCCCTATCCTGTTCCTGTTACGCTCTTGTTTGCTGATGCATGTTTAGTAACTTTGACGGACATCCGATCCGCTGCGGTGAATAATTTATGTGCCTGGCAGCAACACCTACCCACGTCCCATGTTTCTGGTGTCTAGGAGTGATAAAGTCCTGTCTGTGCCACTGAGGAGCACCTGCTCTCTCCACGGCCACCAGCCATATGGTGAAGCCCAGTCACAAGAGGCCGAGGTACAGGCGTTGGTCACACCACCCTCCCTCCGCCCCTCCAGACGCAACTTGGCCCAGAGGCCTCGCTGTCTTTTGTCTGGCCCCAAAGAGAAGAGGCGTTCAATGCTCTGTGGAGCTCAGTGCTTCTATTGAAAGGGAGTGTGTGTGTGTGTGTGTGTGTGTGTGTGTGTGTGTGTGTGTGTGTGTGTGTGTGTGTGTGTGTGTGTGTGTGTGTGTGTGTGTGTGTGTGTGTGTGTGTGTGTGTGTGTGTGTGTGGCTTTGTCACATTGACTCTTTGTGTTTGTACTAGTGTTAGTGGGATGTAAACATGTGTGTGTGTCACGCCCATCTGTCAAAGTGACAGCTGGTCCTGCGCCTCGCACTTGCTGAACGCAGAGATGCTACTCCGAGGATCACCCGGTAACAAATCAGCAGCAGTCATAGCACATTAAACATTCATAAACTGGACATTACACAAGAAGATAACTTGCTTGCGACATTTTGCATCCCATGTTAAATTAAAAGTTGGTGTGAAACGAGGATAAGTGGTGTTCAGCATTAAGCCAGTGTGAAAGGTATTCCTGCCTCCCACAGTCATGTTTGGAGTGCATCGCTGGGGCCGGCTGCCCGGACAACAGTGGGAGTGGTTGACCCACTCATGCCAGTAAACCATTGCCAGCAGAGCACCCCCCCCCCAACACCACCACCACACACACACGCACACACACACACACACACACACACACACACACCCCACCCCCTGCATCTCCTTTCCCAAATGCACTAACACACACTCCTGGTCTTTTACAAGCTGTTATTAAAACTGGAATCTTGGCACCAGGCGACCATGTACATAAGACAGTGGGGATGCTGAATCACAGGGATTTTCCGCTGAACGTTATGCCACATATAGAGTGAGAAGCAGAAAGGGAAATGTTTATAGGAAGAGGAGGAGTTGGCCATGGTCCAAGTGCCATTGGACCAAGGTGGGTCAGTCAAGGGCCTTGAGGTGGTGTTGCCGCACCACAAGGCCCCAACAGCTTGGGCCCAAGCCAGGGGAGGATCCATGGCAGTGAGTCACCAAACCCCACACCCAGAGAGACAGCAGGGGACACAAAGATTTAGCAAGAGTGACACAGCATGACAAAGAGGGTGACTCAAGGGAAGACTGGAAAGTTCACTCATCAGTCGAGAGAGTGGCCAAGTAACACAGGAAGGAGGAAGAAAAAAAACAATGTTGTAGGTGAATTTATTGGTCGCAAAGAGCAGTATGCCGGCTGTTTTTGTGTCTTGACATTTCCATTGCTCGTAGATGGAAATGGTAACAGGAAGAGGGTGCAGGATGGGAGAAGAATAAGCAAGCACCGTCACAGTGGGTAGAGGAGACTATTGAGTCCGCTCAGGTAATCCTATGAGAGTCTGCTGTAGCTCTCCACCTACGAGACCCCCCTCGGTGATCGGATCAATAAGTCCAACACATGCTGTTGCTGCTCTAGCCGTCAGGAAAAGTCCTTTTTTGTTTGTTAAAACTTAAAAGGTCATCCTGCTGCATGTCAAGTGGCGATCAGCTATATCTTACCCAACTACAGAAAAACAAAGAACCCTCTCACATCCCAGTCTTTGTAGTTCAGGCTCCCAGAGTCAAGTGACGACACTGGGAATGGATGTGTGCGTAGCGAGACACACAAACACGTAAACACACCGCTGGGTGGAGGAATTTGCATGAAAGCACAAGTGGCAACTCTGGCTAATTCACAAGCAACTTTGGAGTGGAAAGAATTGGTGTTGAGGAAGAATGCAAATAGGAGTGTGCGCTTACTCCTGTGTATGTTTGTGTGCGCACACATCTGTGTCTGCTCAAGTTTTCTCTGTGTGTTCCTGCTTTGTTGCCAGGCACAATGATGTCAGCGTGATCTGTTAACAATAACAATTGTAAAATTCAAAGTTGTTTGCTACACAACAGGGATGGGAAACGTTTGCACCAGTAGCTGCACATTTGTGCTTTTCCACTGAGAATGTTTGACATCAGTGGAGGGGGTTTGTAGATTTATTCATTTTTATTTATTTATTTATTTTAACAAACAGGCTTTTTTTTTTTGTAAAAGGCCTGATGGTGGACGCTCACTTCAGAAGTGATTAGAAGCGCATGAGTCACTATCAGCCATTAAAAGTGGAAGGAAAGCAGCTTGGAGGGAGGGAGCAAACTGAACCGTGATAAGCAGGCATGAAAAACATTGATGTGCCCTGAAAATACTCAGTCCCTGCCTCGAGGTGGAGGTTAAGCTTTGTGGGCCACCTTCTTGGCACTTCTAGCACAATATCATCATATAACAAATACAACTTTTCCAAAATTGTCTTAACTCTCCGTGACCGGCGTGATCAGATCAGGACTGGACGCTATAAGTACTCCAAGTAGCATGAAACTATCCGGGGGTTAACTCAAACCCACGGAACTGTGCTGAGAAAGACAAATGGCATTTAGATAAGCACAATGAAGAGAACATTGTCACAGGATGAGGCCAGCTGACCCCTCCACACAGTGGCCACTGTTGAGCTGTGTTGTACTTGTTGGGCGGGGACGGTGGTGAGGAATGCAATGACCAAACAGTTTTCCTTGTTGAGTAACTTTCCCTCTTTTTTCTTTCTCCACACCCACAGGCTGACCAACTAACAGAGGAACAGATTGCAGGTAAGTGCATGGATTTTTTTATTTATTTATTTATTTTTAATCAATTGATTATTTAATCCCCAATACATTTCCAAACGGTCACAGTCGCTGCTTTTTACGTCACTTGTACACAACATGAAGTAAAAAACAGAACATGGAAGAACTCGGGAGCAGGCCCTCCCTGGGTATATAGTTACCATCTTTCTTTTTTCTTTTTCTTTTTGAATGAACAGAGGCATAAGAGGAAGAAGTTTCGCAGCAGCCATGAGTCAGGGCAGAAACACACAAAGCCACAGTGAATCGTCACTTTTCCAGCCGAGTTAACAAGTAGTTTTGGTCGCCGAGGCACCTTGATATTCATAATAAATAAGCGACGTGGGCTTTGTGCTAAAATTGGAAGCTGCACAGTTCCTTCCCGATTGAACCCCCTCTGTGGCTAATTAGCTTGTGCTAAGGCCCCAAGGCTAACGCTCACTATTGCCTGGATTCACTTCCCCGGATGGGTTTTTATGGCCCCGTAGTCAAGAAGCCTGCTTATAAGAAACAGAAAAGGCGATGCAGTCATTGGCCTTCATTCAGTTCCCATTCTGTCAATTTAGGTTTATAGAAAAGTGTCAGAGCTCAGCAGCCTCATAACTTTCAAGTTTTCCTCACATTTGCATTTAAACTCCAGTCAGTGCAGCTTTCCCTCAGTCTCTATTAACCTCCAGGCCCCCCAACTCCAAAACGCCCTCTTGTAACCCCATCTCCCTGACTGCATAGCAGCAACAAACTAACCTCTTTTTCTTCTCCAACCTTCCTCCCCCCGCAGAGTTCAAGGAGGCTTTCTCCTTATTCGACAAGGATGGCGACGGCACCATCACCACCAAAGAGCTTGGCACCGTAATGAGGTCGCTGGGCCAGAACCCCACGGAGGCCGAGCTACAGGACATGATCAATGAGGTGGATGCTGACGGTCAGTATCACTCATGCTTTGTTAAGAGATGGAGTCAGAATCGTGCGTGCGGCACTGATTCTGATCTATGACATGGCGATCACACTGCCAAAAGACGACCACTGGATACACGCCGAGTGTCCACCTCAGGCTGATGTGCTTCCAAATCATTAAATTTACTCGAGCGACGTGGAAAGGTTTTAATATTTAGGTTAATGTGGTGCTTTCCTATAATGCCCTCATTTTAATCAACGAAAATGAACTGCTACTGTCACACCGAACCACACAACTGTTACCCATTTCCACCTCAAACCCCTTGACGATACAACGGAGTGCGCAAAGAAAGTGTGTGTATGTGTGTCCACGGGCCAGTTTTCATGAGAAATATTTTGTCTTTTAGTGACGAAACCTCCATTACAAATGGTTGAGGGATTACAGAGGGCGTTCATTACTGCCCCGTCTCCAAACACATTCGGTGGTGTCATTGCCCACGTCCCTCCCCTTTCTGCCAACTGTCCATGCCAACTGTCCAGCCAGCTTTATTTTAAGATGACGTCTCCCTCTGTGTCAGCAGTTTAGTCATTCTGTGTGCAGCACCATCGTAGCTGACAGTGCCGGGGGGGCGGGGGGTAATGAGGAGTTTTTAGTGGGGAACAGGTGACATGGTCAAACGTTCTTCCCCCCTCGCCGTCGTATAAGCCCTAGTGACCTGTCAATGGCCGATTTAATTTGCCTGAATTTGCCAGCTCCCATCAGGTTCGGAAGAACGTATGCGAGACGGGCGGGAATCGGGAGAAGGTTGTGAGCAGGCGGAGGATGGTAACTGTCAGTGGGGGCCGTTACCCCAGTGGCGCTCTGTCAGCTTATAGGATTTGTCAAATGGGACCACATTGATCAGGAGGAATCAATTGCGCCGTGGTTTGGCGGCAGCGCCTTTATTGAAACGTCCTCCCACCATCCTCGGCGTACCTTCCCCCTCCCCCACCGTGTTACATCCAGGAGCAAGCGCACACACACTCTCTTATCTCTCATCCTCACAGATGCGCGCACGCACGCACACACACACACACACACACACACACACACACACACACACACACACACACACACACCAACCATCACTAACATCCCCTTGTTCTGCCTCTGCCTCCCTTGGCTGATGCAATCTAGGTCAGACAGCAATGAAGCTAGTAATGGAAAATAAAAGTGGTTACATAAGGCCTCTCTGCGCTTTGCACATCCAGTACCCACATCAGCAGCCATGGGATGTCAGCTGGCCCATTGAAAATCTGCTTTATTTACCAAACAAGGAGGCCGTGGCAAAGAATTACAATGAATGGGAGAGAGGATGGGAGGCTGTAAGTGAGAGAAACCAGTCTTCTGGCCATTCGATTGTAAAAGCTTGCTGCAAATTCATGAGTGGCGTGGGTTACAGTATCAGATTGACGAGAAGAAAAGCAGCACACACCTGCTCAGAATGATGCACCAGCTTCTGTAAACCTGCCAACAGCCTCTGACAGCTTCAGATAAACAATAAAAGAAAAGGTTGCATTGTGTGTGTGAGGAGGTAAAAATGTTTAATTGTGGATTAAATAACAGGGTTACAAAAATACGAGCTCCAGCCACTGCACATTGCTCATCGGCATTACACAATCCTGCCCTTGTTTCTTCACTCGGAGAGATGGAATTTGGCTTTATGATGCAGAAAAGAAAAAGAAAAAAAAACCACACACAATGACCACACACAAGTGCGCCGAGATGCCTCAGCCTTCTATAGTTTGCGTCAGCACCTCTTATGTGTAATCGCACCATCTCCCACTCGGTTCACTCCTTATATTCTCTCCTCTTCACATCTCCCTCATCTCCATCTCCCTCTCTGCCGCCCACGCACTCCCTCCCTCTCTGTGGTTTCTCTCTCTTTTCTCCCTCCCACTATTTTCTCTCTCTCTCTCTCTCTCTCTCTCTCTCTCTCTCTTTCTCTTTCTCTTTCTCTCTGTCTGTCTTCCCATCTGCCTTCCACCCGATCTTCATCTCTCCTTGCCTCCACCCCTCCTCCTCCTCCTCCTCCTCCTTGTTCTACGGCCACCACATGGCCTGCAGCTGAGCAGGTAACACCCAGGGCTACCTCGCTTGTCTTGAAATATTGGCCACCGTGCCATTCTCCGAGGCTCACACTTCACCTTCTCTCCCTTCACCCCCCCACCCCCCCTCCATCTCCCTCCCAACCACCCCAGTGGCAGCATGTGTTCCCATGGCGCTGCTGGCTGTCTCTGTTTGTTAGATAACAGGTCCTTAGATTGTTACCCCGGGCTATGAGATCACCATCTGCCCCATCATATTACTGCATCCCTTTTTGTTCTGTGCATACACACACACACACACACACACACACACTCTATATCTCTATCTCGCTCTCTCTCTCTGTCTCTCTCTCTCTCTCTCTCTCTCTCTCTCTCTCTCTCTCTCTCTCTCTCTCTCTCTCTCTCTCTCTCTCTGCCATTGGTTAATCTGCCTACACTCCCGCACCCGCCCACCTACCCCCACCCCGGGGCTAATCCCCATGGGTACTTTGCCCTTATGTGTCTCTGACCTTCGTTTCAATCCGCTCTCACAAATTTATGTTTACTTTTTGCCCGTTGTTGACGCAAAACATGCTTCCAGATGTTCGTATCGGCGTCGGTTCAAAGGGAAGCGCTCGGCCACCATCTCTATCTATCTCTCTCTCTCTCTCTCTCTCTCTCTCTCTCTCTCTCATCCACCCTCCTGCGGTGGTGCAGCAGGCGAGCTGCTGAGCTCTTCATAGATCCCTTCCCTCTGCGGAGGGTCTGATCCAACGCTAATCCCATCTTGACACATCTACATGGATATTGATCCTGCCGCACACATGCAGGCAGACATGCATGCTGCAGCAGTCACAGTGGAAACACCTCAACCACTGAAATAAGACAAGAGGCTGCAGGACGCAGAAAAGTGGATTAGAGAAAGGAAGAAGCCGAAGTTCCCTTTCTTCTTCTTCCTGCTGCGGCTCCAGGAGAGATGAGCCCTTTGATTCATGCCGTGCTTCTTGAAGGCCAAGCTGCACAGTATAGTAAATGTCTACATTATGGATGACCGGCCACGGGTTCCCCCTTCCCTATGCTGTCCTGCTGCGTATAGCGTACACAACGTTTTCCCAGGGCTTCCCCGAGGAAGAAAGGGAAGCACACCCGAGTCGCACACATACGTACCCTCCGTCTGCTCTCAGCCATAAGAAGGCAGGTTTACGGTAAACTGATCTGAGAGCTTCTCTCCACTTTCAAAGCGTACGAGAAACTGTCACGCACAAGAGGATATGAAAGAGGAGTGAGCCACGAGATAAATATTTTCAGTTGACCGATTCTCATCAGCTAAATGTCGGCCTCTATTATCTCTACTTAGCTGAGTTTGCTTTTCAAGTAATTGCGATTTTTTTCTTCTTTTTTTTTTTCTGATTAAATGTGCCTCATTGATCACTCATTCCAGGTAATGGAACCATCGACTTCCCGGAGTTCCTGACCATGATGGCCAGAAAAATGAAGGACACAGACAGCGAGGAGGAGATCCGCGAGGCTTTCCGGGTATTCGACAAGGCAAGTGAAGATTCCTACCAGCCTACCAGCCTTTTCCCCGCTCACAGAGCCAAAAGTTAGATTTTTAGGTCGAGTCTTTTCAAATCAGCCCGATGAGTCACGGGTGCGATAACTCAAAATTTCAAGTCCAGGCCAGGCGAGCGATAAATGAAGTTCAGCTTAATGGGAAGAAGAATCATCAATCCACCAACTTCCTGCTTACTTAACACCCGCCCGCTCATTAATCGACCCCGGTGGAGAAGTTTTTATCCCCCGTCGTTTGTCAGTCCCCCCACCCCCCGTTTTTTTTATTTTTTTTTATTTGCCACACATTTCATGTGGCGCTGTCGCCCTCGCAGGACGGAAATGGCTACATCAGCGCCGCAGAGCTCCGTCACGTCATGACGAACCTGGGAGAGAAGCTAACGGACGAGGAGGTGGACGAGATGATCAGAGAAGCAGACATCGACGGGGACGGACAGGTCAACTACGAAGGTAAAGCACATTTTGAGGGGGGGGGATAAAAAAAAAAAAAAAAAAGACGTCACGGTGCACAAATAGCCTCTGTTTCTAGGCCACGGCGAGAAGCTTTTATTAAACGGGGGAGAGCAGAGCGCTTCATTTTCTACGCCGTGTATTTCTCTGAGGGTGATGAAAGACAGGCCAGCCACACTTTATATTAGTCATTAGACGGGAGCCCGCTGAAACAGAGATGGGAGAAAGCCATCCTTCTGAGTTATCGTCAGGATGCCCCGGGGCCTCTTCCCTCTTTCCTCCTCACTGCTTCGCTCCCTTCCCCACCTCCAGCGGCTCCCTCGGCGCACCACACCAGAGCTGCCTTCGTTTTCTAGAAGACTGTCAATATATTATCAAGCGTCCGTAAGTCTTTGGCTGAAAAGTGGCCTACTTCCTCTCTTCGCTGTCTTCGTACCAGACAGAGAACGAGAGGCTCCTATTTTTTATTTATTTATTTTTTGTCGTCCTTTCAGCTCTGATTTCTGTGGCGTCGTAACTGTAAGCACACGGCGAGGGCGTTTTAATCAAATGGGGTTTAATGAGATGAACGCGGAAGCTGTTTGGAAAGGGGACACTAATTAGGATGTGTGTTGTGAACCTGCTCGAGTTGATTAAAAAATTAATAAAGCATTTAACAATTTAGCAGGTGACTGCTCTCAGTGGCAACAGGCTGAGGCAGATGTCCTTATTGTCTCTCTCTCTCTCTCTCCCTCTCTCTCTCTCTCCCTCTCTCTCTCTCTCTCTGCAGAGTTTGTACAGATGATGACTGCAAAGTGAAGCTTGCCCGCCCCGTCCTGCCCCCTCTTAGAAGAAAAGAAAAAACAGAAAAAAACAAAAAAAAATCAAAATGTTTTACTTACCTCTTGGGAAAAAGAAAAAACAAAAAAAAGTTCATTTATTCATACTGTTTCTGTATAGAAAATAATTGAATGTTGAAATAAAATATCCTTCTGTCCACACAGGAAAAATATTTAAAAAAAAAAATATACAAAAAATATCTGCATGAAAAATGATGGTTAGTGATCCTGTCCCTTCCCCCCGGAGATCAGTTTAGCATCAGTACTTAACGAGTAAACTAAATAACAACGAACCCTGTAACTGCTACCTTCAGACTCCAGCATTTGGCGGACTCCCTCCGGTTCCATTTGCTAGTGGTAAATGTCCGGGCTGGCCATCTCTTCTTTCTCTCTTTTTTCTCTTTCTCTGTTTTTTCCTTTCTTCATGCATGCAGCTTGAGACCGGAGCACTAACTCTCTCCCACCACCACCACCACCACCCTGTCCTCCTCCTCTTCCTCACACCCATCCCTCCTCCGGGCTACCAGAGCGTGCTGATTCCACTATAAGCTGTCCTCTTGTTGGTTTGGTACAGTTTTTTTTTTTTTTTTTTTTTTTGTATTTGGAGAGGATCCCTGTACTGTTAAGATGAGAGAATATTACCAGGTTCAAACTCAAAAAGTGGAATGGGACTTAATTGTATGCTAGATAAAAAGAGAAAAAAAAATATATAAAAAAAACCTACATTTTCAAATGTTTGGCATGTTCTTTTTGTTTTTTTGTTATGTTATTTGGACGGCCATCTTAGTAGTTGTGCGTCCCGCCCTTTTTTTTTTCTTAAAAGGAAGGGGGGACTTTAAAAAAAAAAAGAGTCTTACGGTGAGCTTTCTATTTTTTTCTTTTTCTTTTTTTTTTCTCGCTGAGATGGAGTGTCTGTCCTCTTTTCTTGCAAGAGAGAATCACTGGCCTTCACTTTTCTCTTTCTTCTTCTTCTGTTTCTCGGCTCAAGGCGGCGGCGCCGGCGAGGCGGCCCCTCGCCGCCGTCCGTCTTGAGTTCAAGTTTACATTCATTCCAAGTTGTACATGCTAGTCTTTAATTTTTTTTTTTTTTTTTTTTTTTTTTTTTTCAAATAAAAAAGACCATGAACTTTATCATGTCTTATGTCATTTTTCTTATGCTTGATTGTGAAAATGATCTATGGAAAGACAGCATAACAAAGTCTGTATGTTGTTTACCGACTAGACAAATGTGTCAACAATAAATGATTACAATCATCCTCCTCTCCGGTGTGTCTTTGGGCGACGTGGGGGGAAGGAAGGAGGGAGGGAGACACGTTTGCACTCATCCGTGGATGTACATACACGTCTATGATGCCTCTCCTCTCTCTCTCAAGACCTGGTCGGTTGCTAGGCAACAGGAGCATGCTGTAACTGGGATGTTGGATTTTCTTTTTTTTTCTTTTTTTTTTGAAGGCAAGTGGGAGTTTGAATAAACCCTCCTGTTTGAGCCTTGGTTTGTCCTAGTAAGGCAAACCAGGCCACAACATGAGAGTTCGAGGACGAGGCCTCCGCTCTGCTACCTAAACGTGTAAAAAGTCAAGCAAGAGCTGCACTGTTTTTACTATATTTGGTGTGTAATTTGACCATGTTCTCCACCCACCAACACACACACACACACACACACACACACGGCAGGCAAGCTCAAACATGAATCCAACACTTCACTAAAAGAAACCTCAACACACAGACCCTCACAGTTTTTGTGTTTTATCGCTTTCATGGAAAAAAAAAAAAACAATCCAGCCTCCTCTCACCCATTAGCTCTGCACATCTGCTGTAAATTAGATGGTGTTCGGCTTATAGGCCCGGCCTTGCCCACATTTAATCAGATAAACGGGTTTTAGGGGGGGTGGGGGGGACGATAAGCAACAGGATGAGGAGCGCCGTCCCACGGAGTTGCCCCGCTGCCAGGAAGTCTGTCAGTCGTCCTGTAATTACTGTGTTTTATTTGTGAGGGAGAAAAAAAAAAAACATGGCAAAACTGGCGCAGTCAGCCTTTCTCCTTCCTCACTCCTCCCTGCAGCACCACGGCAGCCAATGGCGGCGCACGTAAAAGGTGATTGACAGTGAGGACTGGAGCTCTGCTGCTGTTCAAGGCTACCACCTCTGTCAGCTTAAAATTTAAAATTTAAAAAATCCTGGAGGTCTTGGTGGAGCTTTTAAATGGTGACTGTGGTGTAAAACCTAACTTACTACCAAGAGTCTTTAAATAAGTCTATTTTATGACGCTCAGATTGCGTGTCGTGTTCATTGTATATAACTTATATATTATAACCGTCATCCATTTCATTTATCAATCACTTTTTATTAACCATAAAGGTTTGAGCCTCGGACGCTGAGTATTATGATATACCTGCATCTGCAGTATATGAACACTAGATTTATTTTTTTTTATTTTCAATTCCTCTTGTTAATGCTTTATTATGAAAGCTGGCAGTTTACATCAGGGGTGTCAAACATAAGGCCCGTGGGCCAAAACCGGCCCGCCTAACAGCTGCAGTATAATAACTACGTGTCTGTTTTGTTTTTTTGACATTTCACTGTATCAGAAAGTTGCATTAAAATGGGTTTTATTTTGAAATTGCAGTCATTTATTGTTGTATACGTCAGATTTTGTAAAAAAAAAAAAAAAAAAAGATTTATATTTCCATCACATATTCTCTGCACCGAAACAAAGAAAAACTTTTAAACGTTTATATTTAAAGGTTATTATTTCACTATTTTACCACTCAACTGAACTATCTGTGTCCCTTGAACTGAAATATGTTTGACACCCCCGGTTTACATTAGAGAGTCAGAAAAAAAAAAGAAAAAAGCTTTTTAAACCTATTCAGGTTTTGTGGTTTTCTAAAATCTGAAATTGTTGTGAGTCTTTTTTACATATAAATGAATCCAGCAGTGAGCGTCCCGTAGACACTTAGACGAAGACGAACTTAACATATTTTTCTATAAAAAATATCTTTAAAGTACATTAAAAAAAGTTAATGTTGACAGCTTTTGACACGGGCCCTGTTTGTCTGTAATCCAAACTCTCACGCTAATCGTGCTAGCCAGTTTAGCACGTCACTTGCGTGGTTATTCACTGGAACATCTGAGGCGAGGTGGGTTTCCTCAGTTAATCCTTTTTTTAAATTTTTTCTTTCATTCATATAAATGCTGTGGCCTAAAAAGTTCACGTCATCTTACATGAATCAACAAGCTATATTGTCATGTTCAACATTTCTTCCACATTTATTCTAAAGGAAATATAATAGACTTTTTGAGCACTTTTTTAAATGTCTCTCTATATATTGTAGTCATTATTTACGTTTTATTTATTATGTTCGAAATAAAATGTCATCCATAAATGAAGAAGTTACAAATGTGCTTTGAAACTTGGAAAATGTGTAGAACGTGGCGAAAATTTCACAACTTTTTGGTTTATTTACATTTTCGACGTCACTCATCCGTTGCGCCACTGCCCATTAGCGAGTCTATATTTGCTGCAAGCGTAACTCCTATCGGACGTACGGTATACACGTATTTACCACCTCTGACAGATACCAGCACATGCACACGTTGCATGCAGAGCAGGTGGGGCTTCGAAAGCACCGGACAGACCCCACTGGGGCACCACCGCAGGCTTCTGCTGAAGCCCCGTAAAGCCGACCAACTAAACAAGTCTTGTCAGCCAATCAGGGGGCGGGAAGGGTGTGGCCACAGAGCCTGAGGCCGCGGGTTCCCTGCAAAAGAGTGTGTGTGGGATGGGGGGGGGGGGGGACACCTGAGCACCCTGGGGGTTAAATTAAGACCATCAATATTTCACGTGTAAATGAAGCAGCACACTGCGGAGGCAGTAATGCGAGAAGGATTGACCGGGCAGGGGTATCACGTATCTGCGCCCCTGGAAAGAACAGGCGCATTCATGAGACGGGCCCATGACATTACAGCATGAGTGTGTGTGTGTGTGTGTGTGTGTGTGTGTGTGTGTGTGTGTGTGTGTGTGTGTGTGGTTGTGAGACAGGTTGGCGCATATGTGTTTGTGTGTGTGTCACCATGCTTCCCCCCGATATTATTGATGTTGTTGCTCAGCTCCAACACTTCCTTAGCTTGCTAATACAGCTCCACGTTTACACACACACACACACACACACACACACACACACACACACACACACACACACACACACACACACACACACACACACACACACACACACACACACACACACACACACACACACACCCTGTCATGGTGACCACTCACTCACATTCCATTTCCCCCTACCCTGACCTTAAAAGCCCAAAAAAAACAAAAAAAAACAAACACATCTTTGTAATAGGTTTCCCTGCATCATGGTCCTCACAAGGTAGGTAAGACATGAACGATCTCAGGTTTCGGACCCCACCGTGAGACTAAAACCCGAGAGCACCCTCCCAAAGTGTCGCACACGTCCATTAGCAGGAGGTAGAGAAGGTACGGCAGTAATTCAAAAAACGGTGCAATCGAAATTTGCAAAGTGCCGCGACGGAGAAAACCGGGCACGGACCTGCGCGAGCGCCCGTGCTGCGAGCGTTCGCTAAAAACACTCAAAACACCTAATCTAACTTGAGAATTTCTCTGTATTTTGTGTGTGGGGGGGGGGGACCTCAAAACCCGACGTCTTCGCTCGCTGTATTATTCATGCCACAAAAAAAAAGAAAAAAAAAGAAATGGAGACACCTACAGTAATTAGCTGGTATGGATTTAGTCATGAGGTTTTTGCAGCCTCACTGCCTATTATTGGCCTTGGAGGGTCGTTTTCACCATGTTGCACTAATGATGACTACGGAGGTGGTGGAGTGAAGCGCCGGGGTGGGTGGTGGTGGTGGTGGTGGGGGGGTACTCTGCAATGCAGCTGCCCCCCCCCCTTTACTTTCTCACCCCTTCTCCCGTCCTCCACCACCACCCCAACAAACCCCGGCTAAGCTCCCCTCTAAATCAGTCCCGGTGCCTTTTCAATTACTGGGAGCAGCGTGGGTCTCTCGCTAACTCTTTCTCCCAACCTCTAATAGCTCCATCTCTCGCTTGTTTATCCTCCCCGCTCTGTCATTCCTTCCGTCTTGATTTCTCGCTCTGTCTCCCTCTCCTGTCCTCTCCCTCCCTCTTTCCCCCTCATTTACCTTGCTCTCTCGTCTCTGCCCGCCCCATTTGTCTTACGGTGCATTTTTTATTTTTATGGACTCCAATCAGTCTTCCGAGTTTGTTTCTCTTCTTCTTCTTCTTCTTCTTCTCCCCCCTCCTTTATGGGGAGTCAGTGTCGCCGTCAACGTCTTCGGGCTTCTCCTCATTGGCGCCAGGCCTCCCTCTATTTACCTAGAAGAATAGGCTCATCCATCTTTGATTGTTGTGAAATATTACGGCGGTGTCACGACAACCAAGCCTTCCCTGAACCTCATGCAATATTCAGGAGCGATGATATAAGAATCCTGCTAATGAAAAAAACAGCAGGCAATACAAACAGCCCTTTAATAACGGCCTGGCAGAACAGGCTGCTCCCCGTTAAGCTCGGGGCGTCTGAGAGGGCCTGTACATCACAGCCGGGCCCTGTGGCATGGCGGCGCCATCGCACATGAACCTGCCAGGCCAACTCGTGCCATCGGTGACAGATCTGTCGTTCCTACACTGCCATGATTCCACACGAGGCATCGTTTAAAATCCTTTTTTTTTTTTTTTACGTTTCTCGTTTTCATGGCAACGTTTTGAAAATGAAGCAGTTTATGTGTTCGGCCACTAGCGGCCGCTGTTGTTTGCTGTTGAAGTGTAACCACACGTAAGCACACAGAAAAAATACGCTATAAACATTAACAATTGGAGCACAAGGACGTTCGTATGGAGAGACGACAAAGTCAGATTGTTATTGTGCTTTCTTTTTTCCTTTCTCTCTTCTTTTTTTTAGCGGTGGGAATGGTATGGACAAGCTGGGACCTGCGGACGGCGGTAGTGCAACTTCACAGATGCCTACTGCCGTTGAAACCAAGTCAAGAAGAAGGGAAACAGTAATGAGGGATGGAAAAGGTAGACCCTCCCTTTGACTCCTCCCACAATTAGGCAGCTCTGCTCTGGCACATGGCATCATGACAGGAAGTACTTCCTCCTCTTCCCAAGATGGGCATGTGTGGGCGGAGCCAGTCCAGCTCACACAGACACAGCAGATTCTGAATGCAGCTCCTATGATCCAATATTTAAATGGAAAATTTTGGAAAATCAAGGAAAAGCTGGAATTTTGGGCAATAAACTTGACCTAATACAACGTTTTTGAAACAACAAGACCCATGTGAAAGTGTTGAAAAGCTGGATAATATGACTCTTTTAACGCTTTTTAGTCATTTTCCCTTGATGTTAATGCTTCTGACTTCCAGTTCAGTCAGTCTGTCGCAAATGTCGACGTCATGGTGACTATAAAATCTCAAAATGGTAGGGCAATATGGGAAAAGGCAGCACCACGACTGCCTGATTCCCCTTGCTGCTCATCTCCTCGTCGCCCCCCAGAGGAGGACCAGCTGCTGAACAAGAAGCAGACCACTCACGTATTGTACAACACACTGCTGTTTCTTCCACTTTTTCCCTGAATATAATAAAGCTGAATTGCAATTAAAATGTGTTGCGCGTGTGGAATTATAGGCCTCTTCTCATATACACACCTGTCTCAAACACAGTCTCTTTGAATTCCCTGATTGAAGTTAATAAAGTCCCGGGTAAGTATTTGAAGTTTTACAGTATACTTTACAAAGGCAGGGATGAATGAAGCTGTGAAAGTGAAGCTACGGGGCATATGCACGCATGCAAAATGAATTATTAAAAAAATAAATAAAGAAGAAAAAAGGGTCATATACGCCATACTCCGCAAGAGCAAGGAGGGCTCAGCGGCATTGCACCAGCACCTCCTCCAGTGGGGATACCCCCACCCATCACAGACCCCTCCCAACAAGCAAAAACATCAACAGGGAAGATGCAGGAGAGGGGGGAAAATGTGGCAGAGGAGGAGGAGGAGGAGGAGGAGGTATGGGGGGGGGGGGTGTCAGAGAGAAAGCGCTGAGCTGGGATCCTCCTGCTTGGGATTTCCTCCCTCTGATGTATCCCCTCTACCCCACCCAACCCCTCTCGTCTTTACCGCAACGTAATCTTTCCTCGGCTCATTGCATATTCCCTGCCAATACCCGAGCAGAACGTTCTGCCACCTTCATCCTGCCCCCGTCCTGCACCCTTCTGCACCGTAGCTCCATGCCAACCCCTCTGCAGATTGGCACCAATTCCACACTGTAGAGAAGGGGTGATATACAAGGGTGAAAGAGGGAAAAATAACTAGTGGGGGGGTGTCTATGTCTTGCAGAGGCAATGCAGAGGCAATACGATGCAAATGCAACATAATGCAGTGGTGCTGGGGGAGGCATTGCAGATGAGATGGGGCAAGGACGTCCAAGGGAAGGCTGTTACCGAAGGCCCCATGGGCACGAGGGATGATGCCTGCAATGCACCCCTGACCTTGATAGATGTGTACTATGAATTACATATTAGTGCAACAGTAGACCCGCCACTGAAAGCGAGACCCGCCAGAGGTTAGCCCCCCACCCCCCCCCACCCCCCACCCCCCTTCTCAGTCGCCGCCGACAGATTTGTTTGACACGGCGTCAAATCAAACTTTTGCCCTTCCCGCCCCTCCATCGCGCACATAAACGCCCATTAGCTCAACGCGTGCAAGTCCCCCGCGACAACACACACACACACACACACACACACACACACACACACACACACACACACACACACACATATCCAGCCTGCTCAATTATTCATGAGCAATATACGCACTGTCTGAGCACAAACAGCAGCAACAGCTCAAATGTACCTTGACACAAAAGAAGTCATTACCGCAGCGAGGCTTGGGTTTAGGTAACGCACGCAGGCCCATCTACGCTGACGCAGTACACGCTAATACAATTTTCACGGGTAATCTTGTTTCCAGTCTTGTCAGAACGCATACAGTCAGGGAATCACAATACCGGTCCCTCTCCTCACTCGGCAAACGCTTCCGGAAAATGTTCCCTCAAATGTTAACATCTTGGTTTTTTGTTTTGGTTTTTTTTCCCCCTAAAGTTAATAATTTAATGACGCTAAACTTGAAATGCTCCTCGTTCCCTCACTGCTGCCAAGAACAATACAATTAGCTGGGGCGACGTGTTGTGACAGCCCGGTTTGTGCTTAGATACTATATTTGTTTGTCCAGTTTCAGTAACCTCTCTCTCTCTCTCTTCTCTCTCTCTCTCTCTCTCTCTCTCTCTCTCTCTCTCTCTCTCTCTCTCTCTCTCTCTCTCTCTCTCCCTCTCTGTCAGTTCTTTCTGCAATGACAGTATCTTCCAGTGCCAGAAAAGCTGAGGCAACTCGCCGACTCAGACTTTTTCTGTCCTGCTGTGACGAGCCGCAGGCCACATTTTGTGCTGTGGGGGTAGAATAAAAAAAAATAAAAAAAGACCTGCTGTCAAGGGGTAGCCGGAAGAGACAGTGGGGGGAATGTGATGGGAATGGAGAGGCTCTGCATTTGTATAATATTATATGTGAAAGGTGCTGACAGGCGACAGTGTGGGAAGGGCAGAGCAATCGTTCCCAGGATGGGCCGGTCAGCCCAGCCGTCAGCGCGGCCTAATGTGGAGCCCGGCTGATTGACGGCGAGTCAACTGTCAGCAAGCGAAGGGAAGAAAGGAAAAAAGCAAAAGAAAGCGAGAAGAGCCTTGTTCACCGCAACACAACACACACGTGCTTTTCTACCCGACGACGTCGCCCTGCAGGAGTCGGCGCTCACCTCAGGCCTGACGCCGCAGGGGGGGGGGGGGATTTCAAACCAGGCCAAAACAATCCAAACACCAAGTGAAGGTCGGCCAAGAAGTCTGGTGACCAGAATTACTCCTCCAGAACGGCAGATTATCCTTGGTTTAGTTGAAAGTTGCTGTTATTTAGGGGAATTTACCCCTAAAGGAAGCATTTTCCTTTTTGTGGTGTTAAACAAACCAGATGTTGAAGGGAATTATAGAACCAAGGGAACACTTTCAACTCTAATAAATGCACTAACTTAACAATTAAAGAGTTCATTGATACTTAGATTTTAGTTCAAGGGCCACATGAAGCCTAATTTCATCTCGAGTAGTGGGAGAGACCAGTAAAATAGTGCCATAAGAGCCTTTAAATTTGCACTTTTTTCTTTGTTGTGATGCATAGTGCCACTGTATGTAATGAAAAATGTCTATATTTTCCACAAAACCAAACAAATTACTATTAAAAACAATCTCAACATAAAGCGAAAGCTTGACACCTTCTGGTGCAAAATACAGTGAAATGTCAAAAACAAGTCTCCTAAAACTGTCGCATTTTGCAAGTTTTTACAAACTCATGGCTTTGAGGCTCAGGCAACTTTGCTGTCTGTCATGGCAGCATCACCGATATCTCAGTTCGGGCCTCAGTGTTGAGATGTCTCCACAATTCTTTAGAAATATGTAAAAAAAATAATCAAAAAAAATCATTGTTGCCTTATGTTTACACCAGTGTGTTAAAGAAATGAGTAGATGTGAGGTGCATCCATTGAGGTAACTTTGAATTTTAACTTTGGCATATTGAAATTTTGATTTCCACCGATATCCATCCATCCATCATGTTTCTGTTCCGTCTCAACTGTTAATTCCAAAGTTTGGATCATTGAAAAGTCAATCACAAAACTGAGTTTGAACAAATTATTAACATTTTATCCCTAAAGTAAATTTATACATGAAAGAGGACATAAAAACTTACTTCTCAATCTAATAAACCTCTGTAGATTTATTACCATGGACTGTGGATTGTTATTTATTTTATTATCGTCAAACTCCATCGAGACGTCAACCACGTTTATCACTTCATGCTTGAGACAAAAAAAAATCGAAGCGTTTCTCAATAACAATGTGCATATTTACTCAGGCTGAGAGAAGGCAGACACTTTGTTTGTTGTCTCCCATAATGCCAAGAATGAATCAATTCTCAAGTGACCGAGCTGCTGACGGCAGGAAGAGGCCAACATTCAGTCATTATTCACTTTCTGCAGATCAGCCTTGACTTTCTGGGGAGAAAAGAAAAATGTGTTGGTTTCGCCTCTATATTCCCAAGAAAACAGTGTTTCCTCACCCTAACCTCTGCTCTGAAGTACAGAAACTTAAAATACTTTAGGTTTGAGGTTTTTCTTTGACATGTGCAACTCTAAATCCGACACCTAATAAGAGGAAAGAAGGGAAAAGCCTTTGGACCAAGCTGTGATCTGCGGCAGCCACCCTGAGGGGGTTCAAGTTTGGGAAGCACTGCGATGGAGCCTCTTTGGATGGGCGTGTTTATCAGAGGTCTGCAACAAAACTTGTTCCAGCAGCGAGCAGCTCTTCAGAAGAAATGTGACGGAATTCTTCAGGGAGAAACGACTGGTTTAGTCACATTCATGCAGTGAAGGATCAACATATTATTAACGTTTCCAAGAAGTCATAAAAATGGTCACGCAAACTGTTTTTTTTTACAGTTTAAGCCTCAGAAGCTTGGAAACCACGGCACCGCTTTGAGGTTGCAGGTAACGTCAGCGTAGACACTCACAATATTTACTGTTTAACATGCTGAAACATGTGAGGAATATCGCCAGACACATCGCACAGGGAAGACAGATAGCCAGAGTTTAGCAGCTGTTTGGTTGTCATATAATTTAGAAGAACCAACAGAGCTCCTGAAACCTTGCAGAGCTTCAAGAAAGCACTAAAACCATCTCTATTTGCAAAGGCCTATGACCTTTAACTGCTCTTTTTAATGGTTTTTACCAAACCTTTTTCATGCTTTTATTTTAGAATTTTCATTTGTAGCATTTTTGAGATTTTTTAAAATAAATGTAAAATGCTTTACGAATTAAATTAAATTAAATTAAATTAAATTAAATTAAATTAAATTAAATTAAATTAAATTAAATTAAATTAAATTAAAATAAATTTAATTAAATTTCTTCTTATTATTCTTATTATTATTTGGGACCATTTCGTTTCTTGTATTTTGCATTTTAATTTCAGAAAAGTTTTGCATTTACACACCAACGTTTTGAAAACGCCGTCTGTCTCCATAGAAATGGCAGAAACACTGAAAACTGTCCTGTTTTCATGTTGAGCCACTAGTAGGTGCTGCTGGGTGTTTTTGTAATTAAACCGCCCACACCTGCTTCAGAGCTACTATGAGCACGCCAAACCTGAAGGGGGCAGTGTAACGAGAAGCAATAATGGTGCACGGTTTGTTTATTTAGACCGATAAAGAAGCGGAGCTCCTCCTAAATGTGGTGGTAGAATATAACGTAAAAGCAAGAACTGCTTTTACTGTAACGATTGTTATCACCGTAGTCAAACTGTAAACACGGGTCGCACACGGATGACGCTCCTGTTGCATATTGTGACATTAATCTCCACATACCCGTCTTTAGATGCCAATTTTGTCTAGTTTTTACAATGCATTATAATAATAATAATAATAATAATAATAATAATAATAATATTGCTTATTCTCCGAATATACCTCCATGTAGCCTTTGAACAGTGGACAGTTCAAACAGACACAAATTAGTTTACAGCATGTGTGCTTTGTTTGCTGAAGTGTGTTTGAGCTTTAAATAGCCTCACATATATATGCGTACAATAAGAGTCGGTGTGCGTCTGTACATGAAACCACAGAGGCGAGGCTGGAAAGCAGCAGCGTCCTCTCTGCCGTGTCCACCCACACAGAGGCCTAGTCACCAGGTGGGCGGCTGGCGGTCCACTCCCATTGGCCAGCTGAGGCTCCGCTGGAAACCGAGAGCGCACCGTTTTTTCCCAGCCAAAAGAGGATGATTTCCATCCCCTCCACCCCCCACACCGACATACCCCTGCCACGGCGATGAGCAGGGGCTGATTCACAGCCAAGAATTACCTTGGTATAAATAGTTGCGACGCCATCATCATCATCATCACCATCATCTTCCCTCTTTGATGAGCCTTCGCCGAGAATCTTAAGAATTTTAAGAAATACAAATGAGTCACTGTGAGACTTCAAGGCCTATCAGGGATGGCATTGCTATAATGCCTAAATGAGTGGAAACAGATGTGGTTTGTGTAAACGTCAAGCCGTCAGGGCTCAAAAAAGGCACGCCGCTGCAACAGTTTTCTGAGTGGTTCTTATCAGGCAGGTGCCATTAGACTGGACATAAAGTCATCAGTTCAAGTTTTACCTCAACTGTCATTTAAAGACTGAACGTGAGAGAATCTCGTCCATCTTGTGGATACATACTAAATATATTTAATACCTTGATGCGACATAATTGTCATCCGTCGCAGACCTCCATGGCTGCGTCAATCAGATTAACAGCGTTTTAAGGGTTCTTCGATCAGTGGAAAAGTGTATTTTTCTGCCCCCAAACAGCACAAAATGAGGCTGGTTGCTGTTTTGTTGATATTTCAATCTTCTGCTCAGGTGTAATAATATCTTTTTTAACATTTCACGTTACATTCTTACACTCAGCAGAGTTTGCGGCCTTTCAATTTCAGTCGATCGTTGTTCACATGCAGCAGCCCACCGCAGTATTGAAGTGATTACTTCTGTAACAACCCATCATCAATAGGGTAAAACTACTCGGCCTCTTGACTGTCTAATCCCAACAATCCAACGCTTACATCGTCCACCTCAGTGAATCTGTTGAATAACTTGTTTAGGGTGTGATTTACTGTAATTTCCAGACTATTGATGATGCACCTGAACGCATCACCCATGTATTGGTGGCATGAAGCTCGTTAACCCGTAATAATCCATGAATTAGCGGAGTCATTGTTTAACCCACGTGGTTCAAAGGGTGTGACAAAAGAAGCTGCTTCTCCAGCTCACCAGGACTTTTATCTTATCGTGACATATTTTCAGGTCTGTTCCAATCTTTGGTCGTAATCTTTTCCAAAACTCTCCTGGAACAATCCAGATTATTTGCTTTAATGGGCTGTTTATGTTTGATACTTCCTGATAAGTCCAACTCCAGAGTGTCACATTTAATTTTGCGCTTGTGGGGCTCAGATCAGTCGACGGCGAAGCAATAATCCCTCATTTGAATACTCCGGTTCGTATTCTTGCTATTTTAGGTCACTAACACATGGAGATTCATTATCACAACCAGTGTTGTAGAGTACACCGTCTCATGCCGAGCAGTCAGTCCCTTCTTCATCACTTTCCTCTTTAGCTCTCCCTCTCTCTCCATCCATTTTCCCTCTAATTACCGGCTGGCAAACTAATGAGGAGGATTCTTTGGTTAAATACAAACAGAAGCCGGGCCCTTAATTAGCAGCCTCTCCGGCTTGTTTTTTGAAAACAAAGTGGCGGCGAGTAAAGCCAGGACGCATGAACCTCTCCGTTCTAAAGTCGAACTCATAAAGTTCCATTCAGGAAGGGAAAAAAATAAACATGAACTCGATGAAAGAGCTAAATCGGAATCTACCTGCAGCATACTTTTTTAATAGAACGACTGCTGCCATAGCCAAATCTGGCCAATGAGTGCAAGACGGTTGCCTAGCAACTAAGTTTTAATAAGTCCCCCACTATTCAGCACGTGAGTTCACCTGTTAGGTGCACTGAAGTAATCCTGTCAGATTGAATAGCCCGCATGGCGCCGATGCATTGAGGAGGTAAAATACAAGGCGAAGCGACGCCCCAACGCATTACGCAACTTCTGCACTTGACTTCTTTAAGGTGAAAAAAACAAAAACAAAGGTTAAAAATGTGAAAGAAAGAAACAGAGAAGAGAAGAGAAAGAAAAACAAAAGAACATCAGAATTATAATCAGTCATGTAAATCAAATAAACGAAGCTTTGCTCTGGTTTGGCCTCCAGCAATTGATATGTTCTGCTCTACTATATGTGCAACATTTTGAAATGACGCAAGTCAGAAATCTACTTACAGGAAGTAAGTCAACTTTGACCTTCTGACCTTTGAGTGAGAAAAGACAAAACAAAATTAAAAGAACAGGAGCAGAAAAATGTTTAATAAGAGTTTAGGAACCCTGTAGAAGTAGGCAGGATTTATATATATATATATATATATATGGGGGTGTAGGAGTATCTATAAATCTATTTCTATCAGTGTGTTGGATGATCTTGTCATGATCCCCCAAAGTGATGAAGATGAAAATGTAAACAGTGATCAGTTGTAAAATAAAGAAATCGAACATGACGCATGAAGGCATAACGAACGCACAACCTTGACTGACATTGAAGAAGTAATTAGTAACGTACAGTACAGGGACTGCGCGCAGCATTATTGGAGGTCGGTCGGTCTTCGACGTCTTAATGCATTTCCAACCTCGCTCACAAACTGCGCAGACTCGTGAGGATGACATAACCGGTCACAAAACCGTGTGGCCGTGATTTCTGAGACGTCTTGGCTTCACTTCAAGGGAGCTGCCAAGTCCTCCATCTGCACATGCAGCCCTTCACAAACACACATACAATGGGCCATAGAGAAGCATCAAAGCATGCTTTATTCAAGTGCTCATGACAAACTTGACGGTAATGGAGCCGCTGTGTTTCCAGTGTCAAGACCCCAATCTAAGCACACAAAGGTCCGTTCCAGTGAAGACCGAACACCACTAATGGAAGGCCAGAGGCTAAGCACGCTGAGCCACTGCCTTTTTCTTCTTCTTCTGCTTCTTTTTTTTTGAAATTCCTCTCGGTTGCGAAGACTTTTGTATCTGAAGCAACCCTCAGTTCCCTCAGCACACTGGATCCGCAGCCACCAAGAAGACCAGCGGGGGATTCTGGAAGATGAAATCCTGTGATGACGACAGCTGAAACTTTCCACCGCCGGCCAGAGTGACTTCAGTTTAAATCTGAGCTCGTTGCCTTCAGCATGACCCATCGCCGCAACTCTGCGGCACCGGCTGGCCAACGACCAAGTATCAATCGGTCGGGCGAGGGCGGCGGTTGGCAGCCCACTGAAGTCACAAAAGCAATAGATGAGGGAGCCGAACGCGCCACTAATGAGACACTGGATACTAAATGATAACAGAGTGTTTATGAGAGGTCACCGGAGATGGCTGATGAATAATAGAGCGGCCGAAGAGTTTGTGAGGGCAGGTGAACTCGCCGGGCTGTGGTTAGCACTCAGCCCAGGACCACAGCAGCCACAGGCCAGTACTTACAGACTCATGCTTGGCCTCCAGAGAGGGGCAACAAGCGAGAGGGGCAAACAAAGGCCAGCAGGCATGGTGCCCGGGCAAGCAAGAGGCAACGAGCAGTACCAGGGTCAATGACACAGAACAGTGATAATGAGACCCAGCAGTATAGCCCACAGCAAATGACTGCAGCAAGATTATAGGCATGACCAAAATACCTTGAGAGCATTTTGAGTTTGACTGGGCGACTGAGTTAAGGACCTTTTCTTCTTCTAATATTAATTCATTTCAGACATTTCTCCCCCAAAATATATGTATTAAAAATGAATAAATAAATAAATAAAAATAATATCTAAATGATGTATATACATACTTACATACATTCATATAATCAATTCCTCTATTTGTCACTAACACCAAATATGCATTGTAGAATGTGCAGTGAAATGTTTTAAGTACAGAATATGAAAACAATCTATATAAATAATTACATTAAAAGAATAATTAATTTCACTGTCAAGGACTTTTTTTTCTCTCAGTTAATTAATTTCAGACATGTCAAAAAATGTTTTAAGACTTTGAATATTTTTATAGATATAGAAATTGTACTTATACGCATACGTTTAATTTTATACATACATTTATATATATATATATATATATATATATATATATATATATATATATATATATATATATATATATATATATATATATATATATATATATACACACAGTATATGTAAAGAATCTATATAAACAGTGAAATCAATATTTTATGAAAATACATTTACACAAAATAAATAATCTATGTTCAAACAGGCTTACAGATACTTATATATACACACATAACAGATATATGTTATATATCATGTTTGAAAATAGGTAGGAAGAAGTAAAGTTTATGTAACCATACCCCATCTCCTATGTTCAATAATCACATTATACAGTCACCCTTCTTCCTGAATCAACTTGGGATTTTCTTTATAAATTCACTTTTTAAATTCACTGATACTGTTTGTGTTCAACTTACATTTCTTGGCCAAGTTTTGGGGCTTTTCATCACAAATGTTAGAGACCTGCAAAGGACTCGATTTATTTACTTCACAGCCAGATGATGTATAACATTAAAAATTAGGGTTCAACTTCTCTCTGGAAAACTTTGGCAGTATTCCTCACAAGATACAATAACTATGTACATTCCTACGACTTTTATGTTGCACTGAGTATTAAAATCCAGGTTCCACATTCACGAATGGATAATAATGTACTTTAATTCTTTCCAGCTCCTTTCTAGTGGTCAAGTAATTACTCCATTAATGTTTGGCTCAGAGTCAATTATTGATTAATCATTATAGATTCATCATTTCATCAATCTTAAGGCAGAAATATCCAGATTGCAATGTTATTGCATCCAGTTACACCAAGTTACTCCTGATATGTCAGAAGTGTATAATGTAGTCACTCCGGTGGTAAAAGAAAAAAAAAAAGAGCAGTCGAGCCATAAGGCAAAGCGCTTCATTTACTGGTTGGTCTACTTTTCCTACCCGGTGGTCATGAACTGTGGGTAATGACCAAACGGTGAGATAGTCGGCTCCAGCAGTTGAAAAGAGTTTTCTTCTCCTTCGCTATTCGTGGTGAGGTGAGGAGTTCAGGTGAAGCTTAGAGTAGAGTTACTGCACCTCACTGCAGTCGAGGGACGCCTCATGAGGATAGTCCCCCAGTGACTGGCCGTTGGAGGTTCGCCTTTCAAACAGGATGGAGTCGTCTCTGAAACTCATAACTCCCATTTCTGGAAACATAAGATCCTGAGCTGGAGCAAAGTAAGCTCTTTAGATTTCTTTTTTCTGTTGTCACCATGATGCTGTTTGGACAAAGCAAATAAGATGGATGACTCACATAGAAAAGTATCCTGACATGAAAACTACATTTTAGCAGTTTTATCTCATGTCTATGGATTAATTGCTATTTTATCTCTTGATTATTTCAGATTGGTCAATGAATATTTACGAGCACACAAATTCCATGACAATTGTGCGGCCTATATTAGTTACATGCCTCACTTTACATTCATGTGGAATTACTAGATTTAAAAAAAAAAAAATGCAAACTAAATAAACTAGGCTAATGAAGACATATCTTTTAGTAACAAAATGTTTTTCATGTTGACGGGCAAATGTTGCTTCACAGATTACTCAGAAGATTTCCACTTTCCTTACTGGGAAGTTCCAAGTTTGACAGCGTTCATCCAGACTCCGACGTTTTTCCACTTTCCTGTAACTCCACTAGATTTATTCAATATCTTCTATTCTCAGTGCCTTCAAATTGTTTCGTGAAAATCAGACTAAACTTCTTGAATTTTAGGTATTTTAATGTCTTAAAAAAATGCGTTTTTACATCGGGTGAACACACAGTTGTGTTTCATTCATCAAGCAAAATTACAATTTATGGAGTCGATAAATCAGATCATCATCTGCAAATAAACTACGACGATAATCTCACACCTATTAAAAATGGAGCTTCCACTCCAGATAAAACTGGCCGTCTGTATAACGTGAAAGGGAATCTGACACAAAGAGGGAACATGCAAAGTTCAACGATGAAACATTAATGGGGGGGGGCCGCTGTAGTCTTAACGCCACATGAAAATCTGACTCGCAACCTGCTTGGAAGTGCCTTAATCGGTCTGCGTACGAGATCTAATCGTCCCAGAAGCGGAGAAAATCTGCTAATAAAAAACCCTTTTGGAATAATTTGGGCTTGAAAACGATTGGATGATGGCGGATTCCATTAGTGTGTCTCCTCTGCTTTCCCCATCACATTAAAAGATGCCTCCATTTCACAAGAAAAGACATTTTTTTTCCTGCCCCCCCCCCCCCCCCCCCCCTGCATTAGTTTGCTGACGGATAAAGGATGGAACAGAATGTTTCCTCATAAAGGAAAAACCCAGACACTTCAGCCTATTCATTTCCGCTTTAAACATGCATGTGGATGGAGGGATGGATGGGTCAGGTAGCTCGTGCCCGGGGCTCCGTGGGCCCTCTGTCTTTATGTATGTTCCAGTGCGCAGTCTGCGGGGCTTAACACGCACCCCTGGGCATCTCCCAGGCTCAATGAAGGCGGCACATAAAGACACAGCGAGCCTACTCCTCTGCTCGCCCTCCTTCTGAAGGGTTACATAAGAGTGGAAGAAGCAGGCACGCTGGAGCGGCTGCATCCAGAGGTGAAAGTAGGCCCGTTAAGCCAGAGGGGCGATAGGTATATATATATATCTATATATATGTGTGTGTGTGTGTGTGTGTGTGTGTGTATGTGTGTGTGTGTGTGAGAGAGAGAGAGGCACGTGTGAGGAGTGGGTATGAAACCTGCCAGAAGCTGTGGGCTGAGCTGAGGCGAATGGAGCCACTGTTTGACAGGGAATTCTATTTACTTATTCATAAATAGAGACCTCGGGGTGGGGGGTGGGGGGTGGGGGGTGGGGGGGTGGGGGGGGGGGGTGGGGGGGGGGGGGTCTGAACACACAGTGTGTGTTACATGAGTTCAATGCAAAGCAGAAATTTCTACCCAAAGCAGAAATAAATGAGGTGATGTGCAGATCACATAATCGTCGCGCCCTCATTGGGATCTGAGGCAAGAAGCTATACGTCACCAGCTTGATTGGCGTGAAACTCCCCCAGACGTCAAAAAGAAAAAAAAAAAAAAAGGACAAACCTAGCAGTGGAACGCTAATCCAACCGTGCTTTATCCCGTACCCCCTCTGACCCGCCCCCTCGGAAAACCTCGGTGGAAACGACACGGGGCTTTTATACCAAAGACATGAAAAACCTCGTGAATATTCATGTCGCCAACGCGGCTGGAGACGCAGGAGAAATCGCTGAGATCAGCGGAGAGAAATCCCCATTGTGCGAAAACGCACAAGTGCACTCGTGCTGTACAGTAAGCACGCAACACCAGTGCTCTCTCTCTCTCTCTCTCTGTCTCTCTCTGTCTCTCTCTCTCTCTCTCTCTCAACATCACTGCCCGCCCGCCCACACACGTCCACACGTTGAAAACGCACGGCGAGAAAACCCGCCCACGTGCTTTCATGTTTACGCGGCGTCGGCCGGTGTGGACGTTGAGGTTGTTGTTGTTTTTTTTTCCTCCACATCTCCCCTCCGTCCGAATTCAAACATCTCAGACGCGCTGGAGTCAAACATCTGTTTGTCGCTTCACTTGGCCGATATTCAAACGCCAGAGTGATTTTTGGGACTGCTTGTGATGAATCTATATTTGGGCAGCTGCTTCCCTTACACCTTATTAGCCACACAGAACGACAACAAAACAAAAAAAACAACAACTAAAGAATAACAAAAACAAAAACACGCATGCACAGATGCTACAATAGTATTTCACGGTGTTCTCTCGTGTGTTTCTGACTCAGTGCTTCTCATCATGTCCTCGGACGGCTTGGTGCTCAACACCTGCCTTTCAATTCTCTCGGCCGAGGCATTATATAGCTCCGACGGCGAAACGGGCAACGCGTTTGATCGTGAACAGAGATGACAGCCAATCCTCTGTCAGCTCTGGAGGACATCGTGGGCCCGGGACATCGACAAGTAACCTCGTAATAGCGCGCTGCGCTCTGTGATCCCCTGGCAGCGTCGCTCAGCTCGCAGCTGTGAGACCGATGTGGCGTTAAGAGGAGAGAAAAAAAACACACAACAAAAACACAAAAGGCGGGATAATTTCGGGAATCAATGTCGCACCGGGTGCGGATTGTCCTTGACTTTGAAAGACACGTCGCGACAACACGACTCCGATGAACTGGAAGCTGCGGTTCACGTGAAATTAAACTCGGACGCGGCGGAGGGCCGGAAATCCTTCCTCGGCTCATTTTGGGCCGCCGCCCCAGCTTGTGTTTCGGTCCAAACACAAAGCAGAGCTGAGACAATTAGTAAATGAATCCGAGGTTGTTAATGTTATTGAAAGTCCAACACGAGCCTGGCAGATTTGTGAGGCTTTGCTCGGGAACTGTCGGTATTTTCATCATCATCATCACAAAAGCTTTCATGAGCAACGTTTACCGGGGGCGGGGACTTTCTTATTTGCAGTACAACGGCAGATGATTGGAAAATCATTCACATTGCTGGTTTTGTGTTTAATCAGCTGAGGGATTTGGCCCATAGAGGACAATGTTTCAGGCAAAAACGCATAGTTTTTGCATTTTAGTTTCATGTTTTGAAAATTTATGTTCGTTTACATGGCAATGCCAGAAACACTGAAAATGATGCAGTTTTCACATTTGGCCACTAGTCGGTGCTGCTCTTTGTTTTTGAAAATGGACCCACACGCATGCCTTCAGAGAACAATACGCTATGAACTTTTAACTTTCAACTATAAAACTACCAAGTCCCAGGAGAAACTCGTACACGAGCAGAAGAACTATTTACTACGCAGTATTAGCGTCTCCGCCGGCTACATGGAGACGGAGCTCCAAAAGAATTGCCTTTTCAGCGGCTTCGAGCGCCGTCATTTTTATGACGTGGTAGTTAGAGCTTTCAGAAAATACTGTCTCAAAGACTTTGTTGGTCATGAAGTTATCATGTTCTTGCCATGATGTTTTTAGTCGTACTCAGGAAGAGAACAGTTGTCCTGAAACTGCAAATAGTTTTGTGCTGCAACAGAAACTATGTTAGTTCAGAAGAGAATGGAACGCTTGCATAAGGAGACATATGAGCTTTTATTTTTTTTTTTTCCGCCCAGATCCACAAACCTAAGTGGCTGTTAACCGTTTGCATTAGAAGCAATTTGATATTTTTAATCACTGCAACTTTGAAGGGAACTTCTGCAATATACTTCCCTCCTCCAAGCCTCCCACAAAGGGAAGCTGCGGGGATGAAGGCCCGCATATGAAATAGACCGATGAACGGAACACGAGTGACCGCAGTACTGGAAAAACAACTTCCTCTCCGGGAAAATTCACATGCACACTTCCCGTTACTCTGTTATAATGAAACTAACACGACACGTTTTTGTCGCTTGTGTCCACACTGACACGAAATCATGCGAACTCCCGTCTGCGGAGTGACGTCCGAAGAAGCGGCCTAAGAATATCCGTTGAGCTCTCGAATGCAGAGAGGACTTTTCAAGCAACTTTTTACAGATCAATAGTATTGAGCAATGCAAGGTTTCCAACAGTCCACTGGACTTAAACCTTAATTATTGGTTTCAGTTCATTTTAAGAGTCCCTTTATAGCACAAATAAACTATGTTTAAATCAAACTGGGAGCATTTTGGCACCAATGATACTCTGGCAACCAGAGAGGAGGAGGAATTAGAGGATGATCGTTTTTAACGGCGTGAACCGACTCTGTCACTCCCACTAACAACTGGTATAATAAAAACAGTATCAGACGAAAAACTACCAACAGTGTCTTTACAAGAATATGTGTATGGATGATTGCCAAATCAATCTTGAGTCCATAGTTTACGGAAAATGGAAGATGTAAGAGTGAAGCTCATTATATAGAATATTTATTGAAAATGGGGGGTGGGATTAGATAAGTTTCCTTCTTCCCTCTCCCTTCCAGGCAAACTTGCTTTCTTGATGTTAAATGTAAGTTGATATGACACGTCACAAACCATGTGATGACTTTGTCTCCCTTGTGCTCCACTGTGGAATGCCTAAATAAATAAATAAACCTCATTGTTTTTCCACACGCATTGTTAGTGTTTATAGCATATTTTTCTCTGCGAATGTGTGTGTGGTGGGGGTTCATTACAAAAACAAACAACAGCACCCGCTACAGGCCCGACATGCCGACGACATCATTTTCAGCATTTCTGCTGTTTCCATGCAAACAGACATCAATTCCAAAAAGTTAACTTTTCCGAAAAGTTGCCGCGTAAACGACGCCTAAATCACCTCCAATGATTTTATTGGGACTGAATGTAGATTTTGTGAAATGACAAGAAGCCATTTGAGGCCACAGTCGACCATGAAAACGTGGAGGACTTAAACTGTGCGGCTCCGAGCCGGTGCACCGCTTCACTTGAACTGCTCTGCATATTTGTAGACAACTAATGAGATCCATTTAACCATGCTCCAATAGGGAACATGTTTTGGCCAAATCCTTTTACATAATTTCCCTCTGGGAAGAAAATGCAGCATATTAAGCATTCCGGCTGTAGCCTCTTTTAATGCATGTGCGGTAGACCCCCAAATGTTTTAATGGGATTTCAGCATAGAGAGGAGATATTATGAATTTGTGGCAAGAGCACACGTAAATTAAAACGCGGCCTTGGTGTCTTCTCTTTTGTGTTGTGGTAAAATGAAGACAACTCTTAATAGAAGGAAAAAAGGGCAAGAGAGAGGAAACCACGAGCTCACACATGTCGCATGCTATCTGCTCTGCTGGTAGTAACAGTTCAGGCGGTGGAGCTTTATTAAAATTGGAACATCACTTGAATATTTCAAAATGCCGAACCTATCTATAGCAACAAGAGGTGAACTCGCTGCACTTTGAGACAGACTGAAATCGGGCAAACCCTCCTCTGTTTTTATCTGTTAGAGTAATTTCCTGTCACACTCATTTGGTGGAGGAGAATAACTAAAGAGAGACGGAACGCTTAGAATTTATTATGGTATTAAAAATTCCCCAGGGGAGCAGTGATGCTGTTTGTTTTGATGCAGGTGAAGAACCAAACCAGAGCCTTCGTCCCAGATCCAGAAATAAGGTGAGGAAACAAGGAATTAAGAATGACAGACGGCGTGAAAAGGAGAAAACGGAGTGACGTAACAAAGTCAATTCGGTTGGAGGCAGCTGAGGAAGGAGGGAGCGAGAGAGAGAGGGAGAGAGAGAGAGAGAGAGAGAGAGAGAGAGAGAGAGAGAGACGGTGCTTTAAATCGCTGGGGTCATCTCCTCATGGCTCTTAAAATTTGTCTGCTTCCTTTCCTGCACTCAGCAAAACAACGGTTCACCTTTTAAACTCTCCCTCCAGTTTACGGCATTAAGAACGCTTCAGCCGCTCTCAAAGCTTCACGTCCCACCAGCCTGAAAACATTTGACTGCTGCTGCTGCTGCTTCCAGAAGATTCCTTGAGAGAAAGAGACGATTCTGGAGCCTGAACTAACAACAAAACCTTATTGGATAGATAGATAGATGGATGGATGGGTGGATGGATGGGTGGGTGGATGGATGGATGGATGGATGGATGGATGGATGGATGGATGGATGGATATAGATAGATAGATAGATAGATAGATAGATAGATAGATAGATAGATAGATAGATAGATAGATAGATAGATAGATAGATAGATAGATAGATAGATAGATAGATAGATAGATAGATAATTTAAGCTCTGCACTCATTGAACACAAAGCATTATGGGTAGCTACACTTGTGTTTTTGCTTCCAGCTGTTATCATAAATATTTTCTTTAACACCTATAGGCTGATATCAGAGTGGGACAGTGTACATTTGCATGTGAGGCAGCAGTAATGTCGTTATTTACCTGAAAATGATTTCATATTCAATGACTAATGTGTCTAATGCAGCTATAAATCACACCAGTGTTCAGAGACAATGGTTTCTCAGTATCCCCCCCCCCCCCCCCCCCCCCGAGTAGCTGCAGTATCCGTATTGACCTTCTCTGGATTGTTTATTAATTATTTGATATTTTTGGACTGTGGATGGTGGGACCTTCAAAGTCTGCATTGTTTGTACAGTAATTAAGTAACATTTTCTCAAATATTCGCTAAGTTAATGAATTTTTGCAGTTTATTTTTTGTTGTAAAACCCTGTCCTGCACAACCGCTCTCTCTTGAATGCATTTTCTAATAAACTTTGCCCCATTTTGTTTCAAGTTATTACAAGTTATTTTTTATAGAATGTAATAATTTGGTGTATTACGTAGTAAATTTTGACATGGTTCTATGTTTGAATAATGAGAATAAAAAGAAGATTCAGTTGGACTTTTTTAAATCACCTGCCGTTGTGGCGGGTACGTTACAAGCCCAATCTTTATTTCCGCCAGCCATTTCTATTTCCTTGAAGACATGAAACCAGATTGTGAGTGCCACTGAGTTTTCATTTGCGATTGAAAGTTAAATTATTCCAAAATGCGTTCAAGACTTTTATTACGAAATGCTGCATTATTACATAATGAGTTGAAAATATACTACATTATTACATATTGCAGCCTTTTTCATATAATGCGGCGCGACAGGCCTTGAACACAAGTACTCCGTGCTTCATCGGACCCGATGTTGGTATCGGTATCGGTGCATCCAGAGTTTAATTGCATTACAGACAATTATACGTCGTTGTACGTTAAGCTTGTAGATCGAGGTCATTATTTTTTATGTTTATGACACTTCAATGTTGAAATATTTCACACAGACATTTCTTGACAAAATGGACACATTTATCGTGAACATATAATAAAAAATATAAATCAAATAAAGATGATCAATACATTGCAAATCCAAGGCAGGTGCTTCACAGCCTGAGAGCAAAAGCTCAACCTCCTGGAGTCTAGACTGACGGGACACAGCGATGCCGTGTTATTCTTTCTGAACATGGCTGAGTGAGTACGCCACCGCTCCACCTCTGAAAGGCCTACAGTGGATGACATAACTCTACACAAAGTGTGCCCGATCTGGGGGGGAAAGAAAAACAAACAAACACACCTGGAGGGATCTCTGCTTCGGTGAAAGTATTTACCGACGGGAAAAGCAGAGAGAGAGAGAGAGAGAGAGAGATAGAGAGATAGAGGTGCATTAAGCGATAATCATTGTGACCCATCGGAGTGAAGTGTTGAGTAAAAGCACCCGGCGGCAGTGGGCTTTCTTCTCATTAGACGTGGTTTCGTTTCAGAGTCCCCTCCCCCTCTTTAGCTCACATCCCACCGGTCCTCAGTGTCCATCAAAAAGCCTTCCTCACAAAGCAAGCGTGGCGACACGATGGGAGGTACTCCTCTTAGAAAGAAGAGCATCTTTTTGTTCGGAGTCTAACATTTTCACCGACGTACGTGCACACACAAACAGGCCGGGCAGGTCACCGGATGGCAAACCGATCAGCTCCAATAACCAGCAGAGGGAGAACAGTCTCATTAAAGCTGGCCTGTTTCCAGCTCTCCCTTTTTCTGTATCCAAAACAAACGAGGGTCGTGTGGTGTCAAAGTGCAGCCACTTAGGGTTCCTTTCTTTGTCTTCTTCTTTGTCTTTTTCTTGCCCTGCCTGAAAACGAGCAGAGCGGGGAATTCCTCCGAGGAAATATTTTCGCAAAACCCAGAAGATGAAACAGAGCAGAGCACCTGTCGGTGCTGTGTGCTCCGTCAGCATCCTGTCAAACGCACACAGCCAATTAGGACTGCAGCCAAATGGCTGGGCGAGTTTTCTCTCTCTCTCTCTCTCACTCCACTGATTCTATGTTTTCATCGTGTGTACACACACACACACACACTCACACTCACACTCACACATTAATGCAATAAACAACACTAACACACTTTCAAGAGAAACATACACAAAGAAATTCTATATATATATATATATATATATAATGAGAGAGAGAGAGACACACACACATTATACGCATGTGCACTTTTTACAATTAAAAACAACCTACTTGATCGTACACACACACACACACACACACACACACACACACACACACACACACACACACACACACACATATATAAGCCTGTATTCTAAATTTTCAATGCAGGAGAATCCCTCCGACTGTGAAGTCTCTCCACAGTCTCCTGTCACAGATGCCAGTTGGCCATTTGACTACATTTTCATACTGAGCCTGCATTCAGCAGACGAGTCTCAGGTGGAAAGGATGAGTACGTTTATTTATTTTTTTGGGGTGGGGGGGGGGCAGGGCACACACACACACACACACACACACACACACACACACACACACACACACACACACACACACACACACACACACACACACACACACACACACACACACACACACACACACACACACACACACACACACACCCCGCTGAACTCGATACACCAGATATGTAAAATGTTAGAGCTTCATCGCTGCGGTGGATGAGTCTGTCCTGACACTAGAAAAACAACGTGAGAAGGACGTGAGCCAACACACATAGACAGCAAAAAACATTGCCACCGCCGTGCTCCACCAGTCTCCCTGGGCTACTTTGCATATCAGACCTGACATAATGAGGAGATACTGTATGGTGTCTCAGGACAGTGGGTGTGGAGTTGGAAGGTGATACTGCCACCTCGTCTGGGCAGCTAAATAAGCCTGACACATGCAGGCCTGCCAGCGTGTTCGGAGCTCCTCACTTTCAGGCCATCGAGTCAGTTCGAGTTATAACTCCACCAACCAATGATCCCTGCACTAAGAAAAGAAGCAGGGGCTATGAGATCATAACTGTTGAGGAGGGAAAAAAGCTAAATAAATAAATGGCCACACAATGCACATTACGTCAACTGCAATTGTTTTAACCATCTTAATTATGCCCGTTTAAAATGGAGTCACATCACAATGTGGGATTTATGCCGACAGGCCTCCGAACAAAGCCGCCCGACAGATTTTGCAGCTCGTTGTCATGGATCTTTGCATTCGAAGATTTGCATGTCGCTCTCACCAGGGCCGGTTGGCACAACAGGCGTCTTGGGGAGGAATCCAAACAAGACGCGGAATCCTACACCAACTGACAAGACGAGTGCACCAAATGTTCATGGAGCAGCAAGTTATAGCAAAGCCAATCACTACACCTCCTTCGTACGTGTTTGAGGTCCGAGAGCCGGCTGGGAGTCTTGCCGTAGAGCGAAGACGGACAGCATAATATCACACTGCACAGAGGACAGGACCAAAGCCAAGAGGTAACACTTGGAAGAAATACACGGACATCACTGCATATCCAACATGTCCGTGTCCTCAAACAGATGGTTCACTGAGCCAGACTCTTGCTGTGGTACTCCTTGTTGCATATACACAGGGAGCCAAAGGGGGTCCTGAGATAGTCTTGCACTGCCAATGGTGGCGGTCAAATCAAGCCAAAGTGCACACAAGGCAAAGATGATGTCATTTTTCATTTCCAGGTTTCCCAGTGGAACTGTGAGGACAAATTATAAGCAGAATCTGAGCCACTGTCGGTGTACCTAAACAACCTTTAACTATTCCTTGGCTATAAAAGGGAAGGTTGTGCATGTGTGTGTGTGTGTGAAGGTGGCACCTTACACATAGTTTCAGCCAGCAAGTAGTTTGGGCGGTACGAAAGGGCACACGACTTGTTCACCCTATTAGCTGCTGTCAGACGTTGATGGATGGCAGCTTTTTAGATGCACCGGCCCAATGGGAATAAACTGGCGATTCCTGCTCGGCGAGAGAGGAGAAGAGCACCACAGGATGTATCCGCTACCGTCCAATCCAGCAGAGGGTGGTTAAAAATAAACTCCCCAAATCCCACAAGACAAGAAAGGATGAGTGTTGCACACACCTCAACAGTTAGAATGTGACATGCAGGAAAGGGAGATCGGCTTCAGTCCGTCTATTTGTAAGATGAGCCATTTCGATCAGTTGTCCAAGATGTTCGTATTCACCTCTGACCTCCCACACACACTCCAGCATGAGGGTCAGTTTAAAGGGGTTAAATTATCCAGATTTTCGTCACTTTCACTTCGGTCTCGTTGGTCAAAGCTTATTTCCCCCCAAATCCAGTTTTTCTTGATTTTCCTCCATTTGAATATTGGATCATAGGAGCTGCATTCAGAATCTGCTGTGTCTGTGTGAGCTGGACTGGCTCCGCCCACACATGCCCATCTTGGGAAGAGGAGGAAGTACTTCCTCTCATGGTGCCATGTGCCAAAGCAGAGCTTTGAAGGATGTTCTTGTTCTTGACTTGTTCCCAAGTCTGTTCACCCCCACGAGGGTTGATCTGTAATAATGAGGTTAATAATAATGGTCACGTCTGACAGAACCTGCAGAAACATGAATTTATGGAGCGTATACCTACTCTGTCGTCACGGTGATGAATAAATATTCCAACACAAAATGCATTCACACTGGGGAAACAGTCTCAAAACAAATGGGGACAAAAATCGTGCCGATTATCCTGTAGTGTGTGCCGGCCTTAATTGTGGGAGGAGTCAAAGGGAGGGCCTATCTTGATTGGGATTGGCTAAACCCCCGATGACACTATATAGGGTTTGATTTCTGATTGGCTGGTTGGAGCAACACACTTTTTAAAACCTGAAACAAGCCAGAGAGAGAGGACAGACTGTCTTCACTTCTGGGGCGTCGTTCCAGGTATGGGGACGATTATTACTTTTGAAAAAACATTAGAAAGTGAATTTTGCATAATATGACCCCTAAAGGTAGGAGGTGTTTGAAAAGTCTCTTTGGCCCGAGAATGATAAATATACATCTGTTATCAAGCCTTGATAATCCATTGGCTTGCGGGGAATGTGTGCACGCAGGAAGACCTCATTCTGTGTGCTCATGAATCTTGTGGATCTACATTTTGTGCATTTTTGACAAGAGGGATGATCCACACAGATGAGTATCAAGCTGGAAGATAGGCAGATCAGCAAGAAAACCTATTTTTAGATCAGTGTAGTAATTTTCTGCAATAATTGTTTGATTTTGCTAAATACAGACATTTTCCTGTTTTGCACTCTGTCCCACAACGAAGAAGAAGTTGAAGTTTAAAGGTTATTATGGCACTATTTCACCGGTTCAGCCCACTCAAGATGAACTTGGGCTGAATGTGGCCTCTGAACCACCCCTGACGTAGAGCGTACCCAAGCTGGAGACCCTCACTGTCTACCTGTAATCCATCCCACATCATTTTTCAGGACTGCGAGTTCTTTGGGGATTATGAGGATTCCTCACCAGGGAGTAAGTGGATAATTGATGCACTGCTCTTGGAAACAGGGATAGTTTAGAATGTGGAGGACTGCTGTGCCAAGTTCCTGTACTTAAGTTGCGTTTATTCTTTTTTTTTGGGGGGGGGGTTGGTCGAACACACATCTGTTGTCTACTTATTCAAATAACGTCATGTTTTTTTTTTGTGTGAATGCATTCCAGTGGTGTGTTTTCACCGTCGGTTGTTGTTTAATTCTCATCCTTGGTCCGTCTACCAGACAGTAAAGCTCACCTACATAATAGGACACACAGGTCAGAGTATTGCAGCGCCATTAAGTGGACAAATGCTGTGGGCCGAATCTCAAAACACATTTCGAAAAAAGCCTTTTGCTGGAAGTGCTTGAGCTGAGACCATGGAATCATAGGAAATGTGGGTTTCACATATTGGAGCAATGGTCTAACACATTTATAGAAAACAAGCCAATGTAAAATATTATTTGATTTCAGTACAACGGAAAAAAATTATAAAAAATCATCCCTGAAATTGGACAGATTAAAGTCTCTTTATATGTCCAAACAACTGGGATTCATACAAGTCAGTGGTTCCCACATTCAAATCTAACTTGAGGTCGTCTCTCCCAGTTCCTACTTTAGCCTGTTGTCTTATGAGGCAAACAAAAAAAAGAAAAGAAAAAAAGAATAAGACTACAGTGAGAAGCAAAATGTTCCGCTGGGTTGGCGGTTGATATAAAAAGCGAGCTGCGACATGCCGACAAGCGGCAACACCGTTGTTCGTCAACTTGCCGATTAAATCTGAATCTCTATGAAGCATGCAGGTTGCTAAGGAAGCAAACAATGTGAAGTGTTTTGCAAATAGCAGAAGCCCATAAAACAGACATTTGGCCAATCTGCGGTCGGCATTAGTTTTTTTTTTTCTTTTCCATATACGCCGACGACTCTCAGTCACAGGTACCAATTTGTGCTGACTAATGGTTCGTCTCCCATAACAGCCTAAAACGTTCCTGAGAGAGAAGGGGAGCGTTTTGGCCAACGTGAACTTGTCATTTTCTTTTGTCACCTTCTTTACTTATTTATGCAAAACACATTCCGGTGAACGGCGGCCCGAACCAAAGAAATGGCGCATTAAAATCCCAAAAGGTAAAGGTGTTTTATTACTCGCTGTTGTCTCCCCACTTGCGGTAATTTAGCGGGCAGAAGTAAGCATCAAATATTTCCAGAGATTAATCTTGAGATATTAAAAACACTCCATAAAACCTTTAGATATTCAACTTACTTTCCCGAGTGCAATAAAAAAAAAGGAAAAAAAGGTCATAAATTAGGCATGTCAATAAACCAGCGGCAACTCCATGCAAGGGGAGGCGAGACGGTATATTATGAAGAGACAGATGCACGTTTGAGCGAGAGCGGTGAATTCCAGGGCAGCGCCACCGGCACCCCATCCACAGCACGTGGCCGCGACACCGCGGGCCTCTCCACCCGAATCCTCCTCACCCAGCGCAATTTAATGCTAACTTATGGATGTATGCAGTCGCCATTCTCTTACACAATCGGCATCAAAAGGCCCACGTATAGGGGGGTGGGGGTGGGGGTGGGACGGAGCACATGCATGCACGCAAAAGAACCACATGGGGGAAGGAGAGGGGGTTTCTCCCTCCCTCTCGCCTGCCTGAAAAACCCACAGCCATACGCAGGCACATACATCACACAGAGGGGCAGGGGGATATAAGTAATTTAGCACAGTGTGACACTTTCACGGTCTAATTAGCCCCAGTGTTGCAGTAAACACGTCCCAATGACCCTCCAGTTCTGGTTACTCATTAAGTATAGATGGAGCTGAAGATGGCCAGCCGCTCCTCATCCGTCAGGACCTGACTCGTCACAGAAGCGCCACCACCACCACCACCACCACCATCACCACCACCCCGTCCCATCAACAGAACCATCCAGAACCTGGTAACTGCAAATGCCAAAATGAGGAAGGAGCCAATACTCCGGCTCACATTCATACATTAATGTGAGCGTTGAGAGGAACGTGCACAGGGCAGATTGAAGGAGGTGTGGAGAGACGCTGCATGGGCTGAAGAGAGGACGAAAACCCTGTTTCAGCCTTTGACGCGGTGATGGGGATTTTCCTCCCCACCACCACCCTCTCGCTCTCTCTCTCTGTGTTGCAGTAGCAGACGTGGCCAGCGAGCTGTGATCAAACTGTGCCTTCATCCCTCCACTCTCACTCACACTCTCTCTCTCTCTTTCATCAGCTGGGAGGCTTCAGCAGCAGGGTGCCCCAGATTAGCAGAGCAGCTCCCTCCTCCCATCAGGGTGCGGAGGCCGCCTGCTCGCCGCCACGGAGCAGCACTGACACCTTGGGGCCAGTCGACCAGCATTACCATGAAGGAGTGCGAGAGAAAGTGGCGTGGATTCTCTACAAGTCACATCTTTTTTTTAGTCCCAATTTCATCTTTAGGGGGCCGGACCAGTAACAATCTTTTTTTTTTTTTTCCTGGTGAAGAGTATATGTGAATAAATTGTTTATACTTTTTTGCTAAAAAACAAACAATTACTACAGAAAATTACCAATTTTAATGAAACTTCCTGGTGCAAAATGCAGTGAAATGTCCACAAATAAACGTTTGTTAGCTTTCATGGCAGCGTCACCGACATCTCAGCTCGGAATCTCAGTGTTGTGTTGGGTTTATACTATAAAATATGTAGATTTTAACTATTTACTTGGCGGTTTGGTCATATTGAAGCGTATTAAGGGCCGGTTTTGGCCCACAGACCTGATGACCACACGCTCTCCAGCCATTTTCCCTCCTTAGGGTTGCAAAGGAGAAAAGAATTGAACCAAGGACATTTTCACTGTCATCAGTCGTCAAGAAATAGATAATAAAAAAGAATAAAAATGTTTTTTTCACAATGCAAAAAAAACCCAAACCTATTTTGTGGTATATTTAATAGTTAAAGAATAAAATGTAAACCCTTTTCAGGTTGTGGATGATACTGCATTAAGCTCCCTCATCTCGAGCGGGCAGGACTGGTAAGATACTGCCATAATAACCAAAACCAAGCTGAGGTTCAATAGTAGTGAAGTATCCATCTTTCATAGCAGCATCACAGTGTTGTGTCCACTGTAAGATATTTTTACAAAGTTTTGGCCTACAGGCCTTATGTGTGCTCTAAGCCCTTAACTTGGATCAAGATGACTTTGAATTAACATAGAGGAACTTAAAAAAGTTCAACCCCGTAGAAAATAAATAAAACTTCTTAAAGGGAAAATCACTCTTTGTTGGTTTTTCTGAATTTCAGCGGCACCGATCGATGTTTCCCCGAAAGATCGATCGGAGGTCACACTGGTCCGAGAACAGTCAGATGAACGGCGAGCGGACACACACGCCACAAGAAAAGTGGTACATCAGCGCGGATCGCGAATCGATCGCAGTGTGTGGTGTTAATCTAGTGAGTGGCCCTTTGGCAGAAATGAGCGACTGAAGAGGTTGAACAGCACAGCAGACCAAAGAGAGCCATTATCAAATAGGACCAGCTCAGCATTTTCCTTCTAAATAAGCCACTTTTTGTGTGCGTGTGTGTGTGTGTGTGTGTGTGTGTGTGTGTGTGCGTGCGTGTGTGTGTGCGTGCGTGTGTGTGAGACAGAGAAGCATAGCCAGGGTTCATTGCACCTCTGGGGTGACTTTGGGCCGAGCACTGTCAGGGAATTTCTCTCTTTGGCGGAGTATTATATAAGATTGTATCTGGTCAATTTTGTGCACGTTATGCCAAATCCAAAGGGAGAGCTGAGCTGTATGCAGAGCTGATGTGACTTTGTCTGAAGCTGTTGAGGTAAAAGGGAAACAGGAAATGCAGTAAAAGGCACATTTAAGAAGAAAAAAACAAAACATCACCGTCTCACATATCAGATTACTTGCGTGCAGACGGGACTCTCTTGAAATTACACAAATGAGCTCTTTTATCAGTTCGACATGCGTTGGCACAATTTCTTTTTATTAGTCACCTGTAATGTGGAAAATGAACTTTGAAGCATAAAAAAGTTTATTTTCTTAATAAAAAACAAAAAACCCAACAATGTACTTTCATCTTCATGTATGTTGCAAGCACCTCTGTTTACAACACTGTTGGCAGGTCAACACTCTGAAAACGGACGCAAAAAGGAAAAATATGAAGCACCAGCGATAGAACGCGGATCGTACACGTGAAGAAGAAGCAAACAATTCATGATTTTTTTTTTTCCCCCCCCACATCTTTTCTGGTAATACAGAAACCTTTTCGCACGGAGAAGCCCGTGTGGAAGAAACAAAGACGAAGGAGACAATGAATATAACAAACGGTTTGGCAAAAAGCTGAAACATGGCAGTGCACGTCACAGAGTTCACGCTTCAATCGAAAATCAGAGCGTCTTTGATTAAACTAAAACGTGGATCTTGTTTTGAAATGATAACTTGCGCCCCGTTTACGTTTCAAGTGAAAACACAAAATGTTTGCGTTTTTGTTTCAGACAGCGATGTCCGATTACACGGCAGATACGCTGAAATTGATGTAGTTTTCATGTTGGGCCACTAGTGGGTGCTGTTTGTTTTTGTAACAAAAACCGCACACACAAGTACGCGGACATTTTTATGGCCAGACGACCAAGTTGGATTGTTATTATGGCGACAGTCAACTATAAAACTACCAAGTCCCAGAAGAATATGGACGTCCATATTCTTCTTTTCTGAAACGAAAACGCCGTTTCCACCGAGACGGCGCCTGAGCATTTACACAAAGTTCCGCCACGGGAGCCGTTTCCAAAAACGACACACAAAACGCAATGAAAGTCTTGCACTTTCACTTGAAAACATTTAAACGGGGCCTCAGGCACTAGACAAATGGCAGGAAACGAGAAGAGTCACAATAACCCACTGATCTCTCTTTCTCTATATATTAAATATATATTCACACACACACACACACACACACACACACACACACACACACACACACACACACACACACACACACACACACACACACACACACACACACACACACACACACACACACACACACACACACACACACACACACACACACACACACACACACACACACACGGCAGCTCCTGTTAACTGTACTCGTAAAAATACAGACTTCAACTTGGCCTCAGACTGAACTTTAAAACAAAAAAACGGGAGAATTACACTGAAACATCAAGACATGAAGTGATCATTTAGTAGACGAGCTCCCCAAGTGGATTCCAACAACCCCCACCCCCCCGGGGCGTTCACCAAGAATAATGACATCTCATTACTTTCACAATATCAAATACTGATTAACGCTCAATTCTACCATCTTGTAAAAAAAAAAAAAAAAAGAGGATCTCTGGGGATCCTAATAAGAGATTTATTCGGCTCGGCTTGAAATTCAAGTCTAAGTGATGCAAATCAAACACACCCTCACCTGGACGGAGGCTCCTCACTCACTCCTTATTAGACCCGCTTCAGTTCCCACCCGGTACCAACCGGTTCGGAATAAGGCTCGACTATATCGGTATCGATAGTCCAGGGCTTTTTTTTCTTCTTCTTCTTCTTCTTCGCGTCAGCTGGAGCGTCGTCTCGTCTCGGGAAAAGGCACGCGACTTCAGTTTCTGGCGTCTCACAGTTTGCTACTGCTGTTCTTTTGTTGTTGTTGTTGTTGTTGTTTTCTAATCTCCCTTTGTTTCGTTTGTTAGCAGCACTTTGCATTGATCTCCGTTCCAGAGAAAATGACACTTTGTGACCTTGTATCAACACACATGTACATATTTACAGAGCGGGCCGTCGCCTTTAACTACAAGGGTAAGAAACGTCCGTTTGTCCAGACTTTTTTTTTTTTTTAGTGACATTTGTACAGAGTGTGAGGTGAGGCTTGATGGTGTGTGTGTGTGTGTGTGTGTGTGTGTGTGTGTGTGCGTGTGTGTGTTTATGAGTGTTTGATAGTGTATTTGCCTTTCTGCAGCTGGGAGATGTACAGCTTTGACTTGGTGCCATCCAGGCGTTTGAACCACACCTCGTCGTTGTTGATGGTGGTGATGATGGCACTGCGGGACACCGAAACACAAACATTTAAAAAGTTTAGTTCCACAAAAAAATAAAATAAACACATCTAGTCCCAGTTTTTAAAAACGGTGCATGATATAAAATGTGTGTAGGGCCACTATTATAGCTCTTTTAAGTTAGTAAAGTGGATCTTACCAACTTCAGCTTCCTACTTAAACCACAAGACAACTATGGACAGCATGACATCAGGGCTGTGATGAAGTAATAAAATGTGATGTGCTGCACCCTCTTTTTAAGAACTAGATATTTCATCAGCAGATCAGGAGGCGAATCATTGGTTCACTTCACCCAAAGTGTCAAACTGGACCGTTAAGAGGCGACAATCTGGCCAAACCACCAAGCAAAATTGTGAAAATTCCCCCAGAAATATTGATATTAGGAATAGCAGACGCAACACAAACCTGAGGCCCGAGCTGAGATATCGGTGATGCTGCCATGAAAGATAGTAAACTAGCGTTAGACTCAACGCCGCGCTGTCAGGGTGAGTTTGTGAAAAAAAAAAACACATGAATAATCCAACAGTTTTCTGGACGTTTCAATGTATTTAGCACCACAAGGTTTCATTTAAATTGGCTTTATCGGTAGAGACTGTTTGGTTTTACAAAAATATAGATATCTACATCACGTAAACACAACAAAGAAAAGCTTTAAAGTTTAAATTGAAAAGGTTATTATGGCACCATTTTAGCGATCCGGCCCACTCCAGGTGAAACTGGGCTGCATGTGGCCCCTGAACTAAAAATGTGTTTGACACCCCTGATTTAAAGGATTTTTCAGCAGATGCTGGAGGTGAGCTCTCAGTACGTCGTAGATCATGACATCAAATGTAAATCCTCGTGAGAAAGTCAGAGAACCGCATAGCAGAAGCCGCTATAGATTTACCTCTAAACTGAAAGGGCATTGGTGCGACATACGTTTTAATGTGCAGTTTTGTATCTTGTAACTTTTATTTTCTACTCTATGTATGTTCTTGTTTAATACGGACCTGTCTGCAAGAAAGATTTCGTCTTAAGGGTTAATTATAAGTAAAAAAAATCAAGGTGTTTAAATATTATCTGAAAGTGATTTTACAGCCAAATATGGCCGTGGGGGGGGCACCCCGACTCCTCTTCACTGTCTCACATTTACATAATCGAATAAATTCAGTAAGACTCATAAATTCAAACTTTACAGACTTTTCACACTTTGGCTTAAGATCATCAGAGCCGTATTAATTCACTATAGGTTCATTTTTTTAAGGACACACTGGTGTTGAGCCGGACTTTACCACCTGGTAGATAGATGGAAGACACTTCATAAGACAAAGCGGGATTTTAATGTTACTTTTAAAAGGGAGTGAACACGTTGGCAATAAGATTTTACAGACGCAGCATTCACAGCGAAATGAGATCTCCGGCAGCCCTCGGTCTAGACTTGCAGGCTCACGTTTGTCAAGCCAAGTCCTATCCATTCCATGTAATGATATTGTTGAAATCACTACGGTGCTACTCGGTGATATGAAGGCTTCACTGTGTTTGTACACAAATATAATAAAAATTTTTTACTTTATTTCAGCATTGGTACAAATAACATCACTTGGCATAGATTTGGTGCTGGAATCAACCCTCACACCTTTAACGCTTCGTGTCCCACGAAGTACCGATTTGAATGCAGAACGTCCTCATGATTTTCACATCATTGAACTGAAGGTTTTTCCACTGAAGCTCATTTGATCTTTTTAATTTGTTTCTCTCAACGGTGACTCTAAACCCCTGAGACGAGGCCTCTCCTCGACCTCCTCGCACTTTCACCCCCGGTACAGACCGACCACCCTGTGAAGTTGTGCCTGAGGGGACGAAAGCAACATGGAATCGATGAATATTATTGAATACATCCTGTTTTGGTACCGTCAGTCTTATTGTCTGCGTGGAAACAGCTGCAATTTGTGTAAGTTAATCAGATTCCCAGCACTTGCGTGTCTGCTGATCTGTGTACAGGTCACAGTTCTTCCCATTCATAACAGCCACCTGTTCTGAATGAGTGGTTCCTCACTCCGTGGGTGACGTGACACACCAGGAATACATCTTTCCTCTTCCTGCAGCAGAAAGTGGAACGCCACCATTCGGCCTGATCTGACCTCTTTTGTGTTGAGAAACACACATAGGCACACGTAGCTCAGTTGTTTTGTGTTTCAATTCCTTTATGCCGCTCCCACACACACACACACACACACACACACACACACACACACACACACACACACACACCTGGTGGGGTACTCGTCCTTCCTGTTGATACAGATGGCTTGTCCCCTGCAGTACCACTGGTTGTCATAGAAAAGTCGACCATCTTCGGAGCGCGCCACGTGGTGATGCCTGTCAGGCTTGACTGCCGGGGCTGGAAGGAAACAGGTTGAAAGATCAGGATTAGGGACGCACCGATACCGATACCGATACCGGGTCCGATACCGGGCCCAATACCGAAATTCTTTAAAATTACCGAGAATGACACAGTAAAACGGATTGTTAATTATGTTCTGTAATAATATCAAGAGGAGGTGAATCTTTAATTACGATATTAATGAAAATGAGGAGAAGCGGACTCATTTTGATCTCTGCTCTTAAAAAACTTTGAGCAGAGTACTGAATCAGGAGTTCCATGTACGTATGGGTCGATGGCTGCACTCCAGTCAGGTATCGACTGTAACCGAGGAGAAAATCTTACCATCCACCTTCACCCGGTGCGGCCCCAGTGATGCCACAGCCTGCGAGGGAGGGGAGAAGAAAGACACAATCAGAAAGGTCAAATTACAACCGAAAGAGAGAGAGAGAGAGAGAGAGAGAGAGACACACACACACACACACACACACACACACACACACACGGGTAAATACTTTGTCTGCTTACACGGTACCTTCCTTATCGCGGTCCAGTCTTCAAGAATATCCAGATCTTGCAGCATGTAAACAATATAAGGGCGTGTTCAAGGTTAAGGGAACAAACACACACAGGAGTGGATCAGCTGGAAACATCTTAACAGACACGTTGGAGATGAACGACGGGGACAAAAGGGAAAGGATATCAGACACAACAACAGGCTTCTTCTTCTTCACAGGACAGAACGGGTCTTTCTTCTTGTTTTTCCGCGAGTGCAATCCATCATTCCACAACTCTGGAAAGATCAAAAAGACGAGAGAAAGACTGAGCTGCTCGGTCTTAACTACCGACGTTTGCTCTGTATTTTCACTTCTAAAAGGGTAAATGATGACTTTACACATTTTTTAATGGTCATATATTGATGAATATATATGCTAATTACTCTGAAGAGTTCACATGGGCAGTTTTATATTTTTTTTGTACTGTGAAGGTAACAACTGCGAGCCTCGATTCTACACAACCAATAATGTAATAATGGCCAATAACCTGAAACATTTGACCATTTTAGATGTAATAAAGCATTTGATTTGAGGATTTCTCAGTGACACCTGAGAGCTAAAAGGCCCCATGTGGTCCACCTGATCCTTATGACACGCATGGCTGGTTAAAATTAAAAGTTTACTGGTCAACTTTTCTACCTGAGAAACATTAAAAACAAAACATGAGAAGATTAGGAGCTGGACTTGTATGAAAGTGACACACAAGCTCAACCCCTGACACATTTACTGCCTCAATAAAAACTGGACGGATGACGAGTTTTGGTTGGTTGAAAGTGTGATTGCTACCCGAGGTGATGTCGATGCTGTGTCGGTCTTCCTCCAGTCTTCTGATCTTCTCCTCCAGTTCACTCTGTACAGTATCAAACAGCAGCAACTTCTCGCTCTGCAACACACGCAGACAACACACACTGTAAATCAGCGTCCAGCAGGACCGTGGATGAATCCGACCCCCCTGCATCCCCGGCGTGCCACTGACCTCCCAGTGCTGGCACGCAGCCTGGATCTCACACTCGTATTTGTTCTTCACCGAATCCAGGCAAAGCTCTCTGTAGATTCCTGTGGAAGTGAAAAAGAAAAGGTTAAAAACAGGAAGTTGGCAGGCGGACGCGGCGGGGGGGGGGGAGAAGACTGGACTCACCGGCCACTTTGGTCCTGATCTGCATGTTCTCCTGCAGGTTGGCTAAAGGTTCCAGATACTCCTGAGCACAGCCGGCCATCACCTCCTGGAGCTTTATGTCCACCTGGTTCAGACGCTCCTTGTACAGCCTAAGAGATGAAAAAGGAAATCCAAATGTCTTTGTAAGCAAATCCCTGCAATTTAATGCTTTATTAGATATAAAAGCAAGACTATTAATCCTTTTAACGTATTGCAAATCAGCATTAAGACACGTGAAAACATTGTGACATCAACACTGGTGTCTGACTAGGTTTTATTTGAGTCTAAAGGCTGAGTCAGCATGGATGACTTCATTTTACTCAATGATATAAGGACATCCATTACATCAGCATAGTGAAACGCACAGTCCGTGGGCCTGATCCGGCCTGCCAGAGTCCAATTTGACCCGCCTGATGAAATTATTCAGCTGTGAGAAATTATGACAATGACTGCAATATATGTATTTGACCACCACGGACACGCTTTGGTCTGCATTATGTGGTGAGTCAGTTCAGCTGATCAGGATTACTACACAGAGGCAGAAATAAAGATAATTTCTAGAATTTATTCTGATCATAATATGACTATATTTTTGAGTTCCAGCCACACGTGTCTAAATGTTTTATGCCGTTGAAGACGTAAATAGTGTAATAAAAAAAATCCACTGTGATCTTTAAATTGTAAAGCACATGGTGAACAGAATATTGTAGAAATTGCAGTTCTTTTTATTCAAACGTCAGGTTTGTCACGTGTTGTCAATGGACAGTTCATCAAAGGTGAACTTCTTAATGACATATGAAGACTGTGTTACACTAAAACAAAGACATAGATTATGATGTAATTATATACTGGCCCGGGTCACTTGAGGTCAAATTGACCCCTGAAATAAAATGAGTTTGACAGTCCTGCAAAAACTGTTTCAAAAATGCTCGATAAAACACAAACCTTTTGTCATTGTGATATCAATGCTTGCAACAGACATACTGAGAATGACCGACTAACCTGCAATGAATCAGATGTTTGCATTCATGCATTGTACGTCAACATATCTGGCCACATATCAATCAATCGAAACCCTGCCGCAATAATGAAGATCCTTTTCTCTTCATTATTTCAACGTTGCATAATAACTAATGGCAGCGGGACAGAGGTCAGATGCGGATGATCAGGAAAAATGACTAAAAATATGCTGCTGGTGTATGCAATTCGGAAAAAAAAGAAAAAAAAGAAATGCAGCCCAGCGGGTAAAATTGGGTCCAAGAAGAGACAGAGCACTGTGTGGATTTACAATAGGACACATCAAATGTTGACGGGTACCAGGGCCACACAGTGTGACAGTGGTTAGTGCTCTCGCCTCACAGCGAGAAGATCTTGGGTTCAAATACTGTCTGGGGCCTTTCTGTGTGCAGTTTGCATGTTCTCCCCGTGGGTTTTCTCCGGGTACTCTGGTTTCCTCCCACAGTCCAATAACATCCACGTGAGATTAATTTGTATGTGTGTGGTTGTCTGTCCTGTGATGAACTGGCGATTTGTCCAGGATGTATCCTGTCCTCTTGGCCCCTGACCCTGAACAGGATGAAGCGGAATAAAGATGGATGCATGGTGGTAATAACAACCATCCAGACCCGTCGAAGGCAGCCAGCTGTGTGTGTGTGAGGCTTAGTGTGGCAGTGAAGGTCACTCACTGCTCTTTCAGGTCGGAGAACTGCTTCTCCAGCGTGGTCATCTCATCCAGACACTCCATCCTCCTCCTCTCACAGTCTTCATCGTCCATCTCTGTCCACAAGAACACCATGACAGCAATTCACACCACCTCCACATTGTACCTGCCCCGGTGCTCTACCAGCAGCTACATCCCCACGGGAAACACGTATTTCGGTTGGGTTATATCAGACAAACCGGCTTGTTTATTGACTAAAAGTGTCTGCTGGTGTTTAGGGCCTGTTTCTCCTACCGGAGCTGTCTCCATCTTCGGACACCGACGAGCTAACGGTGTCCTCCTCGTCTGTGCTGCTGCCGTCCTGCTCCGCGAAATCCACCTCCATGTCTTCGTGGTTACTCTCTTTCTTCTCCCGCGAGTGCACCGGCATTTCCACCGTGTGCTAAGCCGCCACCGACGGGCTGGCAACCGGGTTTTTACTCGGTATTTTCAGGCCGAAAGGAGAGAGGCGAAGACGGCCCAAACAGTGAGCCGGTTAGCCCCGCATCTGCCAGCTGGAGACACATGGCCGCTGTGGACCAATCAGAAGGAGGCTGGCTGAGATCGACCAATCAGATGTCAGCACGAGCGGCCGACTGTGGAGAAGGGCATGTCGGGATTTGTATTTTTTTAAAACGTGTTTTGAATAAAATAAAATAAAATAAAATAAAATAAAATAAAATAAAATAAAATAAAATAAAATAAAATAAAATAAAATAAAATAAATCTCAGAGATTAATTATTTGAGCTTTGGATATAATATTTGTTGTGGTTATTCATGCATACCTACATAATCACAAAAGAGAGATATTTGGCTTTTGGTTGAAATTTATGGAAAAAGTTCATATAAAAAAAGAAAGCATGCTCCAGTAATATCATATCATAGAAATGGGGTGTTCGGGCGGTAGAAACGTACAGTGTTGATTTCCTCATCTGAAACAGTTTATTGAAACAAAAGCCAACAACAACAACAACAACAACAACAACAACAACAACAACAACAACAACAACAACAACAACAGCCGTTGTTCTGCACTGTCGGAGCACATTGCTCCCAGTAATTTTTTTAAGGTTCGTCATGAATAAGATGGGCTAAACACAGAGTTTTCTTTGAGGGATCTTTTGAACTTAATACATTTCTGTTTAATCGATTGTGGTTTAATCTAAATACCACAACCGGTCCGACTTGAATAAATCAGTGGGATACTGTGATACTGTGAAGCTGTGAGTATTCATGAGCTCACTGCTGACTCATGAATGAGTGCGAGAGCCCACCCGTGGATTTCCAGGAATACAGACAGGAGAGTCACACCGGGCATCTCCAGGAATACAGAGGTGTGACAGAGCCTTGGTGACTCAACCGTGACTCATGCACCTCCAGGTTAAACATGTCATGGCCGAACCCCTGTCGATGTTCTTCTCAGGAGTGAGCAACGGCTCAAACAATGGCATTGTATGAGGGGGGTAGAATAATGCCGCAACACCTCAGCAGGAAAAAGCAACCATTGTCCAACCCTGTCAAAACAAGCAAAGCGATCAGCTGCATGGTGGAGAACATTTCCACCAGGGGCGACATCGATCCACAGGCCTCAGAATCAGACATCTTGACATCTCACACAGGCTTTCACCTTTAGGCGACATTGAACTGTACCACGTCACTACATTATCAAGTTGAATTTCATGAGGGAAAGTAGAATGTGAGGCAGAGTTTTCAGCTTCCAGGCTCCTCTCCTGTGGAAGCAGCGCCTTCTGACGACTACTCTGATGGTGTTTGCTTGTTGCTCTCTGTCTCTGTCCTCTTCTTTTATCTCTTCCAATCCACCAAGTCTAACCTGAACAACTGAAAGTCTCCACCTCTGATTCCGGTTCTGCAGAAATTATGTTCTGCCAAAAAATATCAAGATGAGGCAAAAAGCTAGTTGCACAACACCAACAAGATGATCACCAGTGACATTTGGACTTTCTAGAATTACTGTATGTGGACAAATGAGAATATCACCATGTGGTGCAATATTTTGGTTTGTTGATTTGGTGACACACGTCACGGTTTTGTAGAGGTTAACAGTCTCAGCTCACTGTGTGAACATCCCAGGTTCGTTTCTACGGGTACTCCATGTGTTATAATTGTGTGTCATTGGTTTTCTCCAGGTTTCTTCACACATCCCTCCCTGTACCCATCGTCAGCTGGGATTGACCACTGTATCCCAAGACCTTAAACTGGATGGATCTTAGTTTCTAGGCACAAACATATGTTTTAATGTCTATTTAGTTTTTCATTTTTCAGCTCAAGGTAATTCCATTTTCCCAGAGGCTCAGTGTCTGGCAGTCAGACTCAACAGCAATTCACAAATCCGCCACATGGGGGCAATAAGGATCTTTCCACATTTCTTTAACTCAACTCAAGCCTCTGGAGTACAATTCATCCTCGCAAAAATGAAACCGCTCCAATGAAAATGAATTAAATTCAAGAACAGATGAGTGAATATATTGGGGGGAAAAAAACATGAATTAAAGGTCTTTAAATACCACCATGTAATGACAGCAATAAGAAAATGAGATTGAGACAACTACGACAATGAATTTCACAACCCAGATATTATATTGGGTTGGAAGGAGAAGAGGAACAGGAGAACTGTGAAAAAAGTTTTTTTTTATTTATTTCCAGGCTAGACTAAAGCAAATCAAGTCTAACAAATGCTGCAGAAATGAGGAAAAACACTTAAGATCCGCTTACACGACAACGTTTCAAGTGAAAAAGCATTGTTTAGTTGGCTAATTGGTTTAGTATTTTCGTTTGAGAAAAGTTCCACGTTTAGACAGCAACATTTTGAAATGAATACGACTGGGATCCAGCCCAAAAAACAATAACGTTGACCTCACCAATGCGAGGTGTTTATCCATATTTCACCTCTCAGACATAATTATTGACATTTTTGTCCAATTAGTCGAACGCTTCCACTTCATTATGTTTACTGTGTTCATGCATATTGTCTGTCTTTTTTAATATTTTCGAACAGAGAACACAATGGGGAGCAATCACTACCTTCTTTCAGGACAAGTAAATAAATACACAAATGTCCACTTCACCCCGAAAATGTATCAAAACTTTATAGATTTATGTATTTACTCATTTACTTGTTAGTTCAGTACCAAAACTTTTAGCAAATATCATAATTTAAATCCTTTCAGCATTGGTATAATTACTTGATGCCACTGTTGTTTATAAGGAAAAACAGAAAAAATGTGTTATTTTATGACTTTATATGGAAAATAATGCATAACACTCACCGTTTGGGCTAATCTTTGACTCAAGACTGAAAAAAAATTGATTAATATGTAAATCCTGCAATATCTTAACATTTCCTATGTGGGAAACAAGATTTTGTTGTATTTTTCATCAATAACAAATAAATAAACTGACATTTGAATGGGTTAAAATCATCAAATGTTCAACTTGCTTAAAAGATTCATGCTTAAAAACAGGAAAAATCCAAATATCCAAAATCCATTAATGGCTTAAGAGGGAGGTGAATTAAAGTAACACCTGAGGGTTATTGGTGATATCATTTTTTTCTGCCAAAGTTTGTCAAACTTCAGATAACAGGAGGCAAGTTTCGAGGGTTTCTATATTTCATGACCCTCTGAAGTTGACGTTGTAAATAATAAAACAGAATATCCTTCATGCCCGTTTTACTCTCACCTTTCATGCTCATCCTCCTTCCTCTGGCTCCATCACTCCAACCCACACAAACCATGCTGACGCCTGAATATTTCCAGATTTAGACAACTAATGTAAATTATGTCTGGCTTTATTTAATTTTTTAAAATTTAATTTAATTTAATTTAATTTAATTTAATTTAATTTAATTTAATTTAATTTTTTAAAATTTAATTTAATTTAATTTAATTTAATTTAATTTAATTTAATTTAATTTAATTTAATTTAATTTAATTTAATTTAATTTTATTTTATTATCTCTATGGTCTTTTGCAGTTTATGTGGTATGAATGAGCCACATCCACAGTGTCCTCTACTGGCCAGTCCTCCACTTTGCATCTGCTAATCAACATTTCACTATAATGACAATAAAGTTGTATCTAATCATATATGCATATCAGAGAAAAATACATAGCATATTATGCAACATATTGCCAAAAGTATTTGCTCACCTGCCTTCACACGTATATGAACCCATTTGTCAGACACTGGTGTGGGAGGAGGAGACCTGGTTCGCAGTCTCTGTTCTAATTCATCTTAAAAGTCGTCTGTCGGGTCGAGGTCAGGACTCTGTGCAGGACAGTCAAACTGGATCATCCAGGTGTTTATGGACCGTTGCTTTGCGCTCTGTTGTGCAGTCGTGTTGCGACAGGATGCGGCCATCTCCAAACTGTTCCCACAAAGTTGGGAGCATGAAATAGCTCAAAATATCTGAAGCATTCAAAGTTTCTTTTAGTTGAACCGGGGAGCCGAAAGCCCACAACATAATACCCCCTCCATCAAACTTTAGTACCGTTCTCCTGGCAACCACCAGACTCGTCCATCAGATTGCCAGATGAAGAAGATTCGTCACCCCAGAGAACACGGTATCGCTATTTTAGAGTCCAGTGGTGGTGTGCTTTACCACACTGGCTGAGTTGCTGTTGTTCCCAATCACTTCCACTTTGTTATAGTTCTACAAACAGTTTATTGTGGACATTTCCAAGGTGGAGTTATTGCACAGGTGGTGTCTTATCACTGCACCACATTTGGAATTCTCTGAGCGCCAGAGAGCGACATAGTCCTTCACTAATGTTTGTAAAAAATAGTCTGTATGCCGAGGTGCCTGATTTTAAACAATGTGGCCATGGAAGCGATTGGAAAGCCTGAATTCAATGATTTTCCTGGCCTGTGGAATTTTGTGATGCACTTTCTGCGTCAGCGCTTCACAGGATGAGAAGGCTGACCTCCCCAAAGTGAATGATGTCCATGAAGAACATATCAGTGATTCACAAAAGTATTACAGCGAGTACCACCGCCACTATGACGGCCCTGAACACACAAAAGCAGAAGCTTTGTTGAGACATGTTTACTCCCAATAGGAAGACTGAGGACACACTGTCCAAAGCAGCAGCAGTACAACAAACTCCTCAATTCAACAGTAAGCAAAAACACGAAGAATAATGGCGTTCATTCATTTACGCACTCAGTGGGCTGAAGGAGCCATTAGTGTTCGGCTTCTTCCAAAAATATACTTCTTATCTCAGTCACATAGAATCCAAATCCCAAAGTGTTCGCTGTGCATGAATCAGCTGCAGCAGGCAGATATTGAAGCGGAAATAAAGGGAAAACATCCCTTTATTGGATTTAGTCTTTTATGTATGTTTCTTCTAATTTCGGGGCTATTTTGATATTTGAAATTAGATATCTTTCAATGAATTTGTCATTGTTAACGTGTCAAAGCAGGAAGCATGTGTGTAGATCTCTAGTGGTTGGAAGAGATATGGTCAAAACTATGGAGAAAATACAGCAGGCAATGCACATAATGTTGAGAGTTCTCAGGAGGCCAGTTGTATTGAATAAATTTATTTATTTATTTATTTATTTATTTATTTATTTATTTATTTATTTATTTATTTATTTATTTATTTATTTATTCATTCATTTATTTATTCAATAAACAAAAATAAGTTGTACTGAAACGATTTATTATTATTATTATTATTATTATTATTATTATTATTATTATTATTATTATTATTACTATTATTATTATTATTATTATCATTATTATTATTGCTCCTAAATAGTAGTAATAAAACTATTTATTTATTTATTGTAGCACATTTATCATATGTTTACATACGTACGTAGTCGGTTAAAAGATCCAATCCAGCCAAAGAGCAGGCCTTTCTGTCATGTCATTCACGTTACCATGGCAACAGAGGTTTGGAGTAGCAGTGTTTACCTGTGTATCTCTTCCTGTTGTGACACACCTGTCTTGTCCGTGTCTCCTCCCTGTCTGCCCTCCCTCATGTGTTCCACCACGTGTCTCCCTCTCCCCAGTGGATCTAAGCCCTGTTCCCTCGTGTGCCTGCCTGTGGTCAGATCTTCTTGTTTGTTCGCCCTCAGACATCCTGGTGGTTCCTGTGCTTTCATGGTGGTTTTTTTTGGGGGGGGGTTCTCGTGTTTCTGACCTCAGCTCATGTTTCTTTTTATTTTCTTATTTTTTTTAAAGTATTCTTTTAATTGATTCAGCTGCTGTGGATACCTCTGCCTCACAAGTTTTTGGTTTTTTTTGGAGAATACGATTTATAAACTGAATTCTGCCACTGCTTTTAGGTCCCGTTATCAGTGTGACAGTATGCTGATGATGAAGGTTAAACTCTGAGTTGGAGGAGGGTTAAAGAAGGCCAATGAAGTGGGCCGATCCCATTCAGTGTCTCTGCTATTCACTCTTTGTACTCCACTTCAGTTCCCACAGAACACAGTACTGCAGCGCACGTCTCTGCATTCGAGGTATGAATAAACAGTGAGCGAACACAGGCCGCCATTCACAGATAAAACACACGGTTTTCTTCGTGGCCTGTCAGACGGCCCACTCAGACTTTACCAAAGGCAAAAAAAAAAAATGCACACCAGAAAATACACAAGGCTGCTAAACAGAGATGCTCAGTCGACTTGCGGGTGAGTCTCGTAGCCACAGTTTCCGTGGCGCGTTGCATCCTGCCAGTCACATTCATTCTCTCACTGCAGTAACTGTGTCAGGAAACTTTGCCGGTCTGATTTGTGTGTGAGCAGAAAGTCTGAGCTGTCACCGTGGCCGTCTCCACGATACTGTTTCTTAATGCAGTGCAAATGGAAGAAAGAAATCCAACCAAAACGTCGCATTGTGTGGTCGGTTTTCATAGTATATCATACTCATGCAGCTGCACTGTGAAAACAAAGTTTAATTAATGTAAATGGAATCACATACGAGTACACAGTGTTCTACTTTATAGTTTCTTTGGCTTTAAATCATAGTTCTACTGTTGGTACTTTCATGGATTTTCAGTAAGTCCTTCTCTCGCTCCGGAAAAGCGACAATAAAGAAAAAAGCCACGTTTCTTTTTAATGTTTTTATCTCATCTCCTTTGAAGTCCTGCAGCTCGCACTGCTCGTGCCAAAATCAAAAGACGCTCTTAAATCTCCAGCTCGTTCAATATGCAGCAGCAAGTATTTGAATTGGGGCCAAGCAAAGCATTTGTAAATCCCCCACCGTTTGCAATCCTCCTCTGCTCGCCGCCATAAAGTTTACTGAAAATTTAACGATCACGTCTCACGGCTTGCATTAAGGAACTCTTAGTTTATGTGCACCGTGTGAGCCCCTGCCGCCGACTTAGCAATATCCTCTTTAGATCCGTGCCTGTGATTGCATTCGAATGATTTCAAACTTTTGAGTTTTAATTAGGAATAAGTCACATTTATGCATCAGTTTGAAGCTGAAGTCAGAATGTTTGTTGGTCATGCGTAAGTATAGAAGGAAATAGCAAGCTTAAGTATCGGGGGCCGAGTTTGCACGACAACGAGTGTAAACGCAAAACATACGGGCTCGCAAGGCGCGACATTTCTTTTACGGTCGCGTCGTTATCGTTGAGAGACGTATCGTCTGTGTGGTTTCATTACAAACAACAAGCATCAGCGCCCTCCTGTGGCCCGGCGTACTCACTACACTGTTGTCCGTGTGTCTGCAGCTGCAGTGGAAACGCAAACGCTTTTCCTTAACGGTCGTGGTGTTGTCACATGAACGTTGACGTGTAAATGAAGAACTGTATCAGCAAGCGACACTAATCGGAAGCAGTCCCGAGAACAAGGTCTCCGGTTAGATGGTCTTCACTATTACGCCAGTAAATATGACAAAAAAAAAGAAGTTCTCGTAAAGGCAGCAATGTTCTATTGTTGCATAAAAACACATATTTTTTCTGTTCGGCTTAATGAAATTACTTGGTAATGCTACTTTATTCATGATAAGCTGAACTAATCGGCTACTCGGGTGTAGATACTCCTCCAAACTCTCCTCATGACATTCAGAAACCAGGTTGTCTTAAATGTAATTTCATGAATAAAATTCCAGCAGTCTTATGCAAAGAATCCTCTCATATCCATATGTCCTAAAGCACAACCAGCTCGATCTGGTGAGTCCAGTTTACTGACGTCACAAACATTACATGCGTCTTGTAAGTGAACTTCTGAGAATAATACTGTGAGGAACAAACAAACAGGGGAATTACGGCAATGGTTTTGTGTCCTGTGATCAAACGCCATCGTTTGTGATATTTTGAGGATTTGCCAGATGCGATAATTAGTGCGTCCTCTTAGTAACAGCAACATCAAGGTAGCACTTATTTTCATACCAACAAATCTTCACCCAAAAACCCACAAATGTACTTGGTCCAATACCCCCTCAAAAAACGGAGAAACTCGAGACAACAGATATCAAATGAACCCGTTTAGGCTTTTGTATGTGCTCATGTACATCTATAACGCCGTGGGGATGCCTCAGAAGGGAAGGTATTACCCCTTCTTTGAAAAACACCCACGATTCCCCGAAAAAATATGCATTTGCACGATCAGCATAAAAAGGGGGGGGGGGGGGGGGGGTGTTCTGAGAATTTTTCGTTCTGAAAGTTTCGGTCGGTACCACACAGTATGAGAAGTCTTCCCTCAGATTCAGATGCATGATCGCATTTCACCGTCGCACATGGAAGGTAAACGCAACAATTCAAGGCATGAGCTTGATGAAACATATGAGTGCTTTTGTTCTGAATGAGATCATCGGATAAAAACGTGATATTAAAGTCCGCTTTCATTCATATACACTCCCCAAAACGTCTATTAAAATACTTAAAATGGTACAATACATAATGACAAGTGCTTAAAAAAAAAAAAAAAAAAAAGTCTTCATGTACGATTGTGGCACAAAGAAAACATCCTGAGTCACACAGCTGTAATCCGACACTCTGGCCGTGAAAGATAATCCTGTGTGAACCTGTCATGGTAAAATGCTCCTTTCTACATGAAACCACACATTATGAACACTAGACGTAGGTGGAGTTTGCCTAAACTGTGCGAGGAGAACTGCTGTGTCACCGTGCCTACACAGGAAACAGACAGGTTGGCTGCTGGGCGCCCGTGGCGTTATTACTGTAATGATGGCGCGCTCGCTTCCTTCTGCCAGCGGAGGGAAGCGTTGTTCGCTGACATGCACACGTCTGGGAAACCCAAGTTATTTTCACTATTTCAAACAGCTGAGCGGCGCCAGGCTCCCCATGTAAATACTTATAGTCCTCACACTCTGGAAAGTCGTGCGTTGAGACAGTTTGGAGTTTTGCCGATCTGCTTTTGACAAGTTCGTCACCATATTCGGCAACTATTTGGATTTTAGAAGGACAGCGTGTCAAGTGAAAACACATCGTTTTTTGAGTTTTCTTCTTCTTCTTCTTTTGAGTTTAACAGCAATTTGTATCCATAAAGTTGCATTACTGCCACCTGCTGGTTCTATCTATCTACATTGTTTCCCACCTCTCTCTTCGTCCCCGATGACTGTTTCCCTTCATCCTCGTCTTCTTCACTTGAGTTCCACAGCAGTTGGCATCCGTGAAGTTGCACTACCGCCACCTGCCGGTTTCAGCTAGTCCATACCAAAGAAAGAAAGAAAGAACAAACAAACGACAAGTTTCAAGTTTACAACTCAACGCTTAAAAAAAACAATGTCCGTTTACACGCAAACGGCGGAAATGGACATTTGTATGGACAGACGTTGTATTGCTATTACTTTCTTTTATTCTCCAGGCGCAGGAGAACATGGACTGGGAGTCATGACACTCTGGAGGCAAACATTACTGATAATGTCCCTCCAGTTGCACATGTTCGGGAGCAGCATTTCGGAAAAGTTGCATTTCCCCCCGGTTTAGGTAGAGACGGAGTCAGACTGTCTACTTGTTTAAGTCTCCACCTCGGACTCTGGTTCTGCAGGTTTCTTCCTATTAAAGTTCCTCCACCAGAATCCACACGGGAAAACTGAAAACATTTCGGAGCCAGCTTTAGGTTGACGTCCCGGAGATTTCCAAGGCCAGATCCGGTTTGTACACTGGATCTCGTGAGTTCTCGATCAATGATCCATTTCACAACATTTCAGGATATCCTCCTGGCTTAAAGATTCTTTCTTTGAGAAAGTTTGCCTTTTTTTTTTTTTTTTCGTGCCGAATCAGTCAAATGTTGACGTTTTCCCTTGAGCTGCTGCGACGCCATCTTTGATTTCCCAGAAACCCTTGCGGCAGGTTTCCGAAGTTGCTAAACACGAACAGAGTTTGGTAGCTACAAATTCCGGTTTGTTTGTAAACATGTCAACTTTGGCGTGATCGATTTAGGGGAACTCCGGGTTGGAAATTTGTGGAAATGAGTGGTGATGGTCTTGTTTTGATTTTTCTGGCTTATTCTCTGTGCAGAAGTGGAACCTTTTATGGGAAGTAAATTTTAAAGTTTTTTTTTTTTTTTTTATGGTAGAGTGACTTTAAAAGGGAGTTTTTTTTCCTTTCCACCGTCTCCTCTGACCTGCTCGAGTGCAAATTACTTTCTTTATGAATAAAATGGAATTGAATTGGGGGATGTTCTGTGTGTGGATGCCATTTCTCTAGAATCTAGAGTCTAGATCCTCACAGACACCGTCCAGCAGTTCAAACTCATGTGTTTGAGTCTAATTAGCCACTAAATCGTCCTTGTAGGCGTGACTGTGGATCGGTGAGCCGCCCACATTGTGGCCTGCCTTCACCCAGAGTGACCCTGGGGTTAATGCGGTGGAACGGGACACAGAGCAGAGGAGCTGGTCCTCTGATTTTCACGTCTGAATCCTTCAGCCGGTCAAACTTTCACTTTCGCCATGAGTAGCCGTCCCTGGTGGCCACTGCAATTCTTCAAAAACAAAACCTGGAAGGAATGAAACCTAATGTAATCAAACTTTGAGATTATTTGATATCGTTCTTTTAAATCCTACATATTTTCAAATATGATTATTAATAATTCAAAATACACTGCTCCAAAAAATTAAAGGAACACTTTGAGAACACATCAGATTTCAATGGTGAAAAAAAAATGTTGGATATCTATACTGATATAGACAGTTTAATGTCTCAGGAACAAAAGGATGCCACATCTTTTGATGGAAATAAAAGTTTTCAGCCTACAGAGGGCTCAGTATATAGACACCCCAAAAATCAAAGTGAAAAAATGATGTGGCAGGCTCGTCCATTTTGCCTAAATTCAATTTCTGCAACTCAAAATTCTTTTCAATATCTTGTGTGGCCCCCCCCGTGCTTGTATGCATGCTTGACAACGTCGCGGCATGCTCCTAATGAGACGACGGATTGTGTCTTGTGGGATGTCCTCCCAGATCTGTCTAAGGGCATCAGTGAGCTCCTGTAAAGTCTGAGGAGCAACCTGGCGGCGTCTGATGGACCGAAACATTATGTCCCAGAGGTGTTCTATCGGGTTTAGATCAGGTGATCATGAGGGCCATTCAATTGTGTCAATTCCTTCATCCTCCAGATACTGTCTGCATGCTCTTGCCACATGAGGCCGGGCATTGTCGTGGACCAGGAGGAACCCAGGACCTACTGCACCATGGGTGCAAGGATTTCATCCCGATACCTAATGGCAGTCAGACTGCCGTTCTCTAGCCTGTAGAGGTCTGTTCGTCCCTCCATGGAAATGCCTCCCCAGACCATCACTGACCCACCACCGAACGGGTCATGCTGAATGATGTTGCAGGCAGCATAGCGCTCTCCTTGGCTTCTCCAGACCCTTTCACGTCTATCACAGGTGCTCAGGGTAAACCTGCTCTCATCTGTGAAAAGCACAGGGCGCCAGTGGCGGACTGGCCAATTCTGGTGTTCTATGGCAAATGCCAATCGAGCTCCACGGTGCTGAGCAGTGAGCACAGGGCACACTACAGGACGTCGTGCCCTGAGGCCACCCTCGTGAAGTCTGTTTCTGACTGTTTGGGCAGAGACATTCACACCAGTAGCCTGCTGGAGGGCTCGGGCAGTGCTCGACCTGTTCCTCCTTGCACAAAGCAGCAGATATCAGTCCTGCTGATGGGATGAGGACCGTCTACGGCCCTGTCCAGCTCTCCTAGAGTAACTGCCTGTCTCCTGGAATCTCCTCCATGCTCTGGAGATTGTACTGGGAGGCACATCAAATCTTCTTGCAACAGCACGCATGGATGTGCCATCCTGGAGGAGTTGGACAATCTGCGCAACTTCAGGAGGGTTAAGAAATCGCCTCATGCTCCCAGTCGTGATAATGACTCGAGCTAAAGCCAACACTTGTGGAAAAACAGTTGAAAAAGATCAAGAGGGAGGAACTTGAAATGGCCTCCACCTGCAAAACCGGTCCTGTTTTGGGGGCCATCTCGTTGTTGCCCCTCTAGTGCACCTGTTGTTAATTCCATCAACACCAATGCAGCTGAAACTGATTAACAACCCCCTCTGCCACGTACCTGACCAAAACCTTATCAGAAAAGTGCAATTGAATTCATGCCATACCCTGATAAAAAAAAACTGTTCCTTTAATTTTTTTGAGCAGTGTATGAATATCAAATGCCCACATATGATTTTTTTTCCCTTCACTTTTTAGGCTTTAAATAGCATTTGCTGATACACATAAGCTCAGAAAGGCATTTGTCTCTATGCAATCAAAATATATCCACCACATTCATTTGTGTGTACTGAATCAAAACTTCATAATGTGTTTATTTCAAAGTTTCTGGCTGTAATTCATACTGACCGGCTTCCAGTCAAGTTGTTTTTTTTTTTCTTTTAACTCCCTCACTTCCAGATCATGGAAGTTTCTTAAAATGTCAAACTCTCCTCTTCAATCCAATAATAGATGTTTCACTTCCATCACTAAACCATGATGCACTTTCAGTGATCTAATTTTATACTTTTCACTGAAAGTAGTAAATGGAATCAGTGAAATGTTTATTTCAAATAAATTTGAAAAGTTGTTTTTTTAGTTACAGTAATATTTTGACAATACTTAACAGAGTTTAATTCAAAAGCATGTTGTACGGTATATGCGTTTTAATATAATGACTGCTTTGAAATGTTGTGTGTCATGGTGGTTCAGTGGTTTGCACATTGGCCTCACAGTTAGACCTGACATGTTAAAATCTGCGGGTTTGGTCTTTCTTTGGAACGTTTGCATGTAGTTGTGAGAGTTTCTTTCTCACGAGGAACTTGTGACCTGTCCTCACTTCCTTATAGCTCCGACAGCAGGACTGTCAAACGCATTTTAGTTCAGGGGCCACAAACAGTCCAATTTCATCTAGGTGTGGGACGGACTGGTAAAATAGTGCCATAATAACATTTAAATTTAAAGTTGTTATTTTTTCTTTTTTTAAATTTAAAAATAAAATAAATTAAATTAAATTAAATTAAATTAAATTAAATTAAATTAAATTAAATTAAATTAAATTAAATTAAATTAAATTAAATTAATTACACATCAATGTCGGATTATAAGTTCTGTTATTTTTTTCCACACTTGCTTGTAATTTCTTGGTTTTAATATCGAACTGTGACACAAAGCTGAATGTATAGTTCAACGTCCAGAACTGAAACTAGTTTTGACTTTCATGCACGTCTCATTACAGCATTACAGCGCCCCTACATGCTTGGGTGGGTTCATGTAGACATGTGAGGAAAACATTAATGATTTTATTTGATGTATTTATACTTTTGTTGATGAAGTCAATTATGTGCATTCTATATATGAGGAAAAAAATTATTGTTCTTGGTTTTGAGGATGAAAATGTTCATTATAAGGGAAACATTCAAGCAGGGAACGAATGACTGATTATATATGACAATCTACACCAGGGGTGTCAAACAGGCCCGCAAGAGTCTCCAATCCGGCCCGTCAAACCACAAAGCAAAGTGTGAAGATTTCAATGAATCCCTCGAGAGTAGTGGACACAACACATCTCTGCAAACCAGCCTCAAAGCCAATGCTTTCGGGGTGAGTTTTAAAAATGAATTGAACAGCCATAGGGACGTTTTGTTTTTTTAAAGTTTTTTTTAGGACCTTTCACTATATTTTGCGCCAGAAGGTCAAATTAAAACTGGATTTATATTGAGATGTAATTTTAAAGGTCATTAAGTCACTCCTTTATCCACTCAGGATGACATCGAGCTGTATGTGTAGCCCCTGTGTCAAAAACGTGTTTGACGCCTCTGATTTACACATTTTTGATTTTGTATGTCACTTATATTCGTTTTTCTTTCTGCAGGTGTGCTGCATCGCTTTCGTCTTACACGTGCCAGATAAACTGGCATGATGGGTGCTTCTATCTTTTGGCAGGGTGACACACACACACACACACACACACACACACACACACACACACACACACACACACACACACACACACACACACACACACACACACACACACACACACACACACACACACACACACACACACACACACACACAAACACACCCAAAAGTGTCATCTGGGAAAGTTGGGGAAAGTTCGATGACTTTGACCTGGAATGTCAGCTGACCCTGGTTGGCATCGGCAGGGCGTGAGGGCCTCCTGAGGCGCTCTGCTGACTCATGCTTTACCAGCACGCAGACAGAGGGCAACGTATGGCGCTTGACGCCTGTTCGGCGGAGGTACTTCCTCGTCTGGCCGGTATCCATAGCAACCAGCAGTAAACACGAGGCAAGCAGACACAGGAGGGCTCGCACGACAAGCGCAGGACGCAAAGTGGAAGTCCCAGTGTTTCACATGTAGGCCGAACACTAGACGTGTCCCCATTTAGTCAGACAATCTTTGCAGTGGAGGAAAAAGAAAAAAAAACGCAAACAATCGTGTGCCAGAACAGTTTGTTCGTCCTTATCAGGATGGGCAGAGACGCAAGAATGTGAGGAATCTAACTGAGAGACGCTGAGGCCCCGACGTGTGTATTCGTCAGGCATGACGCACGATGAAGACTTTACGTCGTGACATCACAGCGTGCGTGTGCGTGCTTGGCTTGTGGCCTCGGTATCGCCCCGCAAGAGGTGCGAATGCCACATATCTCCATGGATACGGTTGCTATGTTTTTGGCCCAGCCCCGTTTTCACAATGTAAACACAAGTGATCCTGGGAGTTATATTTTTTTTGCCAAATGTCAGGGAAGCACTCGCAGGTCGCCCCGGCATGCACTTTGCCTCCTTGTTACGCAAACGGCAGCAATAAGGAACTTCCTTTTCAAGGGTCTTCCAGAACGGTGGAAAAAAACAACAAAAAAAAAAAAAGTCACAATAAACAAATGAGGAAAATATTCAGACTTCCTTGTAAAAAAAAAAAGAACCTCTGAGTGAAGTTCCTGAGTGTCTGCATGTACTGTGTTTTCCTGGATCTGGACGGGTAAATCCAGAACATCCTGTTGTGGAACATGCAGTGTGACTCTCACACAGGGAGACTCTCTGTGAGGGAACTTTACAATCTTCCCCACCTCCTCTGCCCTCGCTGCGCCTCGACAACTGGCTTTGACCGGCCGCTGAAAGAAAGTGTCAAATTCTAGTTTCCTTCCTCTGACTGTCCCGGACCATTTTAACACCCTGTGCATCATTTTCACGCACGCTGATCCCACTCAACGTGCAGAACTTTAACATGTGCACTCTCTGAAAATGTCAAAATGAACTCGTGTTCGTTTGTTGAACCAGCTCTGTCCGTATAACCCAGCAGGGTAGGATTATGAGTTTAATACAGCATGTTGAGCTGCATTTTGCTTTTCATAATTGCAAATATTTATGTATAAAAAGCTCTCGTAAAGTTTCATAAGTAATTATGATGCCATGGCACGTATAAATAACTATACAGGTAAGAATTAGCCCAACATGGGGTAAGTTTTATGCAGCAGTAGTAAATAGTCGTTCATTTTATCATGTGAAAGCTTTGAATGATAACCAGTAGGGCTCTGTACGGTGGCTTTAATGGTAAAAATGTGTCTCAATTGTATGATAGTTTTATAATCTAATTATTTCCTCTTTGAGCAAAGAACACTGGAGGTCACCTCGGGCGACTGAGTGCATAAAGAGTTTTGACTGTGAAAGCATGATAAATCAAAATTCTATTCAAAGGCGACATCTTCAATTTTCTTTTTTCCCACCCAAAATGGGTGCTTAGCTTAAAGCGATGCTTAATTAGCAATATACTTTGAAAGCTTGAGTAAAATAGGTCTACTTTTCTATTCTTCTGTATAGCTCTTCAGCACATGTGATTAACCCTAATAGTTAGAACTGCTCATTCTTTAAGTTATGACTCAAGCGGCACTTTTAACTCAGCTGTGGAGTAAAATTTGTCTTTTTTTTTTCTTAGTCATGGAAGCTATACTTTCATAAACATGGGTAATAAAAGTTCAATGATATGACTATAACACAAGTACATAAAATGAGCTATCCAGTGGCACGAATCGTCATAACGAGCAAGAGTCTGTGGAAGAAATCCTTTTACCATCTCGGTGTGAGTAAATAACATTGCAGGTTATTTCAGGTTGCATCTGCACACAAAAAGTGTTGAATAGTAAAAGAACGACATGTCAATGTTGGGTCAAAGTCACCAACATTAAAAAGCCAGCAATTTGCACATTATAACTGAACTAATCCAACATTTTTTTCCCACTGCGTGCTTCAGGGTTAATAAGGCAGATCTGATAACATTAAGAATTTGTTTGGCAGAAGAAAAGAAAAGTATGCATTGAAGATAGTGCATGCACAATAAGCACATATATGTGTACATTGCAATTAAATTTGATCTCCACCGGTTATAATGTAGTTAAATGGTGCAGGTGTAGGCTGCTTTTGTCTAGTGCAACTTTAAAAAGAACCTTGTGAGATATAGACCGATATGGCCTGAAATAGAAGAGAGGAAATATGTGCACTTTCGTCGGCCTCTTAAAACAGATAACTTCCCCCAGTGCGGATGAAAAGGGAATTCTTCAAAAGCCATTCATGCCTCAGTCACTGCGCTCATTAATGAACAACCCCCCCCACCCCCCCCACCCACCCCAACAACCTACATCACAGGTGAACATAGGTGTCTAATAGGAAACTACAAGTTTTCATTCTGAGTGTCTTTAGGGGGGGAATTTTCTCTCACAAAAGCACAGGGCCCGGTGTGTGCTTTCCCGAGCTAATTCAAGTGGAAATCCCCGTTGAGGCTCCGCCCAGCCGAGCGTACAAAACCCAGTGCGCCTGTCCTCGGACGCACAGTCTCCCACTGACTTTCAAGCAGAGACGCACGGATATCTTGCCCGCACACAACAGCAGAGTAGACATGGACGTCCACAGAGTGTCGAACCACAACCAAATGGATTATAACTTTGACGGCGTGGAGCCCAAACACGGGAAAGCGTTGCATTGCCCCGACGAGCGCCTGGACAGCGGCCTGGACTCCCTGAAGGAGGACGAGCTGGTCCGGGACTTCGATGACATAACGATCACCCCAACCAAGGAGCAGATCGGCCACGAATACGAGCCTTGGAGGACGGCCGTGACCGAGGATGGTGACACGTAAGTCAAGTTTTTCTTAATTTTTTTTTTTTGGGGGGTGGGGGTGGGGGGGTGGATTCACACTCTTTGATAACAACTGCAGTTGCGCGTTTTGCAAACAAACTTTCGTGCGCGCTTCGCGGATTTTCACGCAGCATCCAAACTCGTACGCTTGTGCAATTGAAAGATCTGAAAAGCTGCACGGATGTGCATGAAAGTCTGAAAATGTCGTGTGTAGTACACAGTGCATACCTCGAGATGTGTGTGTGTGTGTGTTGGCTGAGATCGCTAAGTGGGCGGTGCTTAAGTCCGCTGTGCGCGTTCAGGAAAGTCCCTGGCCCGCTGCCAGCAACTGATAAAGCATCAGATGTGTCAAGCCACAACGGGTGGAAATAACCCGACAAAACTCCATTCTTGCGAAACGCTCTGCTGCTTCAGCTTTGTTCTTTTATGGCTGGTTGGAACCACTTCCTCCATGCGTAGTTCTTTTTTCTTTTCTTTTTTTTTCTGCGAACATGCACTATTTTAACTTTTAAGGTTACTTTAACCCTAACCAATTCTTTTTTACCCCTACAGGTTGCTCCACTTGGCCATCATCCATGAAGCCACAGAACATGCCTTCCATATGATCAAGTTGTCTCGCAGTCACCCTTTCCTCAATGTACAGAACCACCAGAGACAGGTAATTACAGATTACACACATTTAAATCTTATTTATGAATCTGTGTTTTTTTGTTGTTGTTTTTTTTAAGCAAAACCACTTATTGCATTACAGACGGCCCTCCACCTGGCGGTGATCACAGAGCAGCCCCAGTTGGTGGACAGACTCCTGAAGGCCGGGGCGGACCCGCTGCTGGCCGACGACAGCGGGAACTCGGCCCTTCACATCGCCTGCAAACGGGGTTCCATGGCGTGCTTCGGCGTCATCACCCAGAACTGCCAGCGTCACCTCACCTCCATCTTGTCCTACCCCAACTACAACGGTACGCCTACACACGTCTGACAGCAACTCGCACAAGTTCTCGTGTAGCTCCTGGATGAACTTGGGTCTAATTTTGTCATTTTTTTTTCTCCCTTCCTTGCAGGACACAACTGTCTCCACTTGGCGTCCCTCAACGGCTTCATCTCTCTGGTTGAAAGCCTCGTTCAGCTCGGTGCCGACATCAACGCACAGGTACGCCTCATTTACCAAACACGTTGAATCTTCCCGCCGACTTTTGTGACGCGCAGGAGGAACCTAACCTTATCGTTCACCTTCGTTTCCCCGCAGGAACAGTGTGGTGGTCGCACGGCGCTCCACCTGGCCGTGGACCTCCAGAACGCCACGCTGGTGCGCCGCCTCCTGGAGCTCGGCGCCGACGTCAACTGCCTGAACTACGGCGGCTTCGCGCCGTACCACCTCACGTACGGGCGCCAGAACGAGGAGATCCGCTCGCAGCTGTTCAACATGACGGCCCAGGAGCTGAGGGAGCTGCCGGAGAGCGAGTCGGACGACAGCGACATGGAGGACCAGGTGTCGGAAGACGAGGTCAGTATCTCATTCTTTTGGGGGAGAATCTCGAAGAAACACTCCACAATCACGTCTTCAAGGTCTCTAAACACGTCCTCTGTTCTCTTCACAGCTGTACGACGACATAAAATTCGGAAAGTAAAAAAGAAAAAGAAAATGCATCCCTCGATTCTGGTGGTGTGAATGTCAAGCTGCTAAAGGGTCTGCCGAGATGAACGGCCTCCGCCCCGAACATGGGACAGATCGGTCCAAACCGAACCCCCCCGCCCCCCCTCTCCTCACCATAACTTCCTTCTGGGGGCCGGGTTCCGTCGGAGCTGGACCTGGGATCGCAAAAGCAAGAAGGAAGATGGCGTCCAAGTCTGGTCGAGTCCAGTCAAGATCACTGAAGGATCTGCACCGAAACATAACCGGACGTCGAGCCGCGTCTGTTTCTCGTGCAACTGTACAAAAATATATATATATCTATATATATATGTATGTATATTGATGTGTATATACAGACAAGACATGTGTAACATATTGTAAATACAGAGATATTATTTTTTTTATTCCCGTGTGAATTTAAACACTATTAACGAAAATGTTCCAAATAATAATAATAAAAACTTTATCCGTATAAAAAAAGTTTTGGACTGCTGTTGTACTTTCCTTTCCTTCCGTGACGGTAGAACTACCGTCATTTTTGCACTTCAGTGGCGGAGTTGTGAAAGGTACACACACAGAACGGCCACACTCAGCCACTGGGAGCCGTACGGGATTTCCTCTGGCTGGGCGAGGTCACCGGGTGACTGAGTCACGGCGCTGAAAGTCCCTGGGCGGCACAAGAGGAACATAATGTGCCTGAATATTCCGCCCTGTTCTGGAGCGGCGTTAAGACGCTGGCACTCACGTGTATGAATTCCAAGAAAGTTTTATAAGGACGATTTTTTTTTTTTTTTTCTTCCTCCTAAATATGGGAAGATTCTGCTGTGTCATGATGACCAGGAAACATTGCCACAGGCTGGGAGGAACAAAACTCCACCATCAGCTGATTGAATCGTGGAATTTTTGTTTTCTTCCCCGGAATGAGGAAACACTCGACCCAAAGAACGTGATAACAGATCTGTACAGTCGGGAAAGGTAAACATTGTGTTCTTCTCGTCCGAGAAGACAACACACAAACAACGTGGCGGAAACGAGCAGTGATGTCACGAGACAGAGACGCCTTAGAGATGACTCGCCGTTTCTGATCAGTGATGACAAAAAAAAAATAAAAAATCCTAAATGCTGAGCTGGAGCTCATTTTAGACACAGCGGACTCAAAAAAAAACCCCGACTTTTAACCATTTTCCCTTTAGAGACAAACTATTCGTAGCAGAACACTTCCGCTAGGTTGAAGTCATCTATTTCCGTAGGCTTAAAAAGAAAAGTCAACTGAGATCTCAGCAGCACCTCAGTGTCATGTGATTTTCACAGCCACAACAGGAAGCTCTGGGGTAGAACTCACGCTCCCCCAGACCCCCCCCCCCCCCACGAAACAAAATCCCCCTTGCTACTAAACTCGGCTCGCTTTAGAACAAGAGGCGTCGCTTTACAAGCCCCGGTGCAAAACACTGAGCCTGGCGTGATTTAATGTCGCATGCAAGTGCGAGACACAACACAAGAGTCTTGTTTTACTCCAAAAACGTGTTTTTTTTTTTATTGTTATTGTTGACTCAAACAATGGGGTGAATGTACAGCAAACGAAGATAACGCCCGCCTCTGTCTGGAAACTCGATATCCCATCATGCTCTGGCTCGATCCGTCCCCAGTTGGCTCAGTCCCGCTCTGCCAGGGCCATCAGGTGGGTGTCTACATCAGTCTCGGCCAGAATCCTGGCGCGGGGAAAAGAAAGAGGGATGAAGAGATTTTTCACACAAAAAATAAATAAATACAAAAAGGGCAAAGCCAGATCCGATCTGCCCGGGAGTGTATTATTCACAATACTGCCCGTTGAGTTATTTTTACCTGAACTTGGGGTCCTGTGTTGTGACGACGGCCACCTCCAGCTCCGATGGCTTGAAGTCGATGGAGAGCACGGTGGAGAGACAGGAGATCGCAGTCTGGAAGAGAGGAAGAGGGGAAACTCGATGATTGTGACTACTTCTGTTGTTTAGGACGACATGCAAACTCCACTTAGAACGGCGAACTACTGATTAAGAGCTCGAGTTTCTTCATTTACCGTTAAATCGCAATATATTTGTCAAGACTTTATCATGTCCATGATTGAATTTATATGTTTCATTTTACTTTGATTAGAAAAAAAAGGAAGATATAAAAGTGTCATCGCATGAGAGCCAAATATAAAAACAAGCGGATTACATCACAGGACACTGAACATTCCAATCAGACCTGTTAATCATACAACCAGAGGCGGAAAGCCCCACAGGTTACTTTCACCTTTGTCAACCTGTGCTGGCGATAACATACCTCGATGGTTTGTTCAAAGGTCCAATCCAGTTTCTTTTTCACTTTCTTCTCCAGGAAGCTGGTGGCTTCTGTCTGTTTCACCCCGGCGGCGGTGGCCTTGAAGCCGCAGTAGTAGCCCGCCGGGTCGCATTTGTACACCTGCGGGCCCAGCTCCTCGTCGATGCCGATCACGATCATACCTGGAGGCAGAGAGGATGATGAGCGCGACGTCTGACCACATGCACAGCCGTCTACTCGCCTCGGGGGGTGGGGGTGGGGGGGGATGACGGGGGCACTCACAGCAGCCGAGCGGTCGCATCTCTGCGTTCTGCGTGTAGACTTGCGAGATGTCGGCGATTCTCTTGCACAGCATGTCCACCGGGATCTCGTAACCGTACTTGTACTGCCAGTTGGCCGCCTCGTAGCGGGCCCGCTGGACTTGAGACCGGCTGTCAGCTGGGGGTGGGGGGAGAGAGAGACGACAGAAGAAAGGAGAGTCTTCAGTTCTCCGAGGCAGGCGTCTGCGCAAAGACCTGAGAAGCTGCTGATGGCTTCCAGGAGCTGAGACTTTCAAAGTGCTGAAACGCTGCAGTGATGAGCCGTGACCACAAGCGGATCACAATGAATCAGCTACTTAGAAAACTGGAATACGCAAAACTGGAATAGCCTCAGGACAGGAAAGCAAAAAGGATGAAAAATGATTTCATGGCCATTTCTATATTCCTGAACAGAATAAAAGAGACGCTTTATCGGCCCGACGATGAACCACACGGCCCTGCGTGACGCGTTTCAAGACTGGACTTACCCGTCATCCCAGACATTACACAGCCGATGTTGTCTGTTATTCTGAAGAGGTGGGTCACTGTGGCCGCGTCCAGCAGCTTGTCCTGTTTCATTCCAGGAAAAAAGAGAGAGAGAGAGAGAGGAGAGAGAGAGTTCATCTTTAATGTAAACACGGGAGCCAAAACATTTACTCAGTCAGTAATTGACATTAACACAATATCAAAATGTTAGCCTTGTTTATTATTGTTATATAACTTAATATAAAAATTATTCTGTAAAAGACTTAAAGCATTTCGAATCATCCCTACAAACTGACGAATTCAACCTGTATGTATATTATGTTGTAAATCTTGATTGTATATATATTTATACCACACTTTTGTAAATACATTTATAGAACAATGTCGTGAATGTGTTTACTGCTGTGGAAAAAACAGAGCTGCTAAAATGCGTTTCATTGTTTTGAAGCGACGACGGTAAATAACTATAAACCAGCATTTTATCAAAATCAAATTCTGTGATTTTTGGTTTATATCATTGTGCATTTAAAGGTTCAGCAAGGAATCTATTAGACATTAAATGTAATTTTGAAGCAGACTGCCAGCAAACCATCAATGAAACCTCAAAAGTCAGGTAACCTGTTCTGGTTCAAACTTTAAACAGATTGAACGACACGCTGTTAAGGCCCAGAAAACTATTTAAAACACGAACAACAGTTAATCCTTTTATACTTGACGTCGGCATGTTATTCAAGCATAAAATTGCTGTAATCACTGAAATGCGGCGCTTTCTTCTGAGAAAGAACGAGCAGTGTACTGAATCGTACACTTTCTTCTCTTTAAAGCAATGCTTGGCTGCTGATCTCGCAAAAAGAAATCATTGAGGGAAAGTTACAGAGGAATGATTTGAACTGCATTACCATTATTCCACATATCTACAGTTATAACCACATGCCAAGTGGTGACTTCGTGTTTTCTGCTCAGATGAATCTGCATAACGCACAGAGGGATTTTGTATTTTGCTTACCGGTACTTTTTTCTGTGTTACAACAACTGCGCAGTCCTTCCCCCTGACTGCTACGGATGTGAGCCCACCTTGGTTGATGGCCTTGAAAGCATATTCTGCAAACAGAAAGAAGTAAATTGACACGTGAAAACAGGAGCCGCACGGTGGTGCAGTGGTTTGCACTGACGCCTCACAACGAGACGGTCTGAGGTCAAATACCAGCTGGGACGTTCTGTGTGGAGTTTGCATGTTTTCTCCAGATGCGAGGTTGATTGGTGACACTATATTGTCAGTGGTTGTCCTTCTCTATGGGTTTGCCCTGTGATGTACTTGGGAACTGTCCGGCTTATTTGACCCTGAACAGGATAAATCTGCATGGATGATTCAGAATATTTGCAAAAGCTGTGTAATTTAAGGTAAACTAGTAATTAAAGTACAGCTACAAGTACACTTATATCTGTGTATGCAAAAGGCTCATCTTAACAAATCGACATTATGATCCAACTCTTGTTATTGATTGATTGGAATTGATTAATTGGCATGCATATTTACCTTCAATACGTCACAGGATGGGTATTGTTTTAGTCCAAACATCAACAAATGCCAGAAATGATTAAAGACATCCATGATTCTAAAATAGCACACTACAATGGTGAATATAATATTAAATATTAAACCAATCTTAAATCTTTCCAGGTTAGTCCAATCCCATCAGCAATGAATCAGCTAAAAGCTAACGCGCTAATTAGCCAGCTAGCTGTTACGTTTCGCGGCTGTATTTTATTACTTTGTGATTTAATTAGGAGTAAAATAACAGCTTGCACACCATTATTGAGACTTTGAGGATCACATATCAGACTACTTTCGTTCCCTTGGTGTTTTTTTATTCAGTTAGACGCCGGCGAAGCGAACCATGACAGAGCATTTAGCTAGAGTGCTAACAAGGAGCCGCCGAGCCGCTTTCAATGTGAATAAAGTTAATTTACTGACCGACTTGATAGAGTCTGCCTTCGGGAGAGAAGATGGTGATGTGTCGATCAAATCCCGCACTGGAGCCCCGGGACATTTTAAAAGGCTTTAGTTCGTTCAAAAGGATGAAAGCTGAGTTCACTTCATGCACCAATGTTTAACCTGGAAGTACAAGAAGCACTTCCGGTGTCACGAGCCTGTTCAGTTACTATAGTGACTGAGGCGTTTTCTTTTCTCTTAATTGGTCCTTTTTTTTATTGTTTGTCTTTATATTACTTGTTTTCTCCCTTTGTGTTTAAACTTTTAAAAACAAAAAACAAATCCAAAATCCCAAAATCATGAAATCTCCTGAGGCTTAAAAAAAAAAAAAAACTAATAACAGAATATAAACCCATTTTTTGTTTTTCCCTTGTTATTTTAAAATATCATTTGGCTACAAAAGCAGATCATATTATTTTCCATTGATCGCCACAGTGTATAACACCATATAATTTTCCTGTAAAAAGTGTTTTTGTTGTGTTTTCACTGTCAAACCTTTTCCATGCATACATTAATCACTACTAAGCCTTTTACATAGCCATTATAATTTTTTATTCGGACACTTTTGATATATATATTTGTATTTTGTTATTGTAAATAATTTCATATTATGAACAACATATTATTATTAGAATTTAGAACAGAATATTATATTATTGTGTTATATTTTGTGTTGAGCAACAATGTAAACACATCTTCTCTTCTCTTCTCTTCTCTTCTCTTCTCTTCTCTTCTCTTCTCTTCTCTTCTCATTTTTCTGTTAATATATGTTGACTTCTATAAGCAATATACTCGGGGTGTCAAACACGTTTTCATTCAGGGGCCACATGCAGCCTAATTTCATAGTGAGTGGGTCGAACCAGTAGACTAGAATAACCTTTAATTTGAATCTTTTAAGTTTTTCTTTGTTACAGCGCAGAGCATATGTGATGAAAATGTTGACATTTTCACAAAACCAAACAATTCCTATAGAAAATGACTACAATGTTAAGATAAGTTTTGCAAAGCTTATTTCATATATTCAATTAGATTAGTTTTCATTAAATATGCAGTAAAAATGTGTCTTTTAATAGAGTAATGATTATCCATCCCCACCCCCCGGTTGCAGTAGGTACGTTTTTCCTGTACAGTAAATACTGGCAGTTGATAATTATCATCACAGTGAGTGAAACATCTCTGAACTTCGAAATGTTGTCCAGCTAGAATTCAGCGAAGTCTGAACATTTTGTTCCTCTGCAGGAGGAAGCACTAACAATTACTAGGAACACTCCCCTCCCTGTAATTAGATCACGACATAATGGTAAACGGGAAAACTCAGTTCACACTTGTACGTTTCCCTATTGTGAGGTGTCGAACCTGGCCTGCTTTCTTTCTATAATAGTGTCAACTATTTCATTGGCACCTAAACTAGAACACTTGGGTGAAGAGGAGCCGCCGTTAATTGTTAACCGCCATCCTGTCGTTGTACATGTCAGCCGCAATGTTGGCAGGCGACACGCTGGGTTGGAAATTCTGGGTCACGAGGCTGCGCTGTTATGTGAGGTCGAATGGTTGAAAAAATGTGTTGTTGTTTTTCTTGCATTCATGTACACAGTATACCTATTTATTTATATTGATCTATTTCACCTTTAAATTTACCAGGTAGGTCGATGGAGAAGCGGTTCTCATTTACAACGACGACCTGACCGAGAGGTATTCATATACACGGAACAATCTTAAAAGGAAGGGAGTATTTACAGTGTTTACAGCGATATATATGAGGAAACTAATCGATAAGAGCTTAAAGCAAGGGTAGTGATCCTTCTTTGTTAGTTGTATGATATTTTTTAAAGAGGAGAGTAGAATAAATGTACAAAGTTCAAAGGTCTGTTACAGGTGATTCCAATCATGTGCAGCAGATTCAGATTCAGATTCAGACGTCTTTATTTATCCCGCAAGGGGCAATTCATAAGTGGTTTCCCGTGTGTGTACATTTACATAGTCATCAAACTGTCGGGAATTAACATGTGACATTGGGAAATATCAGAACAGAAGAAATCAATAAAACCAGATAAGATAAGCACAGACAAGACTTCACAAGATAGCAAAATTGTAATAACTGTAATAAAAAATAAAACAATAAACAAGACGAGGATAAATGTCTTCATGATAAAGTCATTTGAGGTCATTCAAAATGGGTGCGGTCTGTGTTTAAGAGTTTATTGGCAGGGGGAATGAAGGACTTTGAGTACCTGTTAGTTTTTCTTTGGGACACATAATGAGGTCTGCCTGAAGGCATGAGAGAGAATTCCTCAGACAGAACCCGGTCCGGTTGGCTGGTGATTCGTTTGGGTTTTCCAGCCACTTGTTCCTCCCAGATTGTGTCCAAGTCCCACTTTCACCACATTATTTAAGCCGTTTTTGTCTTTCACAGACGGCCCATTGTAGCAGCAGGTAAAGGAAAAAGGTTAAAAGAATAAAAGAATGGTACAAATTAGAATTGTGTCACAGACATTAAAAGAATTGAGCTTTTTCAATAAATTGACTCTTTGTCAACCAGCTCAAGTGTTTATATCAACTTTAAGCTGTGAGTCAAACACGGTGCCAAGGTATTTATACAAGTCTACAATTTCAACGTTTTGGTTGTGAATGGGGCTTTTCTGTGTCAGTGTTAAAGTCAGTGATGGTTTTTAGCACGTTTCGATCCAGGAGGTAATTATCGCACCGTTCCACAAAAGCAGGTAAGGCCTGACCGTGGTCAGAGTCCTGGCCTTGAAGAAGACCCAGGAGGACAGTGTCACCAGAGAGTTTGACAGTATAACGGCCTTCCTGTGAGGTTCTGTAGCTGTTTGCGTACATGATAAAAAAAAACAAAAAAACAAAGGAGACAGGACACGACAAGTCTGAAACCAACACTAAAAACTGAGCAGGTCGATTAAAAATACAAAATTCCAGAAAACTGAAATGAAGGAACGACCAAAGAGGTACGGACTTCAGCTGTAAGCAGACTTGGTGAAAGGACTAGACGTTCAAATTAAATGAGAACAGTGAGTTTGTTCATCCGGGAATCCAGGAGCTTCAGCCAGGACGCAGACAGCAGCATGGCGAACACCATCCCGCTTTCTGAGACAGATCTGTAGACGACCTCGCCATAATCTATGATACCTGCATTCCTCGATTACACGTGATAAGCATTTTGCGCAAACAATCCGTTTTTATAATGAAACATTATGTTATCATGCATTTTGCGTGCAGGGAGCAGCAGCATCACTGCTGCCCGACCTACATACAGTAACAAAGCTCTTGTTCGACGGTGCAGTGACATAATGAAAACAGAATGCCTGCAGATACCGCAGTTTTCCTTTTGGCCGATCGCGTTTCAAGCCAAGTTGTAAACGGAACATTACTATTTCTTTCTTTTTTTTTTCTTTTTTTACTTCACTACGTGGAACAAAAAACAATGTTTGGTTTTCTTTTCAAGACACCATCCCAAATCCAGTTTCCTTATTCCCGAAGAACAAAAAAAAAGGGGGTTAAAGAAAAAGAAAAAAAGGGCAAATTTGCATTTATTCATTTGGGGAGTTTCCCCACGTCTGTCTCCAGGTAAAAGGGATGTTTGCTTCCTTGTTATAAATCACTAAAACCAAATCAGATGAGCGTGCTATCGCCAGGGACGGTAAGAACAGGATCGATGCAGCAAGTCTTAAAGAAGCTTTATAATTCTGGGTTTACAGTAAAATGTCTCGGTCCTTTTCAGCTTTCTGTTTAAAAAAAAAAAAAAAAAAGATTTAATCAATCATGACATCCGTGCAAACACTGGCTGAGGTATTTATCTTCTCAACCGGCTTCCTTGAACTATGAATGAATCACAGAGCATTTGTGCAATGTGGAGGTTTTTTTTGTTTGTTTGTTGTCGTTTTTTTTTTAAACAACAGTCAATCGTCTAAAATCCACGCAAAAACCAGTGTTGCACAAAGACAGTCCGGTCCTGCTCAACCGCAAGTACTTCTCAGTAGGCCGTGCAGCAGCGGAAAGATCTAAACAGTTCGACAAAGCGGAGGATTTCGCAACTCAAGAATGCACAGTTTTGAGATGAAATAGATATATCCAGCAAACGCACGCCAGTAATGGACCGACGTGAAGCTGGATGTGGTTGGAAACGTTCAGGAAATAACTTCTTTTGCAGTAAACATTTGACGTGTATTTTGATTTATAACAAAACAAATTAAAGTCTTGGATTAGTCATATGCAGCACGCGGCCCAGAACGCGTCACTTTAGACTTGGAGATTCCAGATTTGGTGCAAACGACTAGACCCCGCTGGATTTTGCTTTACTGAAAGCTTTCAAGCTCTTTGCAAGTAAAGAGGTTGTTGTCGCCTCCCGACCATCTAAAGCACCGGCGTCAAACTGATCTTAGTTCAGGGGCAGCGCAGCGCAGTTTCATCTTGACTGAGCCAGACCGCTAAAAAAAAAAAAAAGGGCCTTAATCTTCTTTAAATTGAAAGTTTCTTCTTTGTTTAAGTTTAAAAATGGCTATTATTTAAAAAAAAAAAAAAGCAAACAATTAGTGTTGAAAATTGCCAGAAATTCAACATAAGAATTTTATCAATACTCTCTGGTGCGAAATACAGTGGAAAGGTCAAATTACTTTGATAACCATTGCATTCGGTATCTAACAGCAGCCCAGGTCTTGTGTCTGCTAAAACTATGTTAAAAAGTCACAATTCTCACACTTTGCTTGAGCCGGCTTCTGGCCCTCGGGCTTTATGTTTGACACCCCGGGCTCATTGAGGCGTCAGGAGAAAAGCTGGATCTGCTGTTGAACGTTACATTACAGAGAGAAATCATTTGAAATGAAAGTAAAAAAGGTGACAGACATTTACCATCACGTCACATTATTACGAGGCCTGGATGTTAAAGATGAGCGATTAAAAATATTGCAACTTCAAATATATACGTGGAGTATAAACGAGGTATCAGCACGCCGCTAAAGGTTGGAACTCGTACTTTAAAAATGTGGTATCGGTGCACGCATACGCTAATTTGTTAGCTTCTCTTAGCTCAGTTCACTGCGAGACTGAGAAAAGGTTCTCTGTATGTCATGCTGATCGATTCTTAGGAACCTGAATAAAGTCAATGTATAATTTGACATACGATTTATTTATTGTGAACGTTTATTTTTATTTGGGGGAATATGCACAAGTCAAAATCAGTGATAGTATGTGTGAAATTATGAAAAAAAAAAAAAAAAGTTTTGATAAGAATGTGTTCAAGGGTTCCAAATCATTTTCTTAATTGATTTTTTTATAAATGTAATGTGAATCTAATAATAAACAAGTTTGTTGGACCTGTCTTCCGGTTCACAGAGCATCCTCTGGTCCCAGATTTCCTCCCTTTCTTCCTCTTTCCATGTGGACAAAGACCCCATTTATATGACAATTTCACAAATTTACACAGCAACGTCCTAAAAATGGAAAATTTTCACAGAAACGGCAGAAATAATGCTGAGAATGATGCAGTTAGCATGCCAAGCCAGCGGTTGGCGCTGTTGGTTGTTTTTGTAATGAAACCACACGAAATGCACGAGAAGAGTTCTGTCACTTTCAATCGTTGCCGTGGGAATAGTAAATAAATAAGGCCCTGGTAAGTCATTGCTAATAGTGTGTGTCGGTACGTGTGCCTCATGCAAGAGGCCTCATAGAAGGAAACTCGCTTCACTTATCAAATTAAATTAAATTAGGAGGCCATCGGAAATACAAGAAAAGTTAATGCTGACATGCTGCATCACTTTCACTTTGATGTTTGACACAGTTTCGATAACCCCCCCCCACCCCCCCCACCCCCTCAGATGCCTCTTCCTCTTGATACCTCTCACTTTCCTCCCCCTTTTCCTGTCCTCTTCCCCACCTCCCTCTTCCTCTCGGTGCTTCAACACTCACCCACTGTACTCTTGAGACCAGAAAGACCCCCACCTCCGCTTCTGCAGCAGCTGAGGAGGCGTTCGGAGGGGTGGGAGTTCTGAAAGTCAAACCGATTTCTGGAGTGCGGGGGGATCTCCACCGGCTATGAAAAAAATGCATTTTCACATCGCGAAAAGCCACAGCCCGGCTAAAGTTTTCCAAGCGCAGACATTTAAATGTGAAGCAATGAGGGAAACGTCGGTATGATGAGGCCCCTTTTTCTGAAACAAGAGGACATTTGACTCATTTTATATGCAACGCTTTGACATCCCCACCCCCTCCACTTTTAACCGCATATGTTTGAAATCACAAAGAGAAGAAGCACATTGCTTTCTCAGAAACTGGACTTTTTCTAAATTTGCTTGCAATGAAAGAAAAAGTGAACCGTGTGTTTTACCTGAATGAACTCAAACATGGGAGGACGCCAAGCGTTTGGTTTTCTGAGAAGACGACTGCAGCGAGCAGCTTCTGGGAAAAAGTTATCTAACCTGAATCGTGTGATGCATGCCCGCTCCCCTCAACTACCGCGTGAAAATCTCATGCACTGGCGTCGGCATTAACATTTATTTTTTTATTTATTTTAAAGAAATTGCACGCTGTTCTTCCGAAGCGACCAGGTGGCTTGATTGTGTTGCAAACGCCGCGCCGGCTATGCAACAGAAATCCATGTTGCAATGAGCGCCTTCGCACTTATTTGGAAATTGCCTGAGGCGTTCGCCTGAAATGCGAATTAGAAAGAAGAATGCTGACGTTCCGGTGCGCGAGGCTGCAGACAAACTCGTAGTGACTTTGCAGTTTCTCAGACTGACTTCCACATTTTTGTTGACCTTGTGTGTTTAGCGTGTGGCGGCGGCAAGGCGGAGACAGGTAGGATGACTGTGCAGATGTCAGTCTGGGAATTTTCTTTTTTTTTTTACAATTCCCTGCTGCAAACAAACCGCCTGACGCCCAATGACTAAAGGCCTTGTTTACGCGGCCACGTTATCAAGAGAAAATGCAAAAGTTGGGTTGGTCTTTGTTTTCGGGTGCCCGGTTAAACGACAATGGAGCTCTGAAAGTGCAACTTTTGGAACGCTGTGAAAACGCTCCAACTGTCTCTATTGAAATGGGAGTAATGCAACGTTTTGAAAATGCTCAGGTGGAAACTGTGCAGGCGCGCTACAGCCACAGAAAATAGTTCTTCTGCACACGGGCGAGTGGATGGACAATAACAACTTTTTTTTTTCTTTTTCTAGACAAGCCTACTCTTCTGAAATGTAGTTCAGCCTATGTTTTTGTTTTGTCGTTACTAATTTGTTTGTTTTTTTACTTGTCTTTAACTGCAATTTTAACATGTAATGTAAAGTGACCTTGAGTGTATGATAGGCGCTCACAATAAAAGGTATTACTATTTTTATTTTTCTTCTTCTTCTTCTTCTTCTTCTTCTTCTTCTTCTTCTTCTTCTTCTTCTTCTTCTTCTTCTTCTTCTTCTTCTTCTTCTTCTTCTTCTTCTTCTTCTTCTTCTTCTTCTTCTTCTTCTTCTTCTTCTTCTTCTTCTTCTTCTTCTTCTTCTTCTTCTTCTTCTTCTTCTTCTTCCTCTTCTTCTTCTTCTTCTTCTTCTTCTTCTTCTTCTTCTTCTTCTTCTTCTTCTTCTTCTTCTTCTTCTTCTTCTTCCACGACATGTTAAAAAAAACAACTAATCACAAATTGTAGGAATGGATAAGAAGAATCGTTCACTTCAAGTTCACGATTTACTTTGTAATATTCAATTAGAATGCAGACCCTGCATTAAAACGTCACATCTACATGTCATTTTTGTTTGATGTAGTGTTTTTATATACGTAACAACATTTAAATATCCTCAGCTTCTCTTTTCCATTTAACTACAAACCCAAATGTGCCCAGAACAGTGACTTGTAATAATTCCCCGCTTGTGACATTAAAGTCCTGCGGGGAAGAAACGAGGTGATGAAACGACATCAGATTGTGGAAAAGCCGTAACGGTTGTGTTTTATATGCTGGGAAAGCAACCAGGCCAAAAAGATCAGATAAGATTTCTCTCTTGTCTGGAAGTGACGGAGGGTTAGAGACGAGCTGGAGGAAGTTGTGAGGGACAATGATGTCTGGTATGTCTCGTATCGTCACAAAGGAAATGTACGCTGTGCTCCTTGCAGCTGCAGCAAACACAGAGAAACACTTTTATACTGATTCAATACACCATCATATTAAATCTTACGCACAGAACGAAGTAAGTGAGCATATTGTACATGTCAGACGTTAACAAAATAGCTTATTTTGTTTTGCGTTGATGTGACATGTTTGTAAAAAAAAACAAGTGCATAGTATGCTGTATATTGTGTTAAGTACTCAATGAAGGTAATGAAAATCTGTAAATACCAAATTTATAAATCAGTGATCAAAACTACTGCAGTTAGGTCCAAAATAAAAAAAAAAAAAACCAATAAAACAACTCTTTCTTGGTGTAACACACTTACTCCCTACAACGCCATCCTGCAACAAGAGATTAAACATCATGTCATTAAGTTGCTGAACGTCATAACCTAAAGTATTCCTCTCATCATGGGAGCTCGATTCATTTTGGTCTTTTTTTCATTTCACACTGGGAGAAGAAATTGTTCAGTTTCTTCTCTCTCGTGTGTGCAGGAAGCTGACCGAAAGGGAAGCCGGTGAGTCAGTCGGCGTGACTCAGGAGCATGAGGAAGACCACTGAAACGCAGAAATGTTTCACAAACACACAAAAACGCCAAAGTTGGATTCATGAAACATCCAGTCAGCAGCCTTGAAGTTGTGCTGTATAAACAGGTTGCCAGTGATCCCTCCGAGGGCAGAACGGCAAGCCGAAGGATCTTTGTACGTCAGTATGATTTCGCTCGATACAGCAGCTTCTGGACTTGTGGATCAATTTATTTTCTCGCACTGCCGGTGATCACAGGACAAATGAGCATATCAGACATCAGCCATGTCGGGGATCCACCGCCATCCAGACAAAATGCTTCGGTCTGATTCTCAGTTGAATCCGGGACCGCGACGATATACTTTCTCTGCAGTTTGCAAGACAGACTTTCTAGTTTTACTTACGCAATCCCTGCTGCAACCGATGCCCTGTTTCCATGACGACAGTGCTGAGAGCCACTGAAAACACAATTTTTTGAGGCTCCCAAGGTGGAATTTTATTTGAAATTGCTCCGACTTCATCTCTGTGCAAACGGGAAACACGCAATTTTCCTGAAACGTTGCCACTGTGCATGCACACCACGGCCGTAGTAACTAGTTGTTCTGAGCATGCTCAGTAGATGGACAGTAACCAGCCCATGTTCTCCTGGGACTGGGTAGTTTTGTAGTTGGGAGTCACAGTTATAACAATCCAACTTGGTGGTTTTATTTTGACAGTCACCGTAATAACGATCCAACTTGGTGGTTTTATCTTGACAGTCACCGTAATAACGATCCAACTTGGTAGTTTTATTTTGACAGTCACCGTAATAACGATCCAACTTGGTGGTTTTATCTTGACAGTCACCGTAATAACGATCCAACTTGGTAGTTTTATCTTGACAGTCACCGTAATAACAGTCCAACTTGGTCGTCTGTCCATATGAATGTCCGTGCACTTGAATCTAATCGAGTGGTTCTTGGATGATGACGAATCATCTCTGAAAAGTTCATGCAATTCGGTCACAATTTTTTTGCGAAAGGTTGGTAAAATACATAAGAAGCAAATAAATGAATAAAAAATGCAAATAAATGTGTCAAAATGTGGTTTTATAATAAAGATAAATTTGTTCTATACCTACTTATCCCATTTAAATGATGACTTCCTTTTGAATAATGTGAAATAACAAATGTGAACAAAATGCCTGCTGGACAAATTAGGTATATAGCTTATGGCAAACATTATGTGAATCACCTTTAGATTTTGTTTCATTTTGAATTTGAACACTTATGATGTTTCTATTTAATGTCATTAAGTAGATGCAACTGACTCCATGGCCTGTTTCACCCAGCTGATCTTGATGTGACTTTATTATTTACTTTTAGTGTTTATGTAACATGATTAATGCATGAAACTGCTTGAGCTGAAACATCTGAGCCGCAGCATTCAAATGTGGTTACAAGCCAAACCCATGTACTCTTTAATCTGATGTGACGCTTTCACTGTGAGGCCTAAGATGAGGAAAAGGAATGCGTGTCATGAAGTCATTTTCAGTCAAATAAAGACATTTTCTGAAGCGCCTCTGCTTCTTTCCTGTAAAACTGTGTGTTTGAACCGTGAGTAAGAGCTGACGAGCATCTCATTGTGAGTGAACCATCTGAGCAGGTGTCTGTGGCGGCAATAGAGACCAGTCAGGGCGAAGGGAGGGAGGGAGGGAGGAGGGAGATCCGTGGTTTTAACCCACATATCCTACTATAAATGTCTCATAAAAAAAAAAAAAAAAAAAAAAAAACTGCCTTAAATAACCAACACGTGAAATCCCCGACAGACACGGATGATATTCCCAGACGCTGAGCGCATTTCTTTCAGAATAGACACGCTCCTTGTATAGTATGAAATTATAAGTGCGCAAAGGAAGTCACAAGTCGTGGTTGGTGAGATCAATAGCTGTTTTAGAGAGTCAACGCATACCTCCTCCTTTGTGTCCTGCAGGACGGCGGATTAGATTCTGCCGCTGGTTGGTGCGTCGCAGCTGTGGAAATACACTCACCAACAGATTTCACAACAGGAGGAACTGCACGTTGTTCTTAGTTGGCTGCTTGAGGAAGTGAACGCATCTTGCTCTGTGCCACAGGGCAGCAGGAAACCCAAAACCTCTTTTATTCTCCTTTCTCGTACCGCCCCCCTTAGCGTCTTGAGCCTGAGAACCTCTTGGCTCTGCAGTCGTATTCAGACGGGCCCGAACTATCAGGTTTTTCTGGCAGGCTTTGTCACAGCCGGCTCACCATGTCACCGTCTGCAGCCGGCGATTCCTCGTGACGGATTGTCTCTTCGCGTGCACCTTTAATGTCTACTACCTGATAGCGGCGGGGCGAACCAGACACTCAGGGGTACAGTCGGAGGGTTTCAATCACACGCTGACGGAGAGAGCAACTGTACTCCTCAGGCCTGCAGGCTTTCATGCTGTGCAGATCGACGACAAAGAACGAGTTCTATTAAAAAAAAAGAAAGGGCTTCCGGTGAGCGAGTGGAATGGAGTAGACGCGTTGCAGATCTCGCTCCCGTGACTTTCCTCATTGAACCTTTAAAACATCCCCTACCTTTACTAAAAGTGTAACATAGGTGGACGGTAACGTTGCTTCAGAGCTGAGCGCAAATATGGCTTCAAAGGCGAGTAGACAGGGTAAGAAGGACACAACTACGAAACCAGACCCCCCCGAATCCAGTGCAGCCGACGTTAGCATGGCCTCGATAGCCTCCCTTCTTGAAGAGCACAAAGCAGACATTCTCACCGAAATAAGGGCGACATTCGTAACTTTTGAGACTAAGCTCAGTCGCGTTGAAGCTGCGGTCTCGGAACAAACCCAGAAAACAAACATGTTGGAGTCAAATTCTACCTTGCATGACGAGCGACTCGAAGCCCTCGAACACCAGTTTAGCACGCTACGGGATAGCAATGCTAAGCTACAAGCTAAAGTCACTGACCTGGAGTCACGCAGCCGCCGCAACAATGTCCGTATTGTCGGTCTGCCGGAATCCATTGAGGGGCCCCGGCCGTCTACATTCTTTGCTGAACTGCTTGCTGAAGTCCTGGGACCTGACATCTTTCCTACACCGCCCGAGCTGGACCGTGCGCACAGAGCGCTAACTGCTAAGCCGAAGCCAGGAGAAAGGCCGAGGGCTGTCATTGTGCGGCTGCACCGCTTCCAACAGAAGGACAAAATCATACGGGAGGCGCGGACCAGGAGAGGCAAACTCCAGTACCAGGGATCACCGATTGCCATCTACGAGGATTACGCCCCGGAGATAATGGAACAACGCAACAAGTACCGCGAGGTGCTTTCGGAACTTTATAAACTCGGCCTGAAACCAGCTCTGCTTTTCCCTGCTCGGCTAACCATCACGACCGCGGAGGGTGGTAAGAAGAGACTCTCCTCAGTCGAGGAGGCTAAACAATTCATTGCTTCCTTTCGACCTGATAATAATTGACTTTACCATATTTATTCACGTACTACCTCTTAAGAAGTGTTTGCTGTGCCTTATTTACTGAATGTAACTGTTCGGCTGCTACACCTGCAACGGGCCTGATGCGGATAATGCGCTGATGAAACTGGCAACCCTTTTCACTAAGGTAACGCTGCAGCACGTTCTTTTCCAGCAACGTGTGATCAAAGTTTACACACTTATACATATTTATTTTATTTAATTTTTATTTTTCTCAGATTTCTGTTTTGCCTATTTTACATTGGAGATTATTGGCACTGAGGGGCTCTACAACCCCTGTTTACAGCCTTAAATACTGTTCACGTTGGCCTTTTGCCCAACTCATTTTGTTGTTTTTCATATATTGTATTTATTTATGTTAACCAGTTAAATGACAATCCGTTATTTTATATTTTTTTTCCCTCTTATTTTTCTCTCCTTTTACCTGCGTTATGATGGCTGTTAATGTTTAAAACTGAATACTAGTCTTTAATCGTGATTTGGTGGGGTTTTTTTTTTTTTTTTTGGTTTGTCACAGTTTTTCAGTTGTTACCGTCCTGCATACTGTTATTATTTGATTTAAAGGGGCGTTGTTTATCTTGTTTTCATCCATAATCGGGCAAGCGAGATCTTAGACTCGTCTGATGCCTGGAAGTCCTGAGCTACGTTGCTCAGATACGGTTTGTATTGAGATTCAGGTGTTGGTTTGGCCTTAATCAGAAATGTGTGTGTTGTGTTGTGTTTTTTTTTTTTTTTTTTTTTGTCTTGTTTTTTTTTTTTTTTTTTTTTTTTGTTTTTTTTTCTCTTTCTTTTCTTCCTCTTTCCGTTTTTTCTTTTTCCTTTTCTTTACAGAAACGAGGCACCAGAAAGCACCTCATCACTATTATCTTTACTCTTAGATGTCTATCTCCATGACTCAGCCAGGTAACGGACTTCGCTTGATCTCCTGGAACACAAAAGGCATGAACAGGCCCACCAAAATAAATAAGGTATTGACACGTATAAAAGAACTTAAAGGAGACATTATTTTTTTACAGGAAACCCACCTCAGATCATCAGAGGTATCCCGGGCAAAAAGGTCATGGATGAGTCACATATTTCATTCAAGGTTTTCAGATAGGTCGAGGGGGGCGGCTATCATTATCTCTAAAAATGTCATGTTTAATCATTCTTCAACTATCTCTGACACCAATGGACGCTATGTTATTGCGACAGGCACGCTGCAGAACCTCCCAGTTATTCTGGCTTGTATTTACGCGCCAACATGGGATGATGATAAATTCTTTCCTACTTTTTTTTCTAAAATTCCTAATTTAGACAACCACCATCTATTGATTGGAGGCGACTTCAATCTGGTTCAGAATGTCAAATTAGACAAATCCCACCCTGGTAACTCTTCACTCTCTAAAGCAGCCAGCATGCTACAATTTCACGCGACACAGCTTGGTCTCTCAGACCCCTGGAGATTTAGAAATCCTGATGTTAAAATGTACTCCTTTTTCTCACACGTCCATCACACCTTCTCGAGGATAGACTTTTTCCTAATTGATAATAACCTTTTGCACCAGATCAGTGCCTCTGAATATCATCCTATAGCGGTGTCTGACCATGCTCCTACCTCTTTAGACATTAATTTTCCCACTCCCAGACTCTCCCCGGGGCCTTGGAAATTTCCCTCCCAAAATTTGGCTGATAAAGAATTTAAACATTTCATTAGTGAGCAAATCAACTTTTACCTTGAACTCAACGACACAACTGATGTCTCTGATGCAACGCTCTGGGAGGCCCTTAAGGCTGTAATCCGAGGCCAGACTATTTCGTATATCTCTCAGTTGAGAAGGGGCGAGAGGGCAAGAATACAGGCAATTGAGGTCGAGTTAGGGAATATCGATACGCTCTACGCATCTTCCCCCACCCCAGACACGTACAATAAACGGGTTCTATTGCAGGCAGAATATGATATATTGACCTCACATAGAGCAGAAAAACAGCTAAGGCAAACAAAACAACTCTTTTTTGAACATGGTGACAGGGCAGGGAAACTTTTGGCCCATCAGGCTAGAGCTGTGGAGGCCTCTAGGCTGATAACTAAAATCACAGCGTCCTCAGGGAGTGTGGTGTCTGACCCGATTGACATTAACTTGGCTTTCCATGAATATTATTCCAAGCTCTATACTTCTGAATGCAGTTCTGATCTGTCTTCTAGCCCTCTCTCATTGCTTAATTACCCTAGAATCAACGACTCAGTGGCGGAGGAGATGGGTCGTGCCATCTCCCCCTTGGAGATTCAAACTGCCATCCAATCGATGCAGAGCGGAAAGTCACCAGGCCCAGATGGCTTTGGGACTGAATTCTATAAGGCCTTTCCTTCCCTGCTGGTCCCAATACTAACCAGAGTTTATAACAATTCTTTTCTCACAGGTAAACTGCCCGACACCTTTTCACAGGCTTCAATATCACTACTGCTTAAAAAGGATAAGGACCCAATTTGCTGCAGCAGCTACAGACCAATTTCTTTGTTGAATGTCGACCTTAAAATTCTTTCCAAAGTTTTAGCTACTCGTCTCCAGCGGGTGATGTCAGCTATCATTTCAGAAGATCAGACAGGCTTCATTCAGGGCAGACACTCTTACTCTAACACCAGGCGGCTCTTCAACGTTTTGTATGCAACCCCATCACACTCTCCAGAGATAATTGTATCACTAGATGCGGAGAAAGCCTTCGATAGGGTGGAGTGGAATTATCTGTTTTATATTTTGGACAAATTTGGTTTCCATCCAAACTTTATTTCCTGGATTCAGCTTCTCTACACTTCCCCTTGTGCATCTGTTCGAACCAACAACACCCTATCTCAACCTCTCCTGCTTCAACGAGGGACACGCCAAGGGTGCCCCCTCTCTCCCCTGTTATTTAACTTAGCCATAGAGCCTTTAGCCATTTGGCTTCGTGGCAATGACAAATTTGAAGGGGTTATCAGACATGGCTTGACACATAAAGTGTCACTGTACGCAGACGACCTCCTTTTATATGTCTCCAACCCTCTCTCTTCCCTCCGCGCAATACTTGACATTTTAAACAGTTTTGGCCGGCTATCTGGCTATAAACTTAATTTACAAAAGAGTGAACTACTCCCTGTGAATGCTTCAGCCAGAGCCCTCTCACTAACAGCCTTCCCCTTTAAAATAGCCGTGGACGGCTTTAAATACTTAGGGATATTTATTTCCACTTCCTTTAAAAGCCTTTTTATTAAGAATTTTCAACCACAACTAGAAAGGTGCAAACTAGATATCTCCCGGTGGGCTTCACTCCCTTTGTCAGTCGCTGGTCGCATCAATCTAATTAAAATGGTAGTGTTGCCAAAATTTCTGTATCTCTTTCAACATGTTCCTGTCCTAATTAACAAAGCCTTCTTTACTAAACTGGATAAAATACTTGGTGCCTTTGTTTGGGGTGGCGGGCCTGCTCGTATTAAGAGATCGACGCTTCAGTTAGCTAAATTAGAAGGAGGCTTTGCCCTGCCAAATTTTCGTACATTTTATTGGGCCTGCAATATTATGAAACTGCCAATTTGGTTAAGCTGTCACTCCGCTCCTGATTCCCCAGCATGGGCCCAAATGGAAGCTTCTTCATTCAGGTGCTCTCCCGCCTCAGTGGTCTGCTCACAATTACCCACCCCGACCTCTAACACTGCTGACAATCCAGTGGCCTTACACACCATTAAGATTTGGCTCCAATTTCGTAAGCACTATGGCCTACACAGAGCCTCATTGCATATACCTATTTTGAATAACTCTTCATTTCCCCCATCTCTTACAGACTCTGTTTACCGTGTTTGGTCAACTAAAGGCCTTGTAACCCTCGACGATTTGTATGAAGATGGGATCTTCCTTTCCTTCTCTTCACTCGCCTCTAAATTTAGCCTACCCAACAGCCACCTTTTTCGTTATTTCCAAATCAGACATTTCGTACAGGGGTTGTTCCCCCATTTCCCCAATCGACCCCCCGAATCTGAAATCGACCAGTTTCTTCTACTTTTACCAAACCACAAGCGAATCATCTCGGTCATCTCAGGCAGAATTAACTCGCTGAACCCTTCACCTGTAATCTCTCTTAAAGAGTCCTGGGAGAACGACCTGGGTATTTCCATTTTAGCTGAGCAGTGGAACAAGATTCTCCAACTAACACACTCTTCGTCTATCTGTGCCAGACATGGCTTATTACAATGTAAGGTCCTTCACAAAGCACACTACACCAATGAGAAGCTGGCTAAGATATTCCCAGGTAAAAGCGGTGCATGCAATAGATGCAACCAATCCCCAGCCAATCACGTACACATGTTTTGGACCTGTCCCCGGCTCACCAAGTTCTGGTCTGACATATTTGAAACCCTCAGCCAAATTCTCACTACCCCTGTCCCCCCGGACCCACTGACTGCACTTTTTGGCCTGTCACAGGGTCATGGCTTGTCCTCTGCAGCAAAACGCCTTGTAGCCTTTACCACTCTCCTGGCCAGACGTGCCATTCTTCTTAAGTGGAAGCAAGCCGCCCCTCCATCACACAACAGATGGATCCAGGAGGTCCTAGCCTGTGTCCGTCTGGAGAAACTGCGATATTCTTTGAAGGGATCTCTCGGAACCTTTCGGGAGATCTGGAATCCCCTGCTGAGTCATGTGAAAAATATTGACCTAACCCCTGAAGTTAGTGATGTAACCCCTTGAGGTGTCTCTCTCCGCTCTGTTTACCACTACTATTATTGTTATTATTTCTTCTGTCTTTCTCTCCTTTTATTTGTGTTCTTTTACTATTATTATTTAATTATTATCTCTTAATTTATTTTATTTTTATTCTTTCATTTTATTTAAATTTTTTATTTTATTTTATTTAATTTTTTTTATGTGTGTGCGTCCGTGCGAATGTGGGACGTGCTGTGTTCTGGTGGCTAATAATGGGTGGGGAGGGGGGTGGAGGGCTGGGGCTTAGGGGGATTAAACTACAGACACTTTACCTTATTTTATAGACACTGTGTCAGGCTGCCACATTCTGCTCATATCTATGTACCCTTTCTACCTCAATTCCTGTGAACTAGTTCTGCACCAACTGTAAACGTTCTTTTTTTGCTGTTGTGATGCCTACTGTCTGTCTGTCGAAAAACCTAATAAAAAGATATAAAAAAAAAAAAAAAAAAAAAAAAAGAAAGAAAGAAAGAAAAATAAAGAAACAAGTTTTATTTAAAACCCAAATTGTCCAGGGGTAAAAATCCAAAGTAAAGCAGAGTCAACAAACCAAAAACCCAGAGAGCACACAGATAACACTGGGGAGCATGCAACGGGACGGACACGAAACGAATTGATGAAATGAAGTGACACGGACAAGAGAGGGAGAGGAGTATAAATACACAGGGAATAGGGAGAGCTCAAGTGAAACGCATGATGACACAGATAGGAGCACACCGAGGGGGAAGACCATTGGATAATTGGAAAAGTGAGGTATACACACACACACACACACACACACACACACACAGTGAGATGGCAGTTTCTTGGGCCACGTTTCCACGTACCCAGGTTTTCCACTAAAACGTATATCCCCTGTCTATTTAAAAAAAAAAAGAATCCTCATTGACACGGACTGCATATACACCTCGTTCAGAGCTACCATGCCAACGCATGAAACCATGATAGCCAATCAGAATCCTGGAACAAACTCACAAATTGTGACGTAAGTATCCCCATTAGATGCAAACAGAGTTTTTCCAAATCCCCACTGTGGCCCGAGTTTTCAGGAATCATCGTTTCTGAAGACTCCTAGCTGCGTTTATGTGTAAACGCAAGAAACGCAGAGAAATATAGGTTGTTTTTTTTTTAAATGTGTAAACGTGGCCTTGGTACCTAAAGACAAAACAGATCAATTTGACATACAAAATCACATCTGTGTAATTTGACATCAGCCTCATTGTGCCTGAAACAAGAACAACATCAAAAAGCATTGACAGCTTTCTCCTTCAAACAGTTGAAATAATGGTCCTACACATTGGATCCACTTAATACGAACAAGATACTCCTCTTAATTGTTAGGAACATATTCTGAGACGACAAACCAGAGGTTTTCTTCATGGCTGCCGGGTAATTCTGGCGGCCAGTAGCTCTCGGTAATAACAGAGTCAAGCTGGTAATCTCCTGATGGCTGGAGACGAGAGGAAACACCCTGCAGCACGGCGGCGCTGCCAACTGTACCACGCCGCGGCGGCCAAACCAACAGTGCTTTGGACCGCTACACCCGTGAGGACGAAACAGCAATATGTGAAACACAGACAGGGACGATGTCACACTGCTGAAAGAAATCCACAGCTTGATAGACGATGGAGAGGTGAACCGGGAAACAACAAGTCACCGGACACACTACTGTACGTCTGCATTCAGTAATGGAGCGTCCACATTGTCCCTCGAATGGAAACCATGTTCTCATCGGTCATATTTGGTTATGTTTAAGATAGTCAGACTGGATGAGGAATAAATAGCTTCATTCAGCCGTGAAGTCATTGCAGGGAATTCTAGGGGAATTTGGAATGATGAGAAACTTGTTCCCCCAAAAAATCATACAACAGATATGATTGTGTATTGGGAGGCAAAACAATATAAACAATATACAATATAAATTATATATATATACAGATAGATATATATGTCCAGCACCTAAAGAATTCCTCATTTTGAGATGCTGTTCCAGCTGACAGCTCTTTTTTTACATGCAAACCCCCCCTCCCCCCCGCATGCCCAAAATGAACTGCGTACTGGAAAACCAACAGAAATATGAGCTTACATGCAAAATCCTCGCTCGGGGGAAGATTTATTGTTCGCTCGAGGCGACGTTAGATCTTCAGAACTGTCCCAACAACAGTATAATTCGACTTTCATTTGAGCTGCGAGATGTTATGAAGAACGCAGGAATGTGCTCACAGAGGACTGCTGGAGTGGAATTTTTGCTGGGAATTTCCCACTTGTGTGTGTGTGTGTGTGTGTGTGTGTAAGTGTTTGAGTGTGTGTGCACATGCGCACAGCGTGTCCCCGGGCCCTCTGAAGCGCCTGCTGTCTCTGAGAGAGGACAAACAAGTCGGACCGATTCAGGTGCGTGGCTCCGTCTTCGAGGAGGTAAACAAACAATCCACGCTGAGGACGGGAACGCCTTCCTGACTGTCTCGACTGTTGGTAAAGACTCCAGGTGGCGGGAAACGCTCGGCAAAACCTGCAGCCCATCCGAAGTGGCAGACGGCTACTGACCTCCAGTAGCACTCTCGCTTTAGGAGCTGCGTCGCTCTCCCTTCTGAAAATCCCCCAAACTCCCCCCCAGCCAAACCTCTCCTGGCGGCTGCCGAGGTAATGGTCTTTTCAGGCCTCTCGTGATACATGTGGATCCACCGCAGCTGGTGAACCGTCTGCCTGGCGAGCGGCGCTCTGCAGCTGCCATGTGTTCCACCTAATGGCTTTTCCAGGGGGGAGCGCCGGGCCGGGGCGGTGTGTTATAACGGCGGGATTGGAGGGCGAGCTTTCTGGCCCAGATGTGCGCAGTAGCGGGCCGGCCAGGCGCACATCTGCAATCGTTTGAACTTACTGGGGGAATTTCCTTTCACGGCTGCTGTGCCGCCCCCCCATACATTTTGTCCTGCTGAATCCTCGTCTCGGGACAATGGTGCAGCTTGACTTACCTCCCCCCCCCCCTCTATCTTCCTCTCGCGTTTTCCCCCGCCGTGTGTCACGAGCCGTCCCGTCCACAGACAGACAAAACAGGCCCGGTCGCCGCTCCGGCGAAGGCGTGGGATCTGCTTTTTTTTATTATTTTTTTAATTTTACAAAGGGGCAGATAAAAGAGTCAGACCTCACTGTAAATATATGAGGCACAGACATAACAAGCACTTTAGCTGTGTGGGACTGTTATTTGAGCACAAATAGACGTGAAGTCGTCAGACTGCTTCATCAGAGCCGCGGCGCGACCGGGCCTGTGCTCGCCTGAAAAACACCAGGAAACATCACAGAAGTATTTTGTCATTCGAAACCGACATGGGAAGGGGGTTAAATTTAACAAAAGGCCTAAAAATATCTGTTGTTTCTCCGCTGCGTGGGTTGGCCGAAGCGCAACAAAAGCAGGGAGTTTCCTCTTTCCTCCAGGATGGGAGATTTCCTCGCTTCAGCATTTCGGGATTCAGGACGAGACGTTTGGGGTCGTCCAAACCTTTAAACGTTCAATATCTGCAGCTAAAGTGTCTGGGACCTGACACATGTACATGTATAAAAAAAGGCTCACTCATAGACTCGCCACACAGACGTACACCCACACTTGTTTTCCAGTGGAGGGACATTTGAGACGGCGTTTATCATAGACACCAAACAAACGGTTAGAAATAGAAAAGTTTGTGTTCTTCTTTCAGGTTTAGTCTGTCCCACTATAGAAATGAAGTTTCTTTGAGTTTCAGATGGGTTTTATTTTAGGTTTTTTTTTTGCCTTTTTAGGCAGGAACTTACTGTATCTGGCCTATTTTGGTGATGCACTCGATTTCTTTCCCACTTTATCAAACTGCAATATAACTCTGTGATCGTGTCACATCCACAGACAATTACGATTTTTATTGTGCTTTTAGATGAATTATTGGTTTTGAATTTTAATAACAAAACATCAATCTCACTGCTCTTGTCCTCGACATTTTAAGGGACATTTAGCAACAAAATCAGGTTTTGCTGCAATTTGTTTTTCTAAGTCTCCTCAATGCAACCTCTGTCATTATTTGCCTTGTAAGTAATCACTCCATCATCTTTATTGCCTATAAAACTAAGGTTCCCAACACAGATATGGCCCAGTTATTCAGTAACTCACCATAATACTAAACTGAATTGTTTAACTTCCTTCTACAAAAACTCAAAATGACTATCAACTGTAGAGTTTTTGGTTGTAAAATTACAATATTTAATATCTCGACATACAGATGTAGTTCCAGCATGTCTGCATTTTGGACACTATTTGATAACGTATCAATAATTAATTTGCATTACACACAGTAAAACTAGAGTACTTTGATGTCTTGTGACTCCAAGTTGAACAAATGTTATCTTTAGGACTTGGATTAATGCCTCATTACAGTGAAGCAGCACAATGCAGACGACGCAGAAATACCCGAATCTTCTGAGTCGGTCAATGTTTGACCAAGGTGAGGGATAAATATTGTCACTATTACATTAACATCATGTCACCATGGGCAGTTCATCGATCTGGAGTTTGTTTCCTCGATTACACACTCCTGTTCATTACTGTTGGAAGTACTTTAACCAAAATTGGTATATTTCTATAGATCTATTTCATAGGGGTGGGTGTCTGGTCTGAAAGTATTTACTTATACTTCCTGAATCATTTTTGATTGAATACTTGTGTATTTTTACCCATGTGTTTCAGTACAGCAGTTTTACATAAAAGGTCACTTTCAAAACATCTTAAATATAATTTAGTGACAAATAAGAACTAAAGGGCAGAAAGTTTTCCTTGTTGTTCCTTTCTGCTAGTTCCCGTTTTCTCGCCTCTCTCAGCAACAGCAGCAACCACACGCTGACCCCGGGAGGCAGCTGACAGATTGAAGCTCTTTGCTTTGTTTCAAGTGTTCACGCGGCTCCGCCATGCACCAGACCAGCGAGAGCTGACAGACTGGAGGTGGTGGTGGTGGAGGAGGTGGTGGTGGTGGAGGAGTTGCTCTTTACTGAGGAAAGTACCTAAAGAATACACTTGGACCTGGCGTGTCCTTTTCGCAGCGCCACACTACGCCCATGCAGGCGCATTATTCTGCAGAGGATGTTTCACTACCGTTTGGCCCTGACCCATGGTTACATAAGGCTCCGGGTGCCTCCACCCTGCAAAACAAAACACCCACTGACCACTCGGGGTTTTTCTCCAACACAGTGAAAAGACCTGAAGCTGCTCGGTGAGTTGTGGCCCCGAACTAATCCCTTAATAATTCACCCGCGCACCACGGAACCCTGTTAAAAAAAGGTCCTGGACGTGAGTGGGTGTGAGGCATGAGTCAAATTTAAAACTTCGGTTCAAGAGAATATAAAACAAAGATCCCTGGACACAGACATGCAAAAGGCTCCACGCCTCCCTCCTACACAGCTGCTTAAAAAACCCCGAGCTCAACGACTCCTTTGTGTTCCTGTGGAGTCATTCAGCTTCTACTTTTCACCTTGTCACCCTTTGCATATACGTCTCTCCTGAGCTGCTCCCGGTCGTTTCTTCATTTTTTTTTTTTCCTCTTTGTCTTTCTGGTGGTTTCCGTCCATTTGCATCTGTTGGCGATTGTTTCTTTTGCGTGCCGCACTGAACACTTGAGTGCCCGTGCAGGCCGAGGGGCTTCCCAGACTTTCCCGCATCGAGAAATCTGCAGAAATAATAATAAGCAGTGATTCTGGACGGGCCTTTAGCAAGGTGTCCGTAAGAAACTGTTGATAAAATCAGCTCGAAACGCTCATGTAAGAATAAACTTCTTTTTAACTGTTAAGAAGTTTTTCTGACTTCATGCAGCTGAGCTTTTGTCTGCGGGGTTTGTTAATCAAACCACCAAGATCTTTTCAGTGAATCAACTTTTAAATATAGTTTTTGAGCTCAAACTGGCTGTCATCCATCCATCCATCCATCCATCCATCCATCCATCCATCCATCCATCCATCCATCCATCCATCCATCCATCCATCCATCCATCCATCCATCCATCCCAGGTGTGATTAGTCACTCCTTATTCCCCCCGCTTGATAATTCGGGAAATAAATAAATAAAAATCGAATAAATATAGTTGAAAAGCAAATAACAGAGATTTGCCAGTTCTCATTTCTAGAGAAACTTCTAGAGAAGCAACTTTTGGCTGAATGCTCGACTTCACAATGCAAATTAATGTTAATGTTATTGATTATTGGATTTAGTGAAGGATAAGGACTCTCGGAAGACTGTGAAAGTCTAGGGCATCTTAAACACATTTCAGTTCAGAGGCCACATACATCCTAATTTCATCTTGATTGAGTCGGACTCTCTAAAATAGTGCCATAATAACCTTTAGATTTTAACTTTTAAAATTTTGTTGTTGTTGTTGCAGAGTATATGTGATGACAATGTCTATATTTTCACAATTACTACCAAAAATGACCACAATCACAACTTAAAGCCAATTTTAATGAAACCTTCTGCTGCAAAATACAGTGAAATGTCCAAGAAACCCTTTCCTACAGCTGTTGCATTATGGGTGTTTTTACAAACCCTTCCCTCATTGCTTGTATTGGTCAGGAGGTTAGTCAGGCCAGATTGAAGCATCTTGCCGGACGGTTTTGGCCCTCGGGCCTTTTGTTTGAAACCCCTGGTCTATATAAAGTCCTGCAACCGTCACATCTGATGCATTGATGGTATTTTAAAACAGCAAAATGATCTTTTTTAAATTAAGGTGACAGTTCTAAAAAGTGTCTTCATTAAATTACTGTCATTTCAAGCATGTTAATCAAATATATGGGGGTATGTATTGATTTGTGTGTGTGTGTACTATGTAGGGATTTTGGTTATGCATGTGATTGCAAAAAATGTTTGACAGGTCACATGCCTGAAATGAATGAGTTAAGCACATATAATAGAATAGACTAGACTAGAATAGAATAGAATAGAATAGAATAGAATAGAATAGAATAGAATAGAATAGAATAGAATAGAATAGAATAGAATAGAATAGAAATAATTAATCCCACAAGGAAACTCTTCAATCATTCTTTAAGTAATTCTCTTTTTATCATGATTTCTCATCAGAAACTGCTCACACGTGATTATGGGCTCAATAGGCTACAACGAACTTACATTATTTCAATACTTCAGATTCTCTTTCGTCAACAGAACCTGGCGTATTTCAGTGATTAATATACTTGGAAAGGGCCTCCCGCTCTGTTTGACCTGCTCCTCACAGCAGATGTCACTCCGATGGCATGTGAAAATGAAGAAGTGGCCGCTCCTGCAAAGTCACAAACACAGAAGTTGCTGCACGAACTTGTGACGAACTACAGAAGCAAGAAGTGATATATGAAACCTCGGGAGAGTTTGTCGGGTCTCAAACAAGGGTCCAAAATCCCTCCCGACGTTGTGCAGGACTGATCGGAAACTACTGGGAGCACTTTATTAAAAAAAAGAAAAAAAAAAGATTGAGGTTATTGCTGCCAAAGGCGGTTTGACCACTCATTAAATTCTGGATTTACTTCAGTTTTTCCAGCAGTACTGTAAATGTTAAAAGCTTGCGGTATTAGGCTGAGCATATTGTGTCTGTCTGTACTTGTAAGGACGATCAGATTACACTTTATGGCCATCTCCAGCACCAAACCTGCTTTTTCTTGCCACTGTGTGGCAGATACGTTATTTCACGTCAGCCGCAGCCTGTACATCAAACCCGGGGAAAGAAGAACAAGGAAGAAGAAGAAAAACAGTCCAAAGTTAGAAAACAACCGTCTCAGCTTCCCGTTACTGGTCATGCGATACTTGTAAATGTAACCTACATCTTCACTTCCTTTTGGAAAACACACCTGAAGCTGAAAAAGCTCAGTGCAGTGAATTTTGGAACCATTTTAACCCAGGTTCACTTTTACCGGCAGGACGTTTCACAGGCTGTAAGTCTATTAAAGGTCACTCGTGTCCAGAAATACTTGACTCATGATGTGGGTGACGAACCGATAAAATGTAGATAAGGATGAAATAGCAGCTGGGGTATTTTATTAAATTTCTTTTTTCAATAAAGACGACAGGCAGGCTGGGATTTGTGAAGAAACCAGACAACCAAACATTAAAGATTATGGTAAAATTAAGGTTGTCCGTGTCCCATTAGAAAACAATGGTGCTCAGAGCGACGGTGGCCTGACGGGTGCAAACGACGTGCAAATGCACAAACGAGCTGCATCAGAAAAGCGCTGCAAAAGGAAAATGTTGAGTATACAACAAATGAAAACGAATGCAAAAAGTCATAGGCCTCCAGGGGCAGAAGTGAGCATTCACCTGAGAGGGAGACCATATTTATTGCTTTTAGTATTATATTCATAATCACATTTACTGTGATGCTCTCCTGCTCTCCAGAGGGTTTTTTGAAGGTTGTGAAAGGAAGAGGCATCAAGTTGTCTGAGCAAAAATATTATATAAACTGAAGAGGAATGCAGCTTGTTATGTACAAGAGTGTCTGAAAAATGTATTTATTATTATAAACTATTTTTTAAATATTACATTTATGTATGATATTTGTCAAATATATGAATATTTTACTATTTCAATCAAGAAATCCAAACTTTTCCATTGTTTTCTAGTGTGTTAAGGTGCTATGAGCTTCATAACACTCAAAGTCTGTACAGAATCTACATTTTTATGGACGCAAATATCTAAGTACAGTTTGACACGGACATCAGGAGAACCGAATTGGGATTTAGACAAGTAACTAAATTGCAGGACTTATTTTTTGGCGTGTTGTTTCTGCATGACTGATTGAATGCATGGTGGGATGGATAAATCACAGATGCTTGCTGGCCACATTTAGGTTGTTTTTTTAAATTTAGAAAGCCCTTTTCTGCAGCAGGTCACAGGGGCTGAAAGCAGCTGCGGGTTCACAGGTCACGCTGTGTGTGTGGGTGTGTGTGTGTGTGTCGCTGGAAGAGGCCACCTGTACCGCCACATTTGCAGCTCGGTGCCAGGGACTTTCCAGCACGTGGTGAGCGTGCACTTCATAGTGAACAGAGACTTCTCTGCGTTTGGGTGTGTGAATGTGCGATTGGGTGCGTGTATGGCACTTCTGTGTGTGTGTGTGTGTGTGTGTGTGTGTGTGTGTGTGTGTGTGTGTGTGTGTGTGTGTGTGTGTGTGTGTGTGTGTGTGTGTGTGTGTGTGTGTGTGCAGGCAGCAGCGGGTGTGAGAAGAACAGGAGCTTTTTTCTCTCATTTTTCCGCATCACACACATTTTCTGTGCATAAGTGCAAAACATCAACGAAAAGTGTTTTACAGCAAAACGGAGTCGGATTTTTTTATTTAATTTTTTCCTGCAAATCGTGAAGGAATCTGATGCCTTTCAAGAATGCAAACCACACATCTACCTACTCACGTCCACAAACCACCCCCAAAAGCAGCATCTTATTTCTGAAGTGACAATGCTTGTCTTTCCAAAGTGACAGGCCTGCGCAGCACCATCTTTGTCTTTGCAGTGTGTGTGTGTGTGTGTGTGTGTGTGTGTGTGTGTGTGTGTGTGTGTGTGTGTGTGTGTGTGTGTGTGTGTCTGTGTGTGTGTGCAGCGGTGTGTTTTCAAGCTGCAGCCCACGGAGGAAGCAGGAGGCTAAAGGGGGTGAGACGGGAGCCCGAGCAGCGCTGGAAATCCCCTTTCCCTCAGCAGGCCTGCCTCGTCTAAGACACACAAGGGCCCCAGCGGAGGCCCACATCAAAGGGGCTGCTGCTGTTCTCATCATCCTCCCTCCTTCTGTCTTTCTGTATGTCTCACTGCCTCTCTGGGCTCTTTACCTCCACACTTCTGTTTCCATTTATACACTTCTCTCTTGTTCCCACTCGGGAGTGGTTTCATCTTAAAAAAAAAAAAAGAAGAAGAAGAAAGGTGTCTGCATCAGGAGACAGCTCAGGGGACCCCTGAGTATCATGTGCAGCAGTGTGTGGGACATGGACTGCACCTACGTCTGCATTAAGTGAGGCAACGTTAAAACTACATTAATTACAGGGTGTATCAGAGCCGTCTGGTGAAACCTGTTATTAAGTGTTATTGTAACACCACTACTATTAGCAGTAACTAGTAGTTTGTCAATACGGAATCATAAGCATATTTACAATAACTCGATGTGTTACCTGAAGCTGTTTGAAGATTTCGTCTGAATCCTGTTTGTTGGGGAAGCGGCTCAACAGTCCTGGAAAAACGCTCCGTTGCAAAAGAGAACGCATCTTTTTTTTTTTTTTTGTGTCAGAAAAGTTTTGCGTTTACACAGCAAAACGGCAGAAACGCTGAAAACAATGTAGTTTTCAAGTTGGGCCACACGTAGGTACTGTTGTTTGCTACCTTCACAAATGAACTTGGGCGAGAAATTTATGTTTTCGTCTGCGTGCATTTATTCATCGGTTTGTATGTATTTGACCAATTCTTCGCAAAAACTACTCGTCCGGATTGCATGATATTTTCAGGGATGATTTGTCATCATCCAAAGACTAAACCGATTCGATTTTGGGACGTTAACGGCTAAACGTTTCTGAATAAATCCTAAAAAAACCTGAAAGGATTTCTCATACAAAGCGGATGAGAGAGGCACCTCATGGTGGAGATCAAAGGAGATCAGCGTCTGTTGCCATGGAGACGCTCCCTGCTCAGTGTTTCACACAGTGATGTAGCAACCTGACCTACCTAGCGAGCATCGAAATGAGCTCTCATGCTAGTGATGCTAACTCAGTTCCACAAACAAATGTGGCGTTGGCGAAGATCTGCACTCTACCGAGTGTAGCTCTAGTTTTTTTTTTTTTATGAAATCAGACACACATGCACGCAGAGAACAATACCCTATAAATATCAGCAATTCATCTAGAGTGGGCCGAATCAGGATAACAGTGTTGTTGTTTTTTAATGTGCTTGTAGCACTTTGAGATTTTCAAATGAAAAGTGCATTAGAAATAAATATTATACGTTTTTTTTTATAATAACCTTTTGATTTAACCTTCTTTATTCTTGTGGTGCAGAGTATGCATGATGAAAATCTATATATTTTCACAATTACTACCACAAATGACTACAACCTCAAAATAGAAAATGCAAAATACATTGAAATGTACAACAAAGGTCTCCCATAGCTGTTGCATTATACTTATTTTTACAAACTCACCCTGACAGCAGGGTCAGGCTAATTCTAGTTTGCTATCGTTCACGGCAGCATCATTGATATCTCAGCTCAGGTCTCAAGTGTTGTGTTGTGTCCACTATTCTTAAGAAATCAGTTTTTAAATTTTTTTTCAATTTATGTTTTGGCTCAGATTAGGTTTTTTTGGTGGTCTTGTGGGCAGATTTTGGTCCACGGGCTTCATGTTTGACACCCCTGTTCTACTTGATGAGTGAATCATTATCTGTGTTTATTTATTAATTTATTTATTTATTGTTAAACCTTCTTCAAATTTTACCTTGTCATCTTGCATAAAAGTACAAACTGTGCCACATACAGGAATGTTATGATTAATAATTGTCTTTATTATTGCAGAAGTAAGAAGACGCGGGCTATTCGCGTCACGTGTCATCGAGACCCCGTCGGTCCACAGAAATATCAGGTACGTCGGAGGCTGGCGGAGCCGCTGACCGGGCGCTGCTGACCACCTTCTGCCCGCAGCCAGACGCACGTGCACGTGCCCTTGTGAGTGTTTGTGCACGTGCGGATCCGTGCCCGTGCCAGTAAACAGCAAGTCACAAGGAATGGCATTGTGAGCGCTCCGCTCTGGATTTTCCCTCTTAATCACCGATTGTCCGATGACTCTGAAGGTTTCCTCCCTGCTCACGACGTGCTGTGCAACAAACCCCAAACTGGTGCTTAAGTAAGAGAGTTTAAAGCACCCAGTTTCATTGGAATTATGTGTCTGCAACGCTTACACACAAAGTCACTTTTTTTTTTTTTTTTTTACTTTTTTAAGAGGTTCCAAGAAACTGAAATGAGCTTTATTTACATATCTTGTCAGGACTTGAATGCCTCTCGGCCTTTAGTAACCCCACTGAGCCTCTCCTCTTACAGACAGTTCCTCCCTCTGCTGGTCAACAATGAAACTGCGACACATTTCATTTTAAACCTCAGGAGGCATGAAGAACATGAAGTAAATGAGTTGATCTAACAAATTTATACTTATCCAAATTTTTACATATTGAAAAGAAACGTACCTTTTGTAAAAGTGAAAATGAATCCATAAGTCATTTTTTTACTGTTCTTACTACCAATGGACTAAAATTGAGAATTATATACTGTGTAATACGAAAAACATATTGTTAAAATTGATTGTAAAAGTGCCATTGCATGTTCCGATTACAAAAAAAATAAAGACATAGAATTTATAGTTAATTTAATAATTCTAATTGTAAAGTTTCACCTTCACAAAACTCAGAAAAGCAAAGGTAAACCCACATTTTGTTAAGTTCTATATTGAATTTAAAGAACACTTTAAAACACGAAGTAACATAAACACACACAAGAAAAGCAATAAAACTGTTGAGATGCTTAAAGAACTGTTCCAAAAAGAATAATGAGACCCTCTGTCTCCCTGGATGTTTCCTATTTATGCAATAAAGTTCTAAAAAAAATAGATAAATAAAAATGAGTTGATCTGATGCACTTTTCCCACATTAGCTGCGCTTTCCGCTTAATTACCCATTTAATCATTTTGTCCCACTCCTTTGTTTTTTTTTTCTTTTCAAATTTTCAATGACTCATCATTTTACAGTCTGTTGAGTTAAAGATGCAGCCAATTATTCTCGGGCTGACGCAGCAGATGTCGACAATAAAAGAGATTGAGATGCGAGTTTGTGGCTGCAGGCAGGTTTCTGGAAGGAAACAACTGTGATACAGCGTGTCTGAACTCCTTGTTTTCATTTGAAGTGTGTTGACACCAGTGTTGCCACAGTTACCTTGAAAAAGTATTCCGATTACTGATTAGTTGCTCCTTTAAAAAGCAACTTCGTTACTTTCCTGGTGACTTGTATATAAAAGTAACTAAGCAATTTTACACACAGTTGTCAACCAATCAGAGAACTCGGGGGTGAGCGTTGAACTCTGATTGGTTGCTTCGGATCCCTGAAGTGCATCATACTAATATTAAAACATGAACTATACAAATATAATCCCATAACGCATATAAAGTAGGGCGAATCAAATCGTACGCAGAACTTTCAGGGATGAGACCCCAAGTGCTCTGACACCTTCAGATGTTAGACCTGTTTGAGATTCTTCCATCACAGATGAACTCCCTCTGCGGGGGTTGGACCGCAGAACAATCTTCTTGCAGAGTGTGACATCTTCTCCGTCTTCTCCCTCTTCCCCCTCTTTCCCCAGGTGATCCGGGAGTTATCAGCCCTGTGGAGTTCTGGATTCGTGGAGCAGCGGGTGACAACATGCTCATTCACCACGCTCATGAGGTCCTGGCAATGCTCATTCTCTTCCGGAGGCAAATTTTGAGGATCAAACAGATTCGTCAATAAGTGGGCAAAGCCAACCCCCTCCTGATGTTCAAAATGACATCAATGACAACGCCATCTTCATTTGTTTTTTATTCATATCTTTTTCTCTTTCTCGCTTTTCTTCTTTCTTTCCTTCTTTGGTTTCTTTTGCAAGCAAGCAACACATTCAACCGAGAAATTAAAACCTCTGCTAATATGGACATAAATATATAACTTGGTACAGAATCGGGCAACTCTCCTTCATTTGTTCGCCCAACTTTTGTTTGTTTGTTGGGAAAGGTAAAGAAGTGTCTTGTTTTGCTTTGACGTTTTGTTTCCAGGAAGATGAAAGGACTTAGCAGTTGAAAGGCCTCCAGATGAGATCAAAGTGGGACCTTGTGACATATTAGCAGGCAGTGAGTGCAGGTACACTCAGAACCAGAAAGTTGCAGCAGGTGAAGCACGTAGCGACGTTTAATCCAAAGAGTTTAAGGCAGAAAGTTATATCAATACGAGCAAATATTTTAGTTTTCAATATCTTAAATAAGGATCATATAAAACTACAATTTTAATGCACAAAACTTGATCGATATAAACAATATTTGAGGAAAATCCCGATACAGCATAAGTATCAAGATATCACCCACACACACAAGTTAACTGTCATGTGGAAGTTCAACAGGAAAACCATATCTAGGACCATGAAGAAACTGGTTGGAAAGACCATCTCCAGCTCCAGCTCAGACTACAAGGTGGAGGCAGTGTTGGGCCTCTGTAGATTTGGATTCGTCCTTCAGTGTCACAAGAAGCTCACCAATGACACAGTGGTTTTGAAAGTTATTGAAGAATTTGTTGGCATCGAGTTTGCAAAACAAGAGGTAATGCTCAAAGTATTTCATGTGCAATCGATGTACCAAACAGTATAAAACCTTTGCACAACATCTGATTGACAGAACCTCTTTCGATTCCAGGTGGCGATCCTTGAAACCTTGAAAGGTGCAGGGGCAAAGGACTTCAACATCGTGACTTTGAATGACGCCTTCATGTTTGATGGGCACTACTGTCTGGAGTTTGAGAAGCTTGACATCAGTCTTGAGCACTACATGAAAGAAAAGTCTCTCAGCCTGAAGGAGATTCGCCCGATTCTGTACCAGGTTATATATTTTTGTCCTTCATATTAGCAGAGGTTTTCATTTCTCGGTTGAATGTGTTGCTTTACATTCAAACCCGGCTGCAACACCAAATCCTGACAAGAGAAAGTGTAAACCCCTACAGAGTAGGATCCACAGCTGCTTTTAGTGATTGATGATTTCAATGAGTCTTCATTATTTGGAATTATTACATTTGACTTGTTGATGATTTTCAATATTGTCCCTTCCTTTATTTCAGCTGGTTCAAGCTCTTAGCTTCCTGGGGTCCAGAAGGATTGTCCATGCAAATGTGAAGCCGGGTCATATCATGATGGTGGATCACTTACATCAGCCACTCAAAATTAAATTGATCGACTTTGGCTCTGCATTAACAAGATCTGATATAGTGATGGATAGTGTCCTCGACAGTTTTGGGTACAAGTACGTAACCAAAGTTTATCTGGGACAGCTGTGTCTACATTACAAGCTGACAATCATAATCTTGTTACTTTCCTCTTCAGGGCTCCAGAAATGTTGCTGGGGGCGCCGTGTGCCCGGAGCGTGGACATGTGGACTGTAGGTTGTGTTGCAGCAGAAATGCTGATGGACTCTCGACTGGTCACAGGACAGCGCATCTATAATTTGGTGAGTTTTGCATTTGGGGCAAATCACAACTTATTTCTGTGACTGTGTGTTTATAGAGGTGATATATTTTACAGTGTATAGTCATTGATGTCCAGCATTGTATTGTAACAATAGTTAACATTGATTTTCATCGAGCACTTAAGACTAAGACTGATATTCCTATCAGTGCTTGTACGTAATGTGTCAAGCGATGTTTATGTTTCAATGGTCGAATCTAACATTGTTTTTGTAACCACAGATACGATGCATCTTAACTAACATTGGGATGCCTCCAGACCATGTGCTGAGCTCCGGGTTGTTTTCAAACCATTATTTCAATAAAATACGCCAGAGCGACCAGTCTTACATTTGGACCCTCAAGGTAAAAAAATATTTTGTCTCTTTTAGGCGTGTTTGATCAGTCAAATTGTTCCGTCTTTTCATATTTTGTCATCTGAGAAAAATTTATCTTTCTGCTTTTCAGTGTCCATGTGAAATGAATTATCGTGATCGTCCCCAGAGTCAAAATAGAAGCCTGGATGATCTCCTGAAGGTAAGGAATATCTCTTTGAAAACATCCTCTTGTTTCTCAATATGTGAACCAATTTCATGTTCATACTGAATTCTTTTGGGTTTTTTTTTTGTTCTTTTGTACTTTCAAGGTTTCCCCTGAAACAGCAGAAGAAGATGGAGGAGCTCTGGAGTGCGACCGGAAAGCCTTTGTTGACTTGTTGACGAAGATGCTCCACATGGATCCTGCTAAGAGGATCACGCCCGAAGAAGTGCTGGAACATCCGTTTCTTACACTGAGCCACCTTGACCGCATTCGCCACCACAACTAGTAAGTGTGTGCACTGTGATGTTTGGTGTATCACCAGACAGATTGATTCATAGAATAAGTTGCTGAACTCAGTGTTTGGGTATTTTCCAGCTTGAAATTGTCGACTGAGCTCATAGAGGTCTGTGACATGAGGAACGTGGAGGAAGAATGTTTTCCTGGATGCTCTACAAGCGTTTCTACACAGACATCCAGGAGTCCTTCGAAAGACAACCGTCCAGAAACAAAGAAGAGGAGGAGCTCTGCCAGCAGAGACAGCTCTATAAGCGTTTCTACACAGACATCCAGGAGTCCTTCGAAAGACAACCGTCCAGAAACAAAGAAGAGGAGGAGCTCTGCCGGCAGCGACAGCTCTATAAGCGTTTCTACACAGACATCCAGGAGTCCTTCGAAAGACAACCATCCAGAAACAAAGAAGAGGAGGAGGTCTGCCGGCAGCGACAGCTCTACAAGCGTTTCTACACAGACATCCAGGAGTCCTTCGGACCATCCAGAAACAAAGCAGCAGAGAAGCAACAACTTTATATACCTCTTTCTTTCTTTCTTAGTTTTGGTCGTTTTCATAATGTTTGCTTTCACTTGGGCAGATTAGTACAGTTTCTCACTGGCAGTGGACCCCATTTACTTTTCACAGAGAAGAACGTCTCACAGCTGGATTCTGACAAGTCTTTGATATGTCTGGAGTTTCTACATAATCCTGGGAATGGTGGACTTATGTTGCAGCCGAGTAAGAGGAAGTGGAAACTGGTGAAGATAGCCAGCCTTCCGACTGGGATACAACCAAAGCTCCTGAACCAGTTCCTGGACACCGTCTGGTCTGTTATCATCAAGATGGACGAGATGCGCATAAAAACAACTGGCGGAACAAGGTCACCCCCGGCACCATTTTGTTAGTCAGCTCCGTAGTGGTGGCATTCATAGTGATTCTGTGGTATGAAAGTAATAATACTTAGACCAGGGGTCTCAAACTCAATTGACCTGGGGGCCGCTGGAAGCAGAGTCTGGGTGAGGCTGGGCCGCATCATGAAGTGTCCTCAACATGCATGGAACATTGAATGAAGATCATGAACGGCTCTTCTGAACATGGTTTCTCTTGCCTACTCCTTGCTGCCAGAGACTTGGCAGTGCTTCTTCTCACATATCTGAGCCACATTTGGCTTGAGACCTGATCGTCAAATCTTGTGAACTGTCCTGATGAAGTTTCAAAGTTATGGTACTTTTCTAAGGTTTGTTTGTATTTCGAGTCAGTACGTTGTCGCAGCGGAAGCATTGACTTGCCGACCGGAAGTGCCGGCTGTCGGCCATTTTTATGCTAGCGCCACTTGTGGCGGAGGGCTGGAGTGCATCAGCCGTCTGTAGCAGACATGGGTTACACAGATCTCCTGCATATGTCCGCCGTTTTAAAAATATGTAGCGTCACGGAGCTGATTGCTGCAATGCCTTACGGGTGTTTCTGTTCGTCGTGTTTTAGATGTAATTATTGGGAGTTATATTAGGTTTGTAGTGTTACTAATGATTGTGTTGTGTTGTGTTCTTGTTGCTTAGTTCATGTAGTTAGGTAGTTAATCGAGTTTAGTTTAGTTTATTAGATGTAAGTTGGCAACCGGGAGTGAAGAACGTTTTTGTGTGTAGTGTTGTCCTGCCATGGTGTGACTGTCGGATTTAGTGTCAAAATAAAAGCTTGTGTTGCCAACAGTAAGTTTAAACAGTAAATTCATCTTCTCGAGTTTCTCTTTTATATATTCCGGTTCCAAGCTCGTTTCATTCTATTTCCTCTGAAATAGCATGGAATCTCCTGTGCTATAAGCCCTTGGTTCTGTTTTGATTGATTCATTTCACATCAACATACGTCACATTGTCATATTTTGGGCTATTGCTGTAACCAGTAGCAGTTGCCTTTCTTTTTGTGCTCAATCATGGCATTTGCAAATAGTAGAATGTACTGGAGTGGCGGGCCGCACTAATATTATACCTTCATATCAAGGCGGGGGCCAAAAAATATCGTCCTGCGGGCGCAAGTTTGAGACAACTTGTGTAAATACAGAATAAATCCCTTAAATTCATTATAACACTAAAATAACAAAAATTATTTTCCACCACAAAGTTTATTGGTCTAATCTTGTTCAACCATAAAATTTCAACCAGAGCTTTTGGACAGAATATCCCACTTATACACTTCAAAAGGGCGGCTACTTATTTCCTGCTGAACCAACAGTGAGAGAACACTCGTGTGTCCTTCGTCCTTTGCATGTAAAAATACACCCATGGTGGTCGTTTAGAACTCTTTTCCTCTACTGTATTGCAACTGATGACTCGAGAGTCTGGACTCTCCAGTTCAACAAAGAACGGCTCCATTTCTTCTGACTCCATCCGATTCAGATTGATAGAAATTTCCTTCGGTCAGACCTGAAAGTGCAGATGTCGATTGTTTCACAGGTGCTGGATCGTAAATAGGCAGACGCGTTGGGCTTTTCCCACCTAATAGTTAAGAAACTTATCTGCAGACGCGCCACTGCATACATTTCACTCCACCAGCCACAAGGTGGCAGTGTTCTAATCTTTTCTCTGTTGTGCCTTTCAAGCAGAGTCAATAAGATATTAGTGTGTTCCAGATGTCAAAGTAGGTTGGAATTCCAATGTGTGTTTCACAGGTTTTTTTTGTTTTCATTTTTAACACACTGCTCAAATAACCGTCTACTACAAGGTAATATTCAAAACGTCAGGACTTTTGTATTTCAGTTTTCAGTTTGTGGCGTGAATCTGTGGAACAGACTGAACATGGAACTTAAGGAATTTCCAAGCTATTAAAATGGAGGTATGAATAAATTGTTTGGTTAAATTACTTTTTGTCAAACAATACACGAGTGAACAACGTGTTTGTCTTAGATGAGAACTGAGAATATTCTACACTGGGAGCATATAAATACAAAAAAATGGTGTATGTAAGGTCTATAAAAGTATTTTTGTGTGTTTGTGTGAGGTGTGCTTGAGTATATGGAACGGTAGGTGTATATATTTATATGTGACCCTGACAACATTTTACATTTTAAATGTTTTTAACTTCAGCAGCACCTTGGGATTACTTAAATATAAAGTGCACTGCAAATATAATCTAGTGTTATTGTTATTATTGTTGTGTGCATATACATAAATATATAAATGCAACATTGCATATTCAAACAGGTTAATAACAACTTCCAGTGCTTTCGTTCCATTGTTTTTGTTAATAATAAATTGCTAAAGAAATCAAAGTATGAGCCAACCTTCAGAAGCTTCTAAGATTCAGGCTGAAAGTTGGAGTTTCAACAAGTTTGACAACGTGGAATTAGGATTTTAATAAGGCTGCTTACAGTGTGACACGTTGGTATAAGAATGCTGTTTTAAATTGCACTCACCAGTTAATACAACAAACTTACTTAATTGGTTTAGCTTCATCCATTGTGTGAGAAACAACACTATCATGAATGATTGTCATTTTTATTTATCTATTACCATTTTACTCCAGTATTGGTTGCTACAATTCCTTTGAAAATGTAATAACTGTAACCAATAATGTAATAATGCATGAATAGGGTTGCATGTCTTGGCAATGATTCTTTTATTTTTTTATTTCTTTGTTCAAGTTGCTTATTCAAAAATAGGTTTAATTGATTATTGTCTGATCCACTCTCTGATAATAAATGAAATGCAGCATTATTTCTCAAAATGATTTGATTTATTTTTTAATATTTTATTAAATTTTGGGCTTTGTTGAATATAAAATGGTGACATTTACAACGATATTGGTTAATTACACTTTAATTACACTGCATTTGCTGACAGCAGATTACATTCCCACACCACTAGATGTCAGTAGAGGTTCATCAAACACTGGGCTCTGTCTGAGGCTGCTGTGCCTCTGAGCTGCTGCTGGTGAAATATTAGGGCCTGGATGCATACAAATCACCAGCTGGAACCTGAATATCTCCACATCGAATAATCACTTAGTTTCCTGCTCTCACCCCGCAGAGCTGCAAAGTAACTCCAGCAGGAGGGATTTACTGGAGGCCGCAAAACCCCTGCGCTGATTCCGATGTCAGGGTTCATTTTTTAAAAACAGGTTGACTAGTTCTGAGCCAAAATGCACATCCTCAGAAATACCACAAGGTCTCGCTCACGCTTAACTTCCCATTCTATTTCTGCAGACATTAGATTCACGCTCTGTCAGAATTTTGCAGCGTCACCTCCCTTCACCCACTTTTACTGGGATTAAAAATCTAAAATTGTGCTGGGAGTCTTGCCCCCCATTAACGGATGACGCCTGCGTCTCGGGGGAAGCTGCTTGTAATCAGTCACACGACTGCTCGGGTCAGCTGTTCATCAGAAGAAAAAAACAAAACAAAAAAACAACATTATTAATCATCAGCTGTCGGGATGGGATCACAACCACGTCTACAGTGTCTCGAGAAAAGTTTACAGTGAGCATAAGATTGTTGAATTACCGAAAGCTGATTCCAAAAAGTGATAATAAATTAGACAAGGACACACAAATAAGTCAGTTTTTAGCTGCGCTGTGACTTTAAAGCTACAAAGTGATGGCCTGGGAGGTATTTGGAGAGAAATTACAGCAGCTATAAAGAATCAGTAAATCAGCTTTTATTATGGGTTTTGGTGGGTGACAGAACTTTTTTTTAATTTTATTTTTTGATTGGACGCTCACCTCAAACTGCCCTCCCCGGGACCTCACTGGGAAATGCTATGAAATCACCAGCCGGGTGGGGGGGAAACGCCAGTTCTCCATGCAGATCTGATTTGATTGGCACAGTCAGCTGCTGATGAGGAGCCAAAACCCACAGGGTGAAAAATACTGAGAGTAAAGAGTAACCAAAAAAACACCTCCACCTTTTTCTGGTTATTGAAGAGCAAGACGTTGGTGTTTATATTAAAAAAAAACAACTTCCCAGACTGGAAAAGAGCATGTCGATGAAATGGTTTCCAATATAACCCCAAATAAAGACATTTGAAACACCGCCAACCCAACTCCCATAATGCATTGCAGCAATCAGCTCCGTGACGCTACAATATGTTCCGGCTGGCAAGTGTTAATCTAACAGAATCAAGATGGTAAAACTCCATGAAAGAAACTTAAAGAATGATTCAATAGCAGTCTTCAGACTCTCCCAACAAGATATATCTCATGACATGGCAGCACATCCGTTGTTTAAGTTGGAAATGCAGAAACAAAGAAAATGAAAACAACTCGGACGGCTGAGCTGTCTGTGGTACTGAAACCAATGCTGCAGCGCAAATTAACAAGAAAGTAGGAATAATTTTCTGAGCTTTCCTTTGCTGAAGGTCTGGTAACTCAGGTGTTGGTCTCCCATCTTTTAAAAGCTGCTGATTTTCCTCAAAAGAAACTTGTGAAAAAGTCTTTATCGTCTCCAGCGCTGTCATCCTGCCTGTTAACCCGCCAACTAGCTAGAGAGTGTAGCAGCGCGGTATCAATTCACTATTGCACTGTGAACGTACCTTTAGCATTTAGCTAGGGTGTGGCCTTCGGGAGGGGGTGTGGCCTTCAGGAGAGGGTGTGGCCTTCAGGAGGAGGAGTGGCCTTCAGGAGAGGGTGTGGCCTTCAGGAGGAGGTGTGGCCTTCGGGAGAGGGTGTGGCCTTCAGGAGGAGGTGTGGCCTTCGGGAGGGGTGTGTGGCCTTCTGGAGAGGGTGTGGCCTTAAGGAGGAGGTGTGGCCTTCAGGAGAGGGTGTGGCCTTCAGGAGGAGGTGTGGCCTTCGGGAGGGGTGTGTGGCCTTCTGGAGAGGGTGTGGCCTTAAGGAGGAGGTGTGGCCTTCTGGAGAGGGTGTGGCCTTAAGGAGGAGGTGTGGCCTTCTGGAGAGGGTGTGGCCTTCACAGTAAAGGCTGTTATATGCTTGACGCACGGGCATGATGTGCGGAAATTAGCTGTGCAGAATGAGCATGAGAGAATGTGTGTGTTTATACTAAGCGCGGCTCCCTCTCCCAAACTGCAGGGGGCAGTGCATCGCAAACACACTCCTGCCGCATAATTAAATTAGAGCAGATGAAGTATGAGTCTAATCTTGTGTTTTTTTCAGTGTGGATATGCCGCTTTATGCTTTTTCTGTCTTTGTAACTAAGTTTTCGGTCCTCTTCCTCTTCAGCTACGCCTTTTTTTCCCCGCATGACTCCGTCTGTCTTGTCAGAAAGATTTGGAGGCGTACGTAGCGGTGACGTTCCACGTGAGAAAGGTCCGCATGGAGGGGCGCGGTGGCTGAAATGATGTAATTCGTCAGCAAAATGTACATTTTGCATGTTTTAAGCCGATGGTATGAAAATGATTTTGGATTGAGAAGGAATCTGAGGATTTCCACTCATACCAGTATCGGGACCGATACTGCAGGGAGTAATAATAATTAAAAAAAAAAAAGTTTTTTAAATTAAATTAAAATATAATAAATACATAGATTTTAAAAGAAATCAAAGCAGAGAAAATCCCCACAAACATTGGCTGTTGGGTGTTTCGTTAAAAAGGCAACAATTTCAAGTGAAAACGCAAAACCTTGGTTTCGTTTTGGGGTGTCCGTTAACATAACTACGGTGCTCGGGGCCAAGGGCAACGCAACTTTTTCGAAAATGGCTCCCAAGGTGGAACATTTTGGAATCGATTCAACTCTGTCATCGTTTTCAGAATGAGAAAAAGATGAAAATTTCCCCAAAATGCAAAAACTGTGCATTTTCACTTAAAAAATCATTACGTAAATAAACGGTGGCCTTAATTCAGGCTTGTTCGAAAATGCACAAATATGTTTTCTGATTTTATCTTATTTTTGAATCTCTTTACGTTCTAAAGGCACCACTGCAGGCTCGCAGTCTTCTTCTCCGGGAGAAAAGAGAAATAACCTCATTCATAGATCATTTCTTTCCTGCTTTGACCCTTCGTTCTCTTGACTAATGAAAGTCACATTAATCAGACTCGGAGTGAATCACCGAGGTTTTATACAGCTCCTCACACAGTGTCACACTTTACAAATGACTTAGCACTTGCCCAGCAGTCATTGTGCTCCGTCAGTACTTCAAGCTCAAGGTTAGTGTCGCTGAATAGCTGCGGTGGTGAATGGTGACATTACCTCCTTCTGCCCACGAACTTTCAAAGCTTATCAAACACAAATGAGTTATGTCTGAGGAAAAAAATAAATAAAATTCAGTCGTGTCTGCATCTACACTCCAGTAGGAACCAACACAATGTCCATTCAGCATTGTTGTTATTGTTGCCGGCGTCACAGTGGAGCAAACACGCAATGTCGTTTGCGGCACGAACCGCAACACATTTATCGTCATACTTGTATGTAATCTTTGTATTATTTAAAAACACATGAATCCTCGTGGCTTTAGCAGCTTTTTGCTACTATCGAGGCCCCGTTTGCACGAGGTTTCAAGAGAAAGCACGTCGCAGTTTCATTTCAGAAATGTTTCATGTTTGAAAAACATGTAGTCAGCATGCCAGGCCACAAGCTGGCGCTGTTGTTTTTTTTTGGGGGGGGGGGGGGGGGGGGGGGGGGGGGTTGAAAGCAACGGTATTAAGGCCACTCGTGAGAAAAAAAAAACAAAAAAAATGGAGTTTTGATTTTTTTCATCATCCACTTTAAAAAATAAAATTGAAATTACAGAAGAGTTTTAGGGCCACTGAAGAAAAAAAAACTTTGGAGGCAAAAAACCCAAAAAAACAACCTTCGTGGCCCCAGAAAAAGTCGAAAATCAAATTCGAGATTTTTTTTATTTCACGGAGAGACGTCTGTCCATCCCTCATCATTTGCCCGTAGATGTGAATTCCCATTAAATCACTTAATTCTGACTATATCGGGTTGCTTACTGCTTATGGACATGTGATTTTACACAGGCATTCCTTGATTAATAAGAACATTTAAATAAGCAGCCCGGGATCCGTGTCTTTGTCCTTCGTACTCGACGAACTTCCGTGACGGAACCAGGCAGCAGGCTGCTCTGTCTCTTATAATCCTGATACTGATGATAACTGCACCGTGTTTATGAGCTTGAGTCTGTTCTGAAGCATCTTTTCACCACTTCATTAAACCGCCTGATGTGCATTTTGAGGGAGCAGTCACACGCGTTGGCATGTGGATGGACAGACTTTTTTTTTCCACTGTGAAAAAAATAAATCTCTAATTTGATTTTCGACTTTTTTTAAGGCCACGAAGGTTTTTTTTTTTTTTTCAGCCTCCAAATTTTTTTTTTTCTTTAGTGGCCCTAAAACTCTTCCGTAGGAAATGTCTCTGATGATTTGCTCGTATTCGCCCAAATATTCACGATAAATCACACGATTCCGACTATATGGGGTTACTCACTGCTTCTTCTAATTTTACAAAGGATTTCCGTGTTTTTTAATAATCCATAATATACAGCCTACATGATGTAAAAACTCCATTAAACATTTGTATACATGGTGGAAGTTTTATTACAATATGGTTTCTGCGTACCAGCTCCACTTCCTGTGTGTGTGTGTGTGTGTGTGTGTGTGTGTGTGTGTGTGTGTGTGTGTGTGTGTGTGTTTCGACCAGCAGACTTCAACATTGAAAATATTTTTGTTCCCTTAAATTTCAATTAAAATCTAATCATAACTTAGCATCCTTAACCTTCCCAAAATATAAATAAAAATTAAAGGTGGGATTCAAAATGTAGCACGAATCACTGCAAATATTGAAGTTTCAGATTGTTTAGTTAAATTCTGCTGTTGTTAAAGCTCAACAGAGTCTGGCTCGAAAAGCCTTACGCGTTTTCAACTGAAAATGCAAAACCTTCGTTGCATTTCCTCGGTCCTCAGACCCGGTGAAAATGCATCTTTTTGAAAACGCTTCGCCTCCGTCTCCGTGGAAACGGGGAAAAACACTTTTTTTTTTTTTTTAACTCTCAGGTTCCGACTCTGTGCAGACGTCAGGAACATTGTTCCTGCGCGTGAACATCATGGCTGTGGTTAATCGTTCTCCTGCACATGCTCAGTGGGTGAACAATATCAACAATGGCGGCCTCCAGACTGTCATGACTCCCAGTCCATACTCTCCTGGGACTCGGTAGTTTTATCACTCACCCGGAATAGTAATCGAATTACATACAAATATCCGTGTACTCGCCATTAATAATGTTCATATTGTATTGTTTCTGCACTTAGATGTGTGTGCTTTCATGACAAAAACAACCAACAGCTGTAACTCATGGCCTGGCATGCTCACTACATACACATACATCGTGTATCCGGGGACTTAGTTATTTTTTGAAGCAAACGAGCCAAATTAGCAAACCCTCCAGCACGGCGGTCGCTGGAGGAAGCGGCCATTTCTAGAGTGGACAGGGCCTTGAAAAGAGCTGGCATGAGAGCAGGATGTGAGAAACAGTGTGAGGCTTCCAGGTAAGCAGAGGCAGGACCGGCTCGAGGAGGAGAGCCACAGAATATTAAATATAATTTCACGGGATATATTTGGGCCCCAGCTGTGCTGATAAAAGGGCTTTCATTGCGTACTCTGCTTTCGGGGTGGATTTATTTTTTATTTTTATTTTTTTTTGCAAGCGACGTAACCACAACAAGAAAGAGGACACAGAATCAGTGGTTTATACGCTTGTTGCAGCTCGCTGGTGTGTGAGAAACATTTAAAATGTTGATAGAGCACAGATCGGTATGCAGGAGAACAAACTGCCACGGTATGTGTGCGTGAGAGTGTGTGTGTGAGAGTGTGTGTGTTACGTGTGTGAGAGTGTTTGACAGCTTCCCCTTCCCTCACCAGACTATGTAACATAACCCATCCACATTTCTGAGCGTTTCTCTTTTGGTTTATTTCTTAATATTTCCTTCTCTGTGTGTGTCGACCCATCATGTTTTGCTTTAATGCTGCCATTTTGTAAAAACCCGTAACAGCCAGGATTGATCTCCAACAACTTGCCTGGTAAAATAAAGGTCACATAAATAGTAATAAAAGTAATGAACGTGTGTATTTTTCGCCACCTCTGCCATCACTTATGAAGTAATGTGTTTGTATTCTGATCCCAGACATGCAGTGAACTCAGGCCCAATGACGACGTTCCAAGTGGAAACGCTTTTGAGATTTTCCTTCAGAAAAGTGTTACACGGCAACATTTTGAAAACGATGTCCGTTTCCACGGAGACGGGAGCACCACGGCAGGCCACACGTGAAGAACACACTATAGACATTAACCACAGCGAGTACTCAAATATGGAGAGACGGCCATTGTTGTTATCGCAGCGTTTTCAAAAAGTTGCATTTTCGTTGGCTCCAAGGACCAATGTCACGTAAAGTGGCACTTTTTTGCATTTTCACTTGAAAACGTTGTCATCTAAATGGGATCTCGGTTCCTCCATGTAAGTGTGTGTGTGTGTGTGTGAAAAATGCACAACCGCGATTATTATACTCGCCATAAACAAATAAGGCTGCGCACCAGTGGGTGGAAGAAACATCTTTGTGGACGCGACCTGTCGTCAACATGCTGTCTGAACCATCTCAGTAGACTTTTCTTTTTTTTCTAAAGTTCAAATGCCTTGAATATGAAGCACACCACTTTCATCTTTGGCCCCCGGCAGTGAATGAGTTATTGAGACGTCCAATGTCTTCCAGGCAGACTGTTTTATCGATAAATGTAAAAGATATAATGCTTGAGAAGTCTGAATACAGGCTGAGGTATTGGCAGCTTTAGCACAGATGCAGACGCCGTAAATCTAAAGAAAAAATAAAAATAAAGTGGGAGAGGACGAGCGTGTGAAGAAATCTGCTCCCCCCCCTCCCTCCTTATTGTTTCAGTCTCACCCAGCTGCCGCCATTACTGCCACTGAAACAAAGTAATTAGTCGCCAAAATCAATTTAATTGATTTGGAATATACTCATCCAGTATGCAAGAGTGCCTGAGTGATTATGTAAATACAGCGTGTGTCGGTAAAAGAAGGCAAATTACATCAAAATTAGATGGTTTTCATCGTTTTCCAGCGTTTAAATGAAAAAAAAACCCCCAAAAAACAAACTTCGACTTTATGAGCGGATCCACACGCATTCGGACCAGCTGGGCTCTTTGTGTCCAGATGTATTCTGGGATCGGCTCGCGGGGTCGAACTCCTGATTTATTTATCTGGCGCGTCGTTGTCAGGAGACGCATTAAGCCCCGGCGTGTTGAAATTCATGAAATAAAGAGGATGAGGCAGTAACGGGGCGGCGACGGGAGGAGATAGTGACGTCCACCGCAAAGTGAATTACATCAGCCTCGTAAAGCTCCTGGCAGCCAACTTCTGAGGGTAAATCACTTTTTCACATTACCATATTTTGGAAATGCTGTTTGCTTCCTGCACGTTTCAGTTTCTTTCGGTTATTTGTGTGTGCGCGCCGTGCGAAGCCGTGATGATCCACCGCTGTTAAGGCGAGGATAATAGTCAACAAAGCCTGATGGGATATAATGAACAGCGTTGAGCTTTCAGGCTGATGCATTTTTAATTCAATCATGGAAATCATGTCAGACTTTTGATCTTATTCCTTTTTTTTAAATGCACCTTGAATAATACAATGTGTTTTTTTGGTCCCACTCCAGGTATTTGTTTTTGAGCTGCTTTATTCAGAGTCTGTACTTGTCGGCTGTTTTCATTTACTCCAACATTCGGAGTCGGTGCCAGGTCTCGCCACCAGAGACCCCAGGAAGATCGTGGCCTTCTGCCATGGCGCAGATCGGGACGAGCTCCCCCGGAGCAGTGCTGGGCCGTGAAATGAATTCGACATAGTGGCCGCGTGGGGTAATTGCAACTTCTGGCACCACCGCAACTCTTATTTCTCACTGAAAATCAATCATTGGAAAAGAAGCAGCTGCAAAACAGTAAATAACAATTTTGGAAGCGTCACATCCCCCCCCCCGGGTTACTTTCTTTTTTTTTGTAACAGTCTGAATTTGATCAATTTCATTTCAGAAATTCTAGACGGGTCCACGCTGAATCTTGCCAGAAGTGAGCCTGTTCAACCAGTCGGGGGCCTCGGACACACGCGATCACAGCTTTTTTTTTGCAGGTTAATATATAAACGCTGTAGACTGGTGCAATTAAATTCCATTTGATAAGAAATCTTGAAATGTGATTTTTTTTCAATGTAAATTTAAGATTATATTGTAAAAATCAAGGACAAAAAAATAAGCAATAAACTTTTAAAACAAGCAAAATTATCTTTGGCAAGTGCCAAATAATTTACAGCGCAATGGTATTATTGAGCCAAACTGCACTCGTTTAGAAAGAAGACAGTGCTGCTGTGTGCTGTAGCTCCGACTAGTGGCCGTCAAGGGCATTACAGCTAAACGGCACAGACAACCAGTTGGAGCTGAGCGAGGGGGTGAAATTTACCCATCAATCATTGGCTCATTCTTTAAAAATGTTCACACTTTTTTATTAAAAGAACAAGATTAAGATTAATTATATTCTTATATCCTGTCTCAAAAGTCTAAAAGTTGTTGACTCTGTGTGTGTGTGTGTGTGTGTGTGTGTGACAGTAACGTGACCAGAAGTACAAATAATGTGCATGACTGCGACATAGTGCGCCTCTCACCTGTCCCGTCTCGCTTCAGCTCCTGTTGTTGACAATGAGGCTGCACTTTTCTCACCACCATGAAACTAAATGTACCCAAACATCGCCTCATTTTTCATGTGAGGAGCAGAAGGACAAGATCATTAGCATTCGACAATGCTGAGCCATCAATTCTTGTGAGCGATGAAGAGGCTCGAATTATATTTCAACCTGGACCGAACGTTTTGTTGCTAATTCATAGTTTTGATGGAATATTTTCAGGAGTGATATATTTAACGGGCCAGCTGTAATGTGAGGTTTTGTGGCGGCGTCTCGAAAAAAGTACATTTACACCGTCTCACATTGGCACTAAAGGTTTCCCAAGAATATTTGTTCTGATAAAGAGGGTTTTTTTCCCCCAGTATGCTCTACAAATCACCTAAAAATACATATATCAAAATGTTTCTTGTTTATTCATAATTAAGATATTAGATTGACCATAGAAATTACAGTATTTCTTTCAAGTTATATCAGTGATAATGTAGGGTTTTTTGTTGTTGTATTTTTTTTTACATTTTGAACATCTAACGAACATAACATATTGTGAACAAATGAAAGAATAAATTAAAGAATAAATAACGAAATATATAACTAAGTAAATAACTAAATAAATGAATAAATAAACCAATAAATAAACAAAGAAATTATAGAAACAAATAATAAATAAATAAATAAATAAATAAATAAATAAATAAATAAATAAATGGGTGGGGATAATATAATAACTATTCTTCCCAGAGTCCAGAAAAGTCGTAGATTAAACATCACATTCAAAATACAACACATATTCATAAAAAATGTACCAGTACAGAGGTATTCAACCAAAACCAGAGTAAAGCAAACAAACCAAAAAATAACCCACCCTGTAGCTTTTAACAAAATCAAAATAGAAGTTTCCTTTTGAGAACTTAATTACTTGAAGCTGTGATTCTCCAGCTTTGCTACTATATAAAATGACAAACCAACATGAAAACTGTGTTCGAAGAATGTGAATGTAGGTCGACGTCCTTCGGAGGACGACATAAAGACTCAAAAGAAAAACCCACAGATACACCAAACAATCGTGAAACTCGATCAACACCACAGACAGAAGAAGCAAACCCATTATCCAGGAAATATATCGGATGTGTCGATGACAATAATGTATGAATGAAGAAATCACAACTGTATTATTCTTCTGTTGTGTGTACCTTGAAAGGTATTTCTTAGTGTTCCTGCAGGTTGGTGTTTCACAAGTGTTTGCAGGCTTTAGGATGAAGAAACTTTCTATTTAAAGGTGACGTCAGAGTCGGTAATGTCTCCGCACGGAAAAAGAGATGAGAGACTTTCGTCTCTTTCAGACTTCATTTCCAAAACTTGATCTGCGAATAAGGAAGGAAGGAAAATCCAGGCTTGAGGATAACCGATGACGACGAGTACGCGTGACCTTATTTTAAGGTTGGAGAGAAAACAGACTCTTATAAGAACGAGCAGCCATATTGAATAAAAGACAGAGTATAATCTGTTTATAGTCAAAGAGAGTCAAGAGTCAAATCTCCACATTTTTGCGCTGATAATAAAATCGATCATAAAACAAAGATATGATTGATCTGCTCTGACTGTCTTAAAGTCTTACTTTAAGACAGCCCCCCCCCCCCCCCCCCCCCCCCCCCCCCCCCCCGCCACATGGACAAATCTTGGACCGAGGCAGTAAAAGCAGACCTGCACTGGGTGTTAAATGTCGATCACACCCTCCTGGCAGCCCTCTGAGAGCAGGAGAAACGAGTTAAGTTCAGCCAATGCGCAGCGGGGGCGACAGCTGCTTTTATTAAAATAGATGTGTATCTGTTCAGGCAGACGCGCGTACATGCAGATAAAACCGTCGGATTGTGTGGCTGCATCACCGCGAAGCTCCCCCGGTGCACAGCAACCATTTCCACTCATTACCGAAATGACACACATTGCTGGTGAAACGCCGCGTCTAACGTCAGACGAGCTAATGGAAAGAGACGATAACGGTCAGTTAGTGGTTAGATTTGATGGGGGGAGGCAAACCGTCGGATAAAAACGTCTAAGTGGCACAAATGTTGTTTTTTCTAAGAAATAATGACAGAAAATGACACAAAAAATCCACGTAAGATCCGACTTCTTTCATACGTTGCAATGCAGGGGAGTCAAACATAAGGCCCGCAAACGGTTTCAATCCGCCAAGGAAATTGTTGTAATGTATTTTTCTTTTTAAAACAAATTTGAGATTATTGAAAACGAGAATTAGCCTCAAAGCCGTGCTGTCGGTGTGAGTTTGTAAAAACATGCATAATACAGTTTGTTTTGTACATTTTACTCTATTTTGCACCAGCAGGTTTCAATCAATATGGCTTTATGTTGAGCTTGTACTAGTTTCTGACAGTAATTGTTTGGTTATTGAGGAAATAACCCATTTTCATGACATATAATTTGCGCCACAACAAAGAAAAACGGTAAAATTCTAATTTAAAGGTTATTTTAGCACTATTTTACCAGCCTGGCCCACTCAGCATGGAATAGGGCTGCATGTGGTCTGCATTTCACTTTTCTTTTATGTCATAGAATAAAAACAATGAACAAAACTCTGCAGACACACAGCAGGCACAACAACACAGAAGGAATATTTTAGTGATATCACAATATTTTGTGATATATATATATGTATTATTTTTGCCGTTTTTGAACCATAACCATGACTGTAAAAATAATAAATTATCATAATTCTGATAAACATTATTAATGATTTGTTTTGCTTAAGAAAAGCTTGAAACCGTTCCGTCTAAATGTTGTAAATATTGATACCAATGACAAAAAAAACAAAAAATGGTGGTGCACATGTTCAAATATTTGTATGAAAATGAAGAAAGTTAAGATTTTCTACATGGATTTCAACCCCAAGCGAGCAGCCGAAGCACTTTTTTACTCTTTAGCGTTGCCATCTATTTGTGAGATTTCTTATACTTTGTTGTTTTTCAACTGCCAAATGCAGAAAAAAATAAAACAAAACAAGCAAAGCCTGTGGAAAGTTTCAACTTGCTGAAAGTTTCTAGCACACGTGCTAATTCCAAGCAAGTTTTATTCATTCATTCCTCATTTTCATGTGTTGCAAATGTGTTTTCCATTCTGTCAATATTTGCATCTAATGTGTCGCTTGCAGCTGCACGTTTTAAACAGAGAAGAAGAAGAACAGGAGAGGCAGAGGCTGTTGTTGCTTTCTGACATGTGCGGCTTCTGAGCTCCTCACTGCTGCTTCGTCTTCCCTCAGACAGGTTTTGAAGACGACCGCGCTGTCAGAACATCTATCAATAAAACACACACACACACACACACACACACAAAATGGGTGCTCACACACACACACGCACACACACAAGTGCAGCTCTGACATGAAGATGAATAGCACACATCAATGTTTCCATCTTCTGCTCTGTATGGGGCCCGACGGAGGGGCCTCTGCGGCAGACGAGCCGAGTTCACCTCATACCGCTCTGTCACGGCCATAAAAATTACATATAGCAACTTATATGACGTGACTGCACTTAAGCCGGCACTTCTCCCTGCAACATGCTGGGGAGAAGAAGAAAAAAAGTGGAAACGCAGGAATACTCAGAAAGGAAACTGGAAGCAGATTTACAGAGGAAGGGGGCAGTTTTATGGCTCGTGCCCCCGGAGAGTCGGCTGCCGAACGTCCCGGCGACGCCGGAGCGGCGAGCGCGCCGCCCTTCCGTTCCGGCTTCACACGGGGGGGCCTTATTGCACTGCCGTGTGACGGTGCGAACAAAAAAAAAGGGGGACCCGGGAAGATGGATGGGACGGCGGTTTTGAAGGTCGGCGCACTTTTTTTCGCCGGAGATGAACCGGCGCCCGCTGCCGAGTTTGGAGATGATAATTCAGCTGCCAGGTTTCTGTAACTGAGCCAGGGATTTGTTTGGTGGAGCACAGCTTCACTTTCAGTGACGTTTTAGTCCTGAAAACTGAAATAAATAAATAAATAACAACAGTCTGGACCGTCTGAACTTTATCTTATTAATATAGTTTTCCATTATGTTAATAGAATTAGTTAAAAATATGCTTTGATTAATAATTGATGATCAGAAATGCACAATTCTGGTTCACATCCGGCAATTTTATTTTATTTATTTTCTAATTTATGTAAACAGCTTTTATCTGTAATCATAAATAATACAAAAACTCATTGTTATTCGTGTGATTGTCATCGCTGCAGGCAAAAATGCTTGCGACTGAGCCTATTCCAGCATTTGATAAATAAGTAATCGGAATAATAGCAACAACACAAGCACGCGAACCCGGCCCTCAGGTGAACCCCAACCTCGCACCAGCGGCTCCGAACCGGAGCGCGGTGACATGTTTACCTCTGCAGACCACCGCCGGCCGCTGCAAATCTCCCGGGGGGGTGGGGGGTACAAACGCACACGGCAGAGTTCAAGGGCCCCGAAATTGGGGGCCAGAGAAATGTGAAATGTTTCTGTCGCCGGCCGACCGCAGCCATGCACTTAACCGTGTCATTTTGCTGTCCAGCACCCACCACCAACAAACACCCCCACCCCCACCCTCCTCCAAAAACACCACCACCAACGATAGATAGATAGGTGGAAGCCTACGTCAGCCCCGTGGATGCCTCCCAGCTCGTCTCTGTGAGTGTGTGTGTGTGTGTGTGTGTGTGTGTGTGTGTGTGTGTGTGTGTGTTTAAATGAATGTGTGGGCACGCTGCGTTCCTCTGGAGGCATTTTGCCGTTTCCACATCCTTCTCTGCCTATAATTAGCTGTCCCGGTAAAACACGGGTTTGCTGGCGCCTGCAGGATCACACAGTGATGAGCAGGCCGCCCTCTCTCTCTCTCTCTCTCTCTCTCTCTCTCTCTCTCTCTCTCTCTCTCTCTCTCTCTTCACAGCAACACTGCAGACGCCAGGTGGCCGTCCTTGAGCTGAGTGCCGGGCTATATGCAAGTGTGCATCTGGAGGGCAATTAATCAGAGAAGGCAATCGTGATATTATATGATGCCACTCTGGCAATCACAATTACTGCAAAGCTAAAAAAAAAAAAAAAAAAAGAAAGAAGAAGAAAGAAGCGAGCGGTCTGGTGACATGACGCAAGCGTTGATTTGTGCTGTTAAGTTGATGCATAATTGTTTTGGAGGTTTTTCTCACCGGTTCGGCTGGTTTCGGAGCGCCGTGTACGCGGAACTCGACTCCACTACGGTGTTAGTGCATCTCGTGTCGCTGCGTCACTCTAATACGCAGAAACAACCAGCGGATGCAGTCTCACATGCCTGCACGCAGACACAGAGCTCTCTGAAGCTGTCTGACAGTGATTACCCTCAATTTCTATGAATAACTCTCGTCTTCCAAAAACAACATTTACTTCCATGTGAAATGCATTGTACGCTATTTGTTTCTATAGCGTGAGCAGCTCGTTTCTGGTTTGTTGGTAAAATAAAAAGTCTGCATCAGGAGGCAAGGGAAGGTACAATCTCTATTTAAAAAAACAACAAAAAAAAACCTGTTTACCCCACTGGATGATGTTTCTTTAATAAAGTGTCAAAGTCATTCGGCTTTTTTAGAAAAGATCTAGCAAAAATGGGATTTTTACAAACTTTAATGATTAACTGATAATGTGATTGAATATATCTGGTGTAAAATGTGTGTTTGCATATTTATTTACCCCAATTAAAGTTCATGCATTTTTTATTTTTTATCACTGTATGCCACACGTAAACTTATCCAAGCTGTGGTCAGAGGCTGATGGGTCATCGACGGGTGGTTTCAAGTGATAATTTGCATTTTGTCAGGAATAAAATTCTGAGAGATCACACTGAACGCAAGTGAAAAGTTTCAAAAGGTGTTTTTAATAAAAAAAAAACCTTGCGGCAAGAGGAGACAAGTCACATGCAACCTGTTCACGAGTTGCCTCTCATCTTCTACTCATAGATTCAGCTTTTTTCATACAGTGAAATAACAGGTTGTGTTTAACGATATGGAGCAGTGAACAAGCAGTGATGTGATCAGTTTTAGTTCCTCCCTTGGAGCACTTTCAGTTGAGCGGCCAGACCTGTGACGATTAAACAACTTTTCTATCATTTTTGAAAACTGATCTCAAGGTGGAACTTTTTGAAAACTCCAGTCTTGGTGTGGACGGCGGAAAGGGAAGCTTTTCTGAAATGCTCATGCGCACGACAGTCATAGTAGATAGTTCTTCTGCACACGCAAGTAGATGGACAATAACAACAATGGCGGCCTCCAGAATGTCACGACTCCCAGTCCATATTCTCCTGGGAGTATTTTTATATCTGAGAGTCAGTCGGAATAGTAATCTAACTTAATCTTCTGTTCATACGAATATACTGTCATTGTTAATGTTTATTGCGTATTGTTCTCACGTGTGTGGTTTCAATACAGAAACAACCAACAGCACCCACTAGTGGCCCGACATGAAAACGACATCACTTTCAGCTTTTTTGCCATTTCCGTGGCAACGGACATCGTTTTAAAAACGTGGACATCTAAACTAAAATCTTTCCTGAAATGACAACGATGCGGTCTAATTTCCTGGTATAACTGCAACACGAGAAGAAGAAAAAAAAAAAAACCCACTCCAAGCAATTCTACATTAGGTAAACACTGGAAATCACCACAAACACAACACAGCATGGTGGAGGCAGCATCATGCTGCGTGGATGCCATTAGCAGCAGACGCTGCAGAGATTGTAGAGATGGAGGGGAAAATTAATGCTGAAAAATATCCCCGAATCTGAGCGGGTGTGCAAGTGAACTACAACCGGGGAAGACACTTACTTCCTCCGCCGACCTTGAAGGAAGCTGGAAATGTTTCAAAGACAACGAGGCCACTGTTTCTGGAGTGGTCAACTCAAAACTCAGGCCTCTATCCAAATCAGGAATGTGTGGCTGGACTGCAAAAAAAACAAACCAAAAAAAAATGGCCATTCAAGTCTGATCCCTGAGCAACCTGACAGAGTTTGAGGAAAATGGAAACATTGGGGTTTGCCAGCGTGACTGAGACACAGACTCGGTGATTCCAGCCAAAGTTCCATCCACTATAAACTGACCTGAAGGGACTGAAGGTTTATCCAGTCATCAAGTTCACCTTGTGCAATTCTCATGGTCCTCCAAAAAAAAAAAAAAAAAAAAAAAAAAAAGTTTAAAGCACAATAGGGAAACAAAGAAGATGTGAAAGAAACTGTTGAAATGTCAGTCCACTCAAATTAAAAATATGTGCAATACTTTGATTATTGCATAGATGTGATTCTCCAGTATTCCCAACTCCACTGCAGAAAAGTCTTTCTGAGTTTTTCCTTTCCATCTTTTCTTCAGTTGAAATTGTTGGGTTTTTCTCTGCAAAGGCGACTTGGCGTGACTGTGCGGTATTTGGAACTATCAAAATAAAATGTAATTGTTTGCGGCACTAAATATTGTGCTTCATTCATATGCTCATGTGCTTCGGGTTATGGCTCGAGGGTTTGGGATAGTGTAAACCTGTAATAAATGGGTTAACACAAACAATTCAAACAATTGAGCATCGTTATAATCTCTATTTTGACATTTACCTAAATCTCTGAAGTCGCACTCCAACTAAACTACGCCTGTTATTACATTTCTAAAACCCTATATCGTCAGCTATTTGTTTATCCGGACGTTAACGTGAACATATTCAGCGTAAATAACATTTCTACTATCTGAAATCTACTGCAAAGTTCTGCATTAGCATTGGCCGCTTCCTTCCTTTATTTCCACTTTTTTTTTTTTTTTTCTACTTTTTGTTTCCGCTGCTTCTCCTTGATGCGTCTGGCTGATAAATGTGTTTTTACAAGCGGGCGACATTGACATAACTGTTTTTTTCTATTTCACTGCGGCTGACCCCGAAGAGCTAATTAGAGTGGAAAGATGTGGTATGTGACAGAAGCTATTCGGCTAATGCAAACCCTAATTGTCGACTGTGTCCAAAATAATGGGAACAGAAATGACGATGATTCAGTCTGTTCAGGAAAGAAAATGTAATTTAGCGTCCGGGGCTCTTTTCCCACCCTGATGGGTGTGTGAGCAGCCTGACCGGCCGCCTGCGGCTCTCTGAGAGTCCAACCTATTTCTCACAAGAAGGTAAAAGCTGGTGGGAGGTGGACTTTGTGCCTTGATTACATTTTGCATTTAAATGTCAAGATATGCCAGCGCTGAGAGTCGGGGTCACCGAGTTCTGAGATATTCCGGGCCGATAACTTTCACAATGGATGACGCCCGGAGAGAAGGAGGGATTTTTTTTATTTCTTCTCCTTCATTTTGAGGCTTGATTCAACTCATACAGGATTAAATCCACATTTAAATTATTGGGACGGCTGGTTTCTTGTACAACCGCAAAACAATACTGTTACAATCATGTCGAATGACTGGCTTCCTTTTTCTTTCTTTTTTTTTTTTCCCGGTAACGTTTGCTTCAAACTGTCATCGAAGCAGCTCGGCATTGACAATGGAGCTCATTCAAAGCGCGCCGTGGCGAAGTGCCTTGGGGCTGAAAAGCTGGTGTGCTAAATTGACACTTCTGGCTTTTGTAGGGGTGGAAGGCTTTGTGGTGAAGAGAAACTCACACTGTAAACTGTCATTAAGGAGGCAGCACTTTGCTTACACTTTGAGATCCTGTCGACGGCACCAACACAAATAGTACCAGAAAAAAAAAAAGAAAAACAATCTGGTTATAATTGGCCATCACACAACTACAATGGCCGTCATGTCAGCTCTCTACAATGAGTCATTCCTCTTCCTCTTTTTTTCGCCTTGATTCTGGTCTGCACTCCTCCTAACAAAGCCAGAAGAGCGACGGAGACTCGAAGATGGACGGAGGAATTAGAAAGAGTCGCTAATCTGACATGATCGGAGCAACGAGGTGGAGGAAAACTCGAGGGAACGCGGGGTCGGGGGGTTGGTGCCCTTCGTCGCAGGATACACGAGGTCAACGGAGGTGAGAGGTGAGGAAGAGGGTGAGGATCGGGGTCAGAGAGCGAGGAGAGCGACGAGGTTCATGGGTGAGAGTGGGCGACAGCTGGATCGATCCGCCTGTTGCCTTCTTTCACCACAGCCAGCGCGCTCCAGAAAAAGTTCACATTTACAGCATTTTCGGGCTGCATCTAGTTTCCTGGGTTCAACACAACAGCCCACAAGAAAGTTACTGTAAATATGACGGACAGTTAACATATCATTTTCTGTTTTTTGCGTTTGTGTCAGCATTTTAAACACAACAGCTTCCCAAACAGCAAAACCTGTACTTCCTGTTTTGTTGCTATAGACATAACAACCGTTCCAATTTATCTGCCTAAGACCATAACAAATTTTGTATTGTGGTCTAGAAAACCCCAAATAATGTCCAAATATGTGAACGTGAGGTGCCGGAAAGTTGTAATGACAATCGACATAAAACAACCCTCTTATATGAAATTCCTTTCCAAATTGACCCCATTGGATCAGAATCTTCTTACAAGCAGTTTCTTTCTTTGATTCTGATCATTTTTGAAAAGAGAGCTACTGATATGCACTGGCCAGGGTTTGATCAACTAGACGGGTTAAAGTCAAACAGCAGTTAACAGGAAAACTTAGGCCCTGCTTCCGTGAATGCAGGTATACTGTAAAAAAAACTGTCTGGAGCACGTATAGATATTTCAAACAGATGATTACAGCTCGAACATGAACTTTTCACATCCAATCTGAAGGAGTGTTTGATCTCGAATGAAAAGTGACAGCCCTGTTAGAAAGTGTTCCAGCAGATAAAAGGAAGTAAAATGTGAAGGGAAGCACCAATGTCTGACTTTACAGAGGGATACAGGTCTACTGGTCCTTTATAGTGAGTCACAAAAGACCCCTGGACGTCTTTGTTTCATGTGAAAACTGAAAACTTTTCGAAAACGGTCCGGCCCCAACTTGGTCGTCCGTCCAATAAATGTCCATTGTTATTGTTTTTTTGTGTATTTTTCTCTGAGTGCATGTGTGAGTGTGTTTGTGGTTTCATTGCAAAAAAAACCCCAAAAAACAACCGTCAGCACCCACTTCTGGCCCTACCGAAGAACTACATGTTTCTTCCTCTTTTTCCGCCATTTACGTGAAAAACTGACATTATTGCGGTGTAAACGGGTTCTCAATTTTTGTTTACCACAATCACAATCTGTACCATTTATACAACCATTTACACAACCTTCTACTCTTTAATCACACCACGTTATCGTTTAGTCTTTTAACGGGCCCACAAGCGTTTTATCGTTTTCCTTCGATCGTTCCCCGACTTTCCACCATGTTCATTTGTCTCTTATTTTCAGCCATGCCCGAGCGGTAATTCTGGTAAAAGGAAATACAATATTCCGATAATGCCGGAGTCCCCACACACATCCAGTAATCAGAAAAAGATTTGTCGGCCCCAGAGAGAGCAGAAACAAAAGATCGAGTTTTCCCATGCTCTGGGTAGGAAATCTGTAATGTGGGGGCAAAGGGCTCAGTGGGCTCTTGTCTGATAAGTCAAGGCATTCTCTGTTAGTTGCATTGATGAAAGAAAATCCTTTAAAGGGTTTAAGTTTTCACGCTGCTAAAGTCAATAGCGGCTTTCCATTGGGTGCAGGGGACAGTTTCACCCCGCACGCTCTGTTTTCTGTCTTTCAGCCTTTGTTTCTCCCCTGATAATTCATCCTGTGTGAAATTCTTTTTCTCCTTTCCCCTGTAATCTCTCTCTATCCCTCACTGTATCCCCCTCCGACTTATTTCTATCACTCTCCCTTATTTTCACATACGGGGGGCATCAATACTCGTCCGGAGTGGACAATTTATTACGACAGGGTGGGGAATGAAAATACCAGGCTGACAATCAATTCTCCTCTGGACTGTGTCTCGAATCAAAAATGTGTCTCCAATGTCGATTTCATCTCAGCTTTCGCAGCTACGTCTGCATCTGTCTCAATCGATGATCCTCTCTTTGTGTTTACCTTACAGCGTACGCACACGTACGTCAGTATAACATCAGCGCAGGAGAGGAGGTGCACTTTGAGGCTGCAAATAAACTCGTTAGTATACCGTCAGGTGTGTTGCATAATGCTGCATGAAATCATGACACGGAGCATTGGTACAAGACGCAGGCGAAAGCTGCAATTTACAAAATGTGATTTCTATTATTTGATAATGTATGCAAAATAAATTGGGATGTACGCCGGGCGAGGTAAAGTGGAAAAAGATGAAAAGGCCTTGGCCGCCACGTGTGCTGTTTGTATCTACTGTCTGAACCAAGCAATTTCCACCTCAAGGTTGCATCACTTTTGATGGACATATGGAACCAAAGTGCTTTATTTTGGCTCCACTTGTGACAACTCTGAACAAATAACATTTTACTGTAGGAAAAAAAGGAAAAGAAAAACTAAACTCCTTGCCGGCGTGTGAAAAGATGAGAAAACCAGTGGCAGCTGGTGGTTGAAATAAAACGCAAAGGATAAATCTGGTGAATTCGAGGAGGTTAGAGGAGTCCAGGGGCACGGAGGAGGAAGCTATGTGAAAAAAATAAGCACTTCAATGTTAAACTCTGCTGATAAACACTGACCTTCACTGAGGGCCTGTTTACGTGACAATGTTTTCAAGTTAAAATCGAAAACCTTCGTGGCATTTTGGCTCTTCGGGTTTTGGGAGTCACTGAAAATGGCTTCCAGAGTTCAATGTTTAGAATAAATGTCCTGAACCATGTGTCAAACGTGTTGCAAGTAGATTGACAACAAGAAGGATAAAGGAATTAGATTGCTTCTCTACAAATAGTACATCATCGTCTGCATAAGTGAGTGACACATACAGCAGATACTGAGTGAGCAGGTTCATTGTCTTGTTCTCTGCGTTCATGTGTGCGAAGCTGTACTTCAAAAGCGCGGCACTGACGTTCAGTGATCGCGATCGTTTTCAAAAAGACGAGAAATTCTTCCAAAACGAGACAACTGAAAAAAACTATTCTGTTTCGAGTCTATTGTTTTCGTGTCAATGTGGCCTGAATAATGACACTGGTGAATTTGGTTTTTAGTTGTCTTTATGTGTGCATGTTCTTCCTGTGCACGCGTCTAAATTGCTCATGGAATAACAAGAGTACTGAAATATTCTACTCAAGTCAAAGTCTACCAATCTAAAAATGGACTCAAGTAAAAGTTACTTTTTTTTGGTCAGCGAGACAATGTTCTCTCCCGAGTAGCGCAAGAAACCCAATGGGATGTAAATTTCGAAGTAGTTGTTGTTAATCAAACAAAAAAATTTACCAATTTATTCTGCAATGGCAATGAAACTTTGCTAGTGATTGTGTTTTTGTGGTTTAGTGAGGTGGTTTAGTTTGCTGTTGCTTAGTATTTATATATGCAACCGTGAGTGAAAAGTGTCACTGCCACGGTGTTCTATTTGGATATGTCAAAATAAAAGCATCGGGTAGTGCAACTTCACAGATGCCAACTTGAGTCCAAGTGAAGAAGAAGAAGAAGAAGAAGAAGAAGAAGAAGAAGAAGAAGAAGAAGAAGAAGAAGAAGAAGAAGAAGAAGAAGAAGAAGAAGAAGAAGAAGAAGAAGAAGAAGAAGAAGAAGAAGAAGAAGAAGAAGAAGAAGAAGAAGAAGAAGAAGAAGAAGAAGAAGAAGAAGAAGAAGAAGAAGAAGGGAAACAGTAATCAGGGACGGAAAAGCTGCTGATGAGAGAGAAAGGGAAACGGTCATCAGGGATGACGAGAAAATAAAAGCCTCTGACATTAACAGTGGTCATAAAAATAAGTGCTTATATTCAGGGAAAGGTTTTCCATGTTACTTGATACATAAGTATATTCAGAGGACAATTCTATTAGTCCATTAATTTGTAGATGCAAGTTTTACTCAGTAATTGACATGATTGTAGCGCAGCACACTACTGCTATAAAAACACACTCAAATAGAAGCACTGAGTTTCAAAAGGACTTCAAAAAGTACAAGTACACAAAAAACGAATCAATTACTTTCCACCTCTGGTCGGAGCTGTGTGTAACATACAGAAGCAGAAGGTGATATACGTGTCAAAATGAATGGTGCATGTAATACAGGCACAGGATACACATTTTAATAAGCTCCCTAAATCAGAAATCAATGATAATAACCAGTGATATGACTTGCCATCCTTTGTTCTCGTGGTAACAACATCCACTAGGAACGTTGTTTGAGTACAAAAGACAAACAAGAGCAACACAACATCTGGGCAAGACAATGTAGAACATGTAGAGGTTCAGAGTGTTTCTCTGTTTGCAAGGGTACATGTGAAAATGAGCATTTCTTTCATCGGTGCGATGAAAGCTTGAGTCCGATCTCGAAGACAATCTCATATTTACACACTTTTTTTTTTTTTATCGATTCATTGGACTGACATGTGAAATACTTGACCCGGTTGGTTCAGTTTCTCTTTTGTATCCCCCCGACCACATGTTGTAGTGAGGTATCTTTAACAGGGAACATGTGAGAGTGCTGTGTGTATCCCCCCACCCCCAGAGGGTTCCAACACACTAACAGCCTTCTGACCTCCAGTTACAATCCATGGACGACTTGCTTTTCTAACATCTCTGCTGTCACTTAAAAGCCTAATGGCCCACCAATCCCCTGACACCAGCATATTAGGCGGTCCGATACAGCAAAGTGGCCGAGCTTTCTGCGTTTTGGGATAACAGATTGTTTCCAAAGAAGAGGAAGGGGAGAACGCTCATTGAGAGGATGCCTCATCAATCATCATTTAACAGTCTTTAAGTGGGTGTGTGCTTCCCTCAGGGGTTTCAGGAGCCGATTGCTCGAGATATAAAGAGCAAGCCCACTGTATATTTTCCCAGGATAAGCAGTTTCTATAGAAACTCTGCTGAAGGGAAACTACTGAAGCCGTGCAAAAAAAAAAAAAAAAGTGTTTCAGGAAATCCCCATAAGCTCAGTAAACGGCCTCAGCAAACAGCTCATGCTGTGGCGTAAATAGTTGGAAGTGTTTCTTCAACCACATATGAACTATCACTGACCGTCCTCGGTGGGAGCCGGCCCTGCTGCCTGTCTGAAAATTAGATTTACAGCATATTTAGAGAGGAAGAAAAATGGCTCAGAACAGTCACAAATACCGAGGTTTCTCTAAAGGCAGTGTGGTCGGAGTTAAGTCGTGCAGTGAGTGATGGTAAGTCCCTGCAGTTTAACATAAGCATGGCTCGAGTTAGATCTATGTGTATATCTATTATTGTTGGGACTTTAATGCTTCAAATTATTTTGATCAATTACAGAAAAAAAAAAAAAAGTTATGCATTTAATTGTGCTTCACATTCAAACTCAAGTAATTCATTTTCTCTCTGCACCTTAGGCTACGTTTATTCGGCAACGTTTTCCAGTGAAAACATGAAATATATTACGTTTTGAGGTGCTGGGAGCCACCAAAAATCCAAAGTGAAAGGTGAAGTTTTTTCCGGTTTTTTTGAGTAAATGAGAGTAAACACAACTTTTTGAAAATGCTCCTACTCTATGAAAACTTTTCTGAAATGCCGCTCCTGTGGATGCGCACCACGGCCACAGTAAATAGTAAATCTGCACTTGTGTGAGCAGATGGACAAGACAGATTCTCAATTTTCCATAAAGAAACCAAAAACAGCGCCAACTCGTGGCTTTGCGCGCTTGCTACATCGTTTTCAACGTTTCTGCTGTTTCCTTGGAAACGGACATCGTTTTCAAAATGTTGCCACGTGAAACAAAAAAGCAAAATCGACGCGTTTTTAACTTGTAAACGTTGTGAATGGGACTTTCGAACGTTCCTTTAAGTTCCCAGCAAACAGATCGGATAAAAAGTCCCAGTGTGGAAGGCAGTTAAGTACAGCAGATGTAAGAAATAGAAGAAAATGCATCACTTTTGGCACGAGTTTGGTGAAAGCAAAGCTCAGTCAGTTCATATTCAGCGTGCGAAACAATATTGTAACAAAGATTTTACATTTCAGCAAAGAAATTCAAAGCTTTGGCGTCAACCTAAAACAAGAGCTTGAACGCCCGAGCTAACAAAAGTTCTTTTATGACAGACTGTGAGAAAGAGTCTTAACCCGCAGGCTCTCCCCAGTTTATATTTGATCGTGCATTCTGGGGCAGGATCAGTTCGTTCTCCTTCAACTGGAAATATGCACATTTGAAACTCATGAAAAGTGACTGAAGTAAAAGGAATCACAATTTATATTAGCAGCAACTGGGCAATACAACAATTTTAACATTTATTTAGTCAGATCGTTATCTTTTTGACCCTGTACTTCCTTTTTCAAGGTGGATAAAAAACAAGGAGTTTAGCTTCAAGTTAACGTAGCTTTGAGTGAAGACCTGACTCCTCTCTAAAGGATACAAAACCCTCCCGCCAACGGTCCATAAACCAAGTGAAGTCTGAGCGCTTCTCTTTAGCTGTTCTTTTGTCTTGTTTGACTTTACATCTGCACCTCAAAGCTCCAGTTCTCACTTTGACTTTGGCGACACGGCGCAAATCCTCTCATCTCCACTCGAGCTGCAGTGAATTACCAAGGAACTGCATTAGAGTTTGTCTGTTTGTTTTTGTTTACACCTGAATCAAACTCTGCCGACAGTTATTGCCCTCCAACTCTGAACGCCTACTTGACTTCCGGGCGCCGAGCTGTTTCAACAGTTCCTTCACTGTTTAGCATTTACCATTGGCACCAGCGTTAAAGGAAAACAAAAGAGGCTTATGCATGTTACCCAATAATCTTCTTCTTCTTCTTCTTCTTTTTTTTGACAGCGTAATGCTTGATTTAGGAAGGTCTGGTCTACGCCGCGTCTCCGCTGCGAAGCCGGAACGGCAGTGATTCACAACCAGAAGCCTTGTAAAGTGACAGCTTGATGTGCGCCTCTGAATACACAAGCGACAGAAACGATTAAAAAAAAAAAGAGAGAGGGAGAGAGGCATCGAGCGCGTTTCACTCATGCCATTGTCATTCCTGTGTCGCATTTCATCGCTCTCCTAAAGACTCCTTCTCAAACTTGTCAACCGGAGTTACTTTAATTTTGAATTTTTTTTTTTTTTAAAGCAAAAGACATTTTCATACATCAATTTGTATCGCCACCAGCGATTTCATAGTAGAGCACGCGCCTTCACGAGTCTGGAAAGCCATCATCATTTCATATTTCCTTGGCAGCCTCCTCGCACTCTTCGCGTGGATTGAAGACACGGGACGGCGATCAGGCATTGTCGACTACGTGTCTCTCCAACAGGATTAAAATGATCCATTATCAAGCGTACACTGGGAGGATGAAATATCCAATGTTTATTCACCACGGGAGATGATGAATGACTGCTCTGATGGTCTCCCGTGTCAATCAGTCAGGCTGCCTCATTAGGTCAGCAGATTCGGAGCCACGGGGGGATAGTTATTCAAATCCTCAACATTATGCAGAGACAGTGGAAGCACCTTGTCCATGAATAACAATAGCCTCGCACCGGCAGGAGCTTCATGAGCGGAATACGTGGAGCATCAGTGACGCTGCAGAGACGGTGGGTGGGGGTGGGGGTGGGGGTGAGGGGGGGGCTGACCATCCCAGTAAATAAGACGACATCATACATATTAAAATTAGGAGCGGGGGAAAACAAAAGGCGTCGACACGCCGGTCAGCCGTAAATGGAAAACACACAAACACATCAATGCATATCCTCACGAATAAAAAGGGGCGAAACGAAAATAAACAATTTTAAATTTGTTTTGTAAAACCTCGGGGACAGAACGTGATGAAAATATCATTCCGTGGATATGTTTGTGGAAGTTTCTAGTTTTTAGTTGTATCTCAGTAAAAAAAATAAAAAAATAAAAAAATAAAAGACGTAAAGCATCTACAAGCATTTTAAGTTAGCATCTACTGTTGTGCTCTTTCATTTTCCAACAATTCTCCAACAAGTGATTGCAGCCGCCGCTGTCACTCCCCAAATATCAGACACACGCCGACAGTGGCTTCCGAGCGATACCGTCCTAGAACCGTGCAAAAATCCCGACCGATTTGAGCCGCGACCGCCGATTTTACGGGCAATTCTCCCACGATCTGATCTTTCGTCTCACAGTAACCGTTCACACAACAATGTTCCAAGGCAAGATTTTCAAAACAAAATCTGTTTATATGGAAAAACATCAGAGGAGTTTACTTGCAAACTGAACGCAGGCCAACACTTTGAAGTGGACCAGAGTTCAGTGGTTTGGTCTTTACCAGCGAGTGGAAGGGCTTTGTAGTGACTCTGGTTAATGGAAGCGACTGAACGGCACTACTGCGAAAGTGTCCTTATACGCTTGTGCTTCAATATCTCCATCAGACATGTTTAATGCAAGGTAATAAGACATTATTATATAGCCGTCCTTCAGCTGCCAACGTGTACATAAAGTGCAGCCTGAATGAATTTCTAAGAACACAAGCACTCTTTGAAAAAGCATACAAATGCAAACCTATTCACGGTCGCCTGTCAGTGCTTCTGGGCTATTTTGAACACAAAGCAGAGTTGTGAAATTACCGCACAAGTGCAATTTTTAGTTGGACAGAATGAAGCGACAAAGCCTGTCTTTGTGTGATGAGGTATACTTGAAGTTGATTAGTGTTTTGTCAGAACATCCCGTTATATCGGTGTAACCTGGGTGGGAGAGTAACACAGAGAGTGAGACACCACCTTTCTGTCCATTGTGGCCGAGGTGAAGAGAGAGAAATGGCAACGTGCTGGAAGGTGTGTGTGTGTGTATGTGTGTGTGTGTGTGTGTGTGTGTGTGTGTGTGTGTGTGTGTGTGTGTGTGTGTGTGTGTGTGTGTGTGTGTGTGTGTGTCAAAAACTTTTTCTTATTCAATTGAAAATGTGTAAATTTGGGCCTAAGCCGTCCACTCATATGTTCCAAAGTCGGAACCGGAAAAATCTTATCAATTCCCATCCCTAATCGTGCGTCACTGTCTGGTGTTTCAGTTTAACTGGTGCCCCCGTTAACTGGTGACTTCAGGACACTGAAGGCCAACGGCCTCAAACAGAACCTGCCTCTGATTGTGCCTCATCATCGACATTATATCCACCTCCTGTCATGGTTATTGTTGAACTTCTCTGTGAGAATAATTCTACTTTATGTTTGCTATTTGGCCAGTACGTTTATTTAGTTTGATGGCTTCTAATGGGAATATTACCAGATGTTTATTCAAATGTGTTGGACCAATGGGAGTATGAAATTTTACATAATGTGAAGTTATGTCATCTTCTGTGTGTTCTTAAATTCGCTTTAACGTATATTAACTGCTTAGTTTTCTAGAGACTGGATAGCTTATTCATAAGCCAACGATTAAGTCATAGCCCCAATTTGCTTTTTAGAAGCTCAAATATGGAAAAAAAAAAAAATGTCTATTTGCAAAAGGAAAATACCACCATTGTTTTCAGAGGGAGATGGGGTTGGATCTTCACCCGTATGAAGTGTTTATGTTGTGTTTGTTCTTTCCACCTACACGCACTTATTCACAGTTTTTCTGCCTCTCCTTGTCTTCTGTCTGCCCCCCCCCCCCCCTCCGGAGTAAAATATCTGGGTTGCGTTCAGGAATCAGCTACTCACAGTGAGCACCAGGAAAGGCGGTCGAGACCGTAAACCCCGACTACGTGCCAGTACTGTTATTTTCTTCATCACAGAACCCGCCTTGACACAAATAATGGAATGCATTGGCAGTCTTTCAGAAAGACAGCAAGGGGAAAAGTGGGCCACTGCCAACCCTAGGCTATGCAAATCCACCCGCAGCCGTCTGACTTCAGAAATCTAACGATCACAACGAACACAGGCGTTTCCATCCGCTCTTTTTCCAATCTCTGAATTTTCTCTCATTTCCCCCTCTCGATTTCTCTTCGCTCTTTTTCTTCTTCCCTTATTCCTCTGCAGTTCTGTTACTGGCTCCGCCATCTGGTGACGGCGCCCAAGAGATGGACCGGGCTCAACCAAGTGGGGCTTAAAGTGTGGGAGCCTGGCACCATGGCTTCCGATTCCAGAATAATCTCGCTGCGCTCCCGTGACTCATTTCGCTTCTGATGGGCACCGTGACCACTCGAGCATGTGCCTGCAATTAGGCGTCGTGTTAAGTAAAAACTGCAATTTGCAAAAATGCGGGCATGAAGGTGCACTTCAGTCGAACGGAGCAGATTGAAAGGGGCGGAGGCCTGGTGAGGGCTCATGTGGAGTAAACCAATCAATCTACCCATGCTTTGATTGTTGTTGTTGTTTTCTGGGGCCAAACGCAGGAGTTTTGAAACGAGGAAAAAAAAGCTGTTACATCAGTAATATAGACATTTACCTTTAGAATCCTACAGGTTCTTTTTTTTTTTTTATCCAATAAGAGCGGCTTGTCTTAGATGGAATCAAAGAAGAAAAAGAATTAGAGTGACAATGCTTTGATTGCTGGTTCTTTAATGTATTCAAAGAAAAGCGCTAATCTGATTTTGTCTGTTCAGCAGGGGTCCGCTTGCTGCTTCCCTCCTCGAGATCCCCCCACCCTTTTTTTTTTTTTTTAAACCAAATGGAGCAGTCGAACATTGACGCCTCACCATCTGATCTTCGCGGCTGCGATTATCTCTACAAGCCGCTGTCGTAAGCTGACGCACACAGCAGCGAGAGGAGTGTTTCCAAGCTTCAGCTTCAGGTCTGACCACTGGAACGGCTCCTATTTTTATCCCGGCCTACACAGAACGCCCAGATCCACGTCCAGGGAACAAATGAGTCCAGAACGCACGCAAACACACATTTCATAATGTTTATATTACTTCCTCTCTCAGATGAGTGGCCGGAAATTATGACTGCATTTCTGTCTTTATCAGTGTTTGACATTTTTGGGGGAAAGAGTTATTTGCTTTTCCATGAGAGATCTGAGCTGCCAGCTTTTGACTTTCAGCTTGGAGTGAGAATTTTCCTGGTGGGGTACATGAATGCCTGCATATGCACATGGTAATAAATCTTATTTATTCACCAGTATTGTTTTGGCCATGAGGCGCTTCGGGTTTTCCACGTAGGTTTTCTCTCATAGAGTGACCAAGCGGTGTGCATGTATTGTGGCAGCGTTTCAGAAAAAGTCATTTTGTGTGAAGCATTTTCAAAAAATTCCACCTTGGTATTTTCAAAAAGTTGTATTGTCATTGGCGCCGAGCGGCGTTGTCGCGTAAACGCGATGGAAGTTTTGCATTTTCGTTTGAACATGTCACGTAAATGTGGCCTGAAGTGCATCTACAATGTTTCTCCATCAAATTTGACAAAATTAGCAATTAAAATATGTCATCGGTCAACATTTATCAAAGAAAGATAGATAGAACTTGAATTTGAGGGATTTTGGAATCTCCTGCATATCTTTGTAATGACTCTGTGGTTTATTTGTAACTTTGCTCCGTTTTATTTCCCAATTTGGTTATTTTCAGTCTCAATTTGGTTATTTCACATTATTTGTGGTTGTTTTTTTTATGGGCCAGGTTGGGTGGTCTTGCGTCTCCGCTCAACTTTTTTTAGTCTCACTTTGATTTTTATCCTCGTTAGTGTTAAATGTTGTATGTTTCTTTGTGTCTTTACCATTCTGTGTGAATTTGAGGTTATTTTACGTCACTCTTGGGGGTTTTGCGCCTCATTTTTGGACTTATATCGTACTTCTGGACCAAAACTGTGTGTTTATGCTGTACTGTGCAGACCTGACTCCTTTAGCTCCGCAACAAAGTCAATATGGGTCTTTACAAATCTGTTTGCTTTGGATGAACTGTATTTAAGATTGCAGTCATATGAGGAGTCGTTGCAGCGTTCAGTCTTATCCTCATTGTATCTCCAGTTGTTTTTAAATTTGTGACATTGACATTAACAAGATAATTAGCTGTCAGTGTTGAACACTCCTGCTCAGTTATTTCATGTTAAATGAAGACCAGACTAGAATTTAGGAACTAGCAGAAGCGGCTCAAAACACCATCTTGTGGTATAAAGATGTTATTGCAAACCTAAATTGACTAATGGTCCGTGTGGGGAATAACGTAAATACTGTGGCTCGTATTCATGCCCTTTGAACTAATTTTGCACGCCACGCTATTCAGTTATTGATTTGTGAATGGAAAAATGAAAACCATGGATCATTTTACTTCCACTTCACGTTTAATGCAGCACATTGTGCGAGTCTATCGCATAAAATCCCATTAAAATAAATTTTCATTTGTGGTTGTAATTTGATCAAATGTGGAAAAGTTTGTCAGTCGTTAAACTGACCGGCACAGGCCTGACAGCTCACTTCACACTATTTAGTGAGATATAATTAAAAGGGATACTTATCGTTTAAGAAACTATAAAGTCAGACTATTATTGAAAGAAGTAATTGTCTTCCAGATGCAATATTCAGGAACTTGCCCATTGCCTTACACGGTCGCTGGTTTATGATATTACGCTCTTAATAATTGACTTTTCTTCTGATTATTGTGTCTCATGTGCAGTCTGGAAATACGGGGGGGCGCTCGCTGCGGTATTTCTCCTCAAAATGCTCAAGCGACGTTCACAATAATGTGTTTTCATTCATGCTCACGTGAGCGTGCTGATGGGCCTAAATTAAACTGCAAGGGTGTCAATTAGCATGAATTAATACCACGGGACCAGGCAGCACAGCGTGTGACAGGGAATGAAAGTGAATAAGGGCGGAAAGTGACGGCGAGGCTCCGAGCTGCCAAAAGCCACAAATTCTTCTTTCCAGCTGAAGAGAATTCCATTTGCGCAGGCTTGCCTCATGGCAGGAGATCTCACAGCAAGATGAATGACGACGAGCGGCATCGCTCGCAACGCTGAGGAAACAAATGTTGATTCTGAACTTGCGTGGACTCTTTGCACCGCATGAGGTCAGTGACATCAGGCCGGCGGATAACTTCTTTCATACGAGACTTTGCATATACTCAAACAGCAACCTCAAATCCAAAAACACTTTCTCCTTTGTTTATGCCTCATACTGCAGATTCGAAGCTCTGATTGGGCTCCACACGGTCAACTTCTTCTGTCAGGAGGCAGAAATCCAAAAGTGGCTGGGAAAGGATTTATGAACAAATCGGTTGGAGACCTTGTGCGGACAAGAAGCAAGCGTTAACCCAGGACAGGTGGGAAGTGAACCGCGTGGGATGAAAGAAGCCTGCGAGTCGAGCCACATGTGTGTTTCGGCCTCACTCATGTATTTTCATCAAGCTGGTGTTGACATGTCGATGCATCACAGCAGGGCTGCGAGAGAAGCAGGAATCTATCAGGAAAAATAAATGGCATTTGTCTCCAATTAAAGGAGACGTTAATGATGAGAGTCGGAGCTTGTTCTTTCCGGATTGAACATTAGGCTCAGTCACAATATGCCTAAAAGCTTGTCATGGGAAAAGTTACCAGTTGGAAATGTCAGTTTCTCACTTCAGAAGTGCACACGACGACAGAAATTTGCAGATAAATGACAAATAACATAATGACTTACATATATGCAAACACAAGCATATACATGCCTTACTTTTAGACATAACTATTAACATGATTAGATCTGTATTTACATTAATGGCAATCTTTGTTAATACAGGGAGATTATAATTCTCATGTCCCAGCATTCATTTCTCACTGGGAACTGGGACTTTTCCTACTTCCCAGTAACTCTTGAAAAGACTCACAGATGAAGCTGTGACTCACAAATCGACAGCACTTTTGAATGAAAATGTGTAAAAAAGGCGTCAGCAGTTATCCACAAGCTCTTCTTTGAACTGATTGTCCTTGTTTGTCTCTCATACCGTCATGCCAATATATCTTTTTACTTTAGTTGTGTTATTATTGCAATGTTAAGTCACTGATGGTGCCCTGTTCGCTCTGATTCGTTTGTGTTACCTGAACAGAGCGAGTCAGCATGTGACTGGGGGAGCAGCAGGTTAATCAATGCTCTTCCATTCAGTCATATAGCGGCTTTAAAGACACGAAACTTTCCTTTCCAACGTCCTGCAGGACGCTACAATAGTAACACACGGTGACTTGGATAAGTAACTTACTGGTTTGGAAATAGTAACACGTTAGATTACTCGTTACTGAAAAAAGTGGTCTTATGAGAGTAACTTAGCGACGCCTTCCTGTTTACACCCTGTTTTATTTTTGTGTTTTTGTTTAAATAAGATTTCACGTTTATGCTGAACTGTTTTTGAAAACAATGTCACTTTACATAGAAACGGCAATAACGCTGAAAGCGATGTAGTTTTCATGTCGGACCACTAGAAGGTGCTGTTGCTTTTTTTTGTAATGAAACCACACACACCTGTGTGCAGAGAAACGATAATCGTGCGATACATCGTGCAGCCCTACCTAATACTGCATAAACGCCTGCAAATAAAACACCGGCAAACTATAAATGATGTCTTCCTTAACATTTTCTGAACCTTTACAATACCTCTGATGAGTGAGCACGTCTCAAGGAGGGGTAACCGCTAACAGGCTGAAGAGCTCAAACCGCACAGGATGACAGAAGTCTGTAGTCACCCCCTGGAACCACAGATGCGGCTGCCTCATTTATGTGTCATCACAGCGGCGCTGCAGAGGGCGACGCCAGATCCATATGATCTGATCCCTGCCGGGAGTAAACGCTGCTTTCAGGTTCAATTTGAGCAGATGGTTTAAAACCGCAGTGCTGCGAGAAGCGTCGCATGCGGAGGTTTGCCAACAATTTCAAGGCTGTCGGCTGCTCGGATGGATCGAACTGGACATTATACAAGGTGTGCAGTTGGCCAAGATTTTTACTGGCAGCGCGGCGTGGCGCTCAAGACAGAAAGAATTACCTCCCGACATAAATCTCAGCCTTTTTACATAGACTCTGGCTGTATTTCACAACACAGAGGCACAGGATGGAGTTTAAATACCAGTGGGTAGATATTTTGTCAGATGCCCACTAGGCATTTGCCTTCCTTTCACTTTTCCCTGTCATGAGCACACATCATGAGGATTTGAAGTTCAGATTTTATTTTTTAAAAAACCCAGCAAGATGGCATTTCACTCACTCGCTATTTTTATTTATTTTTTTAACCTTGATGTAGTGATTCAGTCACAGCTTTTAAGCTTCATAACTGTGAATTTAATCATTCAGTGGCTTGATTGACAGGTAGAACATCACGGCCGTGGTATTACCACGCCGTATCTCTTGTTATCTGAGCCAGGTAGCATTAGCATAATGTCTGCAATGCTACCAGTAATTAAGTGGGTGAAACATTAAATGTGCAAAAGTGGATCGTCATTTTGTTTACAGCCCTTGTCAGGAGAGGCAGTGAAGTCATCGCTGATCCGGTTGAGGGATATCAATGTCACAGAGGGTCCACAAGTATACGACACGCACGTTATGCACATATATATTGTTGCATCGTTTAAGGAATTTCAATTGAAGATGGAAAGCTTTCCTTGCATTTTGGGTGTCTGTTGGCACGACAACGGTGCTCGGAGCCATTGAAAAAGGCAACTTTTTGAAAACGGCTCGTAATATGGAACTTTTCAAAAACCGCTCTGGCTCTGTCTCCGTATAGAAGATGGAAACGCTGTCCGTCTGTCTACTTCTTCATCTGCAGTTGTACTAAATACTACTGCAGATGAAGAAGTAGAAGGACAACAATGGCGACTCCCAGAGTGACTGGACTTCCATTTCATAATCTCCTGGGACTTGGTAGTTCTATTTTGACAGTCACCTTAATAACAATTCAACTTCATTGTCTGTCCAAACGAATGTCCATGTACTCGCCATTGTTAATTGTTCTCTGCTCGCATGTGTGCGCGGTTTCATTCCAAAAACAAACAACAGCACCCACTAGTGGCCCTATGTGAAAACTACATCATTTTCAAAACGTTGCAGAGTAAACAGGGCCCAAGTCACAGGCGCGTGTTTGATTCCAAGCACTGGGGAAAGGACAAGGTCGAGCAAGCAGCCAAGAATGCCAATGCTGTCAAGACAAAAGTCCAAACACAGAGAAAAGTCTGGATCAGAAGGATCGCCGAAATCACAGGAACACAACCAATGTTGAAACGACTAAAAAGACACACAAGAAACACTCAACATAAACCACAGCTACCAGGTGAAGACAATCACACAATCAACCACCAGGTGAAACACATCAGGGCAGCGAGCAGCAATCAGACACCAAGAGGGGAAAGTCAAGGAGCCTGAACTCGGAGACAGAAACTCAAAATAGCACAAGAACACTAAATGTAAACCACGACATATAGCTAATTGTATACGTTAAATTTCATAGCTTTCCTAAAGACTTTCACGTCCCAGCATTTTTTTAAGCAAATATATTTTTCTAAATAAGTATAAATATACATATAAATACATGAAAATCCTTCATTTGAACTCTCCTGTTTGGACTCTTTCATGCAAACTGATGCTTCTATCATCTACCATCATATCACCAGTGGCAATATTAACCTTGTTAACATTTGTTTAAAAGACCTTTCTGTTACCAGGGAAGTGGGCTACATGTTATTTCTATTACTGATTACCTTCAAAACTCTTCAAGACAGACTGAGAGACAAGCCAACTGACAGAAAACAGCAGACAAAGTAAATGAGACCTTCATTGCCTATTTGATTCCTATTTTCACTGAAAATGACACATTCTTTACATTCAGCGTCTGCCTGCATAATGTTTGCATGGGACTTTTTTTTTTTTTCTTTTTTACTCGTCTCTTGGAACAGGACGAAAATGGCCCTGTCTATAGACTTTGATGTAACTCAAATTGCATAGAGATGGCAGTCAAATAACCCTGACGGGGGCGGCTGTGCTTTTAGTTCCATTACTGGCTGTATGATAAAAAAAAGGAAAAAAAAAGGACTGCACTTCCTTCAAACAGTGGATATATATATTTACAAAAGATGAATACATGTGAGGAAAATAAACGGGCACAGAGTCCTCGGTGTAAAATAAAACAGCTTAATAAATTATGATTACATCTTTCTTTGCTGTAATTTTACTACAGTTTTGAGGGCCGGTGCTTTACTAACATGCCAATATCTGCTCACACCCCGCTTGGCAGATCCATATCGTTTGACGCGCGACATGTAACCCCAATATGTGAGTAATCGTCGATGTGGAGGACGGCAGGGCGTGCTGGTTCGGTGATCACAAGGGGAAAGGACAAAGTGTTCTGGGAGCCAAGATGTGTGTGTGTGTGTGTGTGTGTGTGCGTGTGCGTGTGTGTGTGTGTGTGTTTGCCTCCAAAGAACAAGTGTTTATGAGGAAATTGCATCGCGTGTGGTGTTTCTTTTAGCGAGCAGGTAGGAAAAGGTGTAAAAACACGCATGTCATGAACTTTTACTTAAAAGCAAGCGTGCGCGGCCGTTAACGCTCCCGGTTTGAAGGCGACAGCCTGTGAGAGAGGTGGACTGACCGGGACCGGCTGTTAAACACAAGTGCATTAACGTGTCAGGTTGAAAGGTTCAGACCTTCCCCGGCGCCGACGACAAGTCGAGAACACATGCGAGGAGAGAGTTTTCGTGAAGCTGACGCATGACCCATGTATTGTGTTGGCTTATTCGATTCCTGTTCACACTAAACCTCGTACAGAAAATGTTATTGTGAAGCCAGACGCTGGTGAAAAAGTCGAAAAGAAGCAATAGCCTAATCTATGTGTAGAACGTATCTTCGGCCATGTCTACACGCAGGTATCGACACAAACGCTAGGTTTTCAAAAATAACATTTTCATAATGTTTCACCTGCATGAAAACCTGGTTAAGAGCCACTGTGAGCCTGCCAGACCTGTAGGAGGCAGTGTGAGGAGAAGCCTGGAGCTCCTCCACATATTAGAGTGTGTGCGATTGTAGATGCAAAGAAGCCAACAGCATCCATTGTCATCACAGCAGCCAAACTGTTAACGCGTTTCGCACACGTATGACGCTGACCGCGCTTCTGTGGCACACTGTGACGTTTAACTCCGCCCCCCCCCCCCCAGGCAATGCCTCGGCCTCATGCGTCTCCTCCCTCGCTTGCACTGAACGCCGGCTGGTTGTATAATAACCCGCAGGCGGTGTTTAGGCTGGGAGCGTTGACCATCCACCGGGTGACTGAGTGCACAACATTTCATGTAGAGCGTGACTTGTTGCTCCAGGGTGTGGCGGGAAATACCAGGAAGCACAGCTCTATTAAATAAAATAAAAGGTAATTCTCTCGGGTGGCACAATACTGGTTGAACATGCTATGTACAATAACGGGCTTCGTTTACTAAGATCCTGCTTCAAATATGCTGATTAGCAGGATAGTGTGTTTTTCAGGTGATTTAATAAGCATAACACTATGACAGACATCATGCACAAACAGAACTATTCAAATGACGGCGTTGCAAGTTCAGGGGCCTCATACAGATCGTTTTCATCTTGAGTGGGCCGGACTGGGAAAATAAAAACCGTAATAACCTAAGCTTAAAACTGTTAAGTTTTTCTTTTCACAGTTACTTCACGGGCCTTATGTTTGACTCCCTGGTGCCTTTTAGGAGGGCTGCACAAGACAAGGGTAAAATAAAATGTGTGAATGTTGTTGAGTATTGGGACAAAGATTTCAGTTGTGATCAATGCAAACAATGTAGTTGTTTTTCTTAATAACAGTGCTCTTTCTCTTTTCAACATTCGCCTACCGCTTGGATGTGACTGTCATCCAGTTTTCACCAGCAGCTTTTCAGAAGATGAGCATTTTGCTGATTGTTATTTGTTTGTTTGTGGCATTTGTAGTCCGCAATCTACCCTCAGTCTCTGAGCAGGTGAAAATACTGAACTCACCAATTTTAGGAGTATTTTAAGACAGGCCTAATAAGACAATATCTCAGGTTATCTGTATTAGTATCTCAGCTCAACTCAACTCAAGTTTATTCTTAAAGCACTTAAACAACTACTGCTAAACCAAAGTGCTGGACATAAATAGACATAACACCCCAAAACATAAAGTTTGTTATATGAATATATATGAATGACCTTAAAAAGAAAAGTTGTGTACATGCGGCTTGCATTAATGTTACTATGAAATACAGAGTATTGTTAACCAGAACATACTCAATTGTTCACAATTGAGATCCTTTTCATCTGCAATGCCAGTCAAATACTTATTAATTTCTCCATTAGTTTGCCGAAAAAGTGGGGGAAAAAAAATCCATCAAAAAATTCATATTTGAAAGAAATTGAAGTGGAAAAGGTTGAAAATGCCACCGACATTCAGTTTCAGATTTAGTGACTCACACTGACACTGACACAGAGATAACAATTTGGGATTTATTTTTTTTTATTTTTTTAAATGTTAACACCCACATTCCTGACCCTTCTGTCCACCTTTCAGCATGTTTGCTTTTCAAATCAGGCAGTTTTTGGTACAGACCTGAAGGAGAAGCTACACCTCAGTCGAGGCATTAAGGAGGTTTCAGAGAGATCCTGAAACAAAATCATAAATTCTATGATACTAAAAGAAGTACAATGAAATCAAAGAACAATTTAAGGGATTTAAAGAGGCACACGTTGTTAATTAAAACGTCACCAAACTGCACGGACAAAAAGACCTCTAATCAGAAAATTATGTTGAAAAGTTATTATTTCAATTTAAGGATTATTTTTTTGTTTAAAAAAGCAATTACACCGCTCAGATAATGCAGTGAATATGCCACAATATCTTATGACCATTAACTGATTTATTACCCCCCCCCCCCCCCCCACCCCCCCCCCGCCTTTACAAAATCCAATTAAGATGTCTGAACTATTTTACAATAAGAGGACAAATTAATATAATTTTAGGTTGAAGAGGAGAAAGTATGTGAGTTGGAATTTCTATGGCTTCATAGAGTTTTCTAACCTGAAGCTCTGCAGATGTGGACGTCGTTCTGCACGGGGTGTAAACGACGAGGGTTTCTAAGAGGCAAACGGAGGGAAGTGTTTCCTCAGCGTTTGGACTCACAGCACTGTCTGAATTCTTCACAGTCCTATTGTTTGTGCACGATGAGGGAAAACCCACCAGTGTCACTCTTTCCATATCGATCCAACGCAACTTGGTCTGACCACTTTCACCAGGTTTATCACATAACGGACCGTTTGCTCAACTTTGTGCCACTGACAAGAGATATACGAGCTGAAGGCGGTCAACTCCATCACGAGAGAGAAGTCTAACTGAGCCAAAGCAAACATAGCAACCTGATTGGACAGAAACAGTCAATCAGAACGACTCTGTGCAAGTCTGCGATTGGCTGGTTCTGTGGTACATTTATAGCGCTTGTACCAAGTGGAGCGAGCGTGAAGGCAGAGTCAAAGTGCGTATGGAGAGTCGAACAAGCTCCATCAGTTTCTTTCTTTCTTTTTTTTTTTTTAGGGAACGGTATGGACTCGCTGGAACCAGCAGCAATTGCCGTTGAACCCAAGTGAAGAAGAAGAAGAAGAAGAAGAAGAAGAAGAAGAAGAAGAAGAAGAAGAAGAAGAAGAAGAAGAAGAAGAAGAAGAAGAAGAAGAAGAAGAAGAAGAAGAAGAAGAAGAAGAAGAAGAAGAAAGGAAACAGTCATCAGGGACGAAAAAGCTGCTGATAAGAGAGAGAGGGAAACAGTCATGAAGGACGACGAGACCAGCAGATGGCGGTAATGCGACTTCATAGATGAAAACTACCATTAAACCTAAAAGAAGAAGAAGAAGAAGAAGTGCATATAGAGCGTAAATTTGTTTGGGGGGGGGGGATTTTTTCAACAAAAAAAAAAGGAAAAAGAGTGGAGCATAGATGTTGATCGTGAATGACTTGCGCAGATCTGCGGGGGAGCAAATAACAAAAAGCCGAGTGAAAAAACACCATGATTGTGCGTAAATGTGGCGAGTTGCAAACATAAAGATATATTGTCTGAGCGCAGAACAGATCCATTCCCGTTAATCACACATTGAGGTGACAGAGTGAAAAGCCAAAGTGGACGCGGACCGGAGCACATTAACACAGCAGGAGCCAAACAGAAAGCTCGGACATCGGTTTGGTCCATTTTCTGACGTTCATGAAAAGACTTTCCGCTCCTCTGCTCTGTTGACTATTAGACCATAATGCAGGGAAATTATGCACTTTACCATCAGGGTTTTTAAACGTTGCTCTAACGCCTCGTTATCCTGCAGATCGGTACACTAATGGAGCCCCGCTTCCCATTCCTAATATTCCCACCTTAAGACGGAGGAGCTTTTTCAAATAGCGCCCTGAGACTCAGAGAGTGGTTAAAGATGTTACACAGGAAAACTCTCTTTAATCATTTAAGGGATTTTTTTGAACTTCATTGAACTTCCACGATGCTGAATTTAAGCTGTGCTGTCATTCCTTTGTTTTGATCTTTTACCTTTCACTGTCACTAAAATATTTAACGCTTCTTTGATATGGTGGGGAAATGCATCGAACACATTCGTGATCCTTGAAGTTCCTCTTGCGGATGTTTTTAGGCAAAAATTTTGGCTTAACTGCTCGTGACTCAGCAGTTTATACCCACCGCTTTTTTTAAAATCAAGAATCTTTTTCAGCAGCAGCAACTTTCAGGAAGAAAAGTTCATGATGAGCACACAATAAAAATTAACAAATAACTAGTCAACACAACTGAGCACTTTGTAGCGAGAGACCCAGACGCTTCCTTACAATGTAAAATTACCTCTATTGTATGTAGGTTGAGATTTCTTTTGAATAAGGGTGCTGTAGGAATTGTGTATTGTATTTTTCATTTTCAAACATCTCTGAAACGAAAATGCAAAAACGATGATTTTTCACTTGAAATGCCGTGACTGTTTCTGTTTCATGCATTCTCTTGCATGTTGAGTAAATGAGGCGATGAAACGTTCCACATGTTATTTGTTTTGTACATTTCATTTCCCACAAAATGTCACATTATTTTTGGTAATAAATTATCCATTGAGTACATAAGGTCATATCATCCAGCTTTTCAACACTATGTGCACTATAAAAACGTTGTATTCAAGGTTGAATTTCCCTGATTTTCCATCCATTTGAATATCGGATCGTAGGAGCTGCATTCAGAATCTGCTGTGTCTGTGTGAGCTGGACTGGCTCCGCCCACACATGCCCATCTTGGGAAGAGGAGGAAGTACATCCTCTCGTGGTGCCATGTGCCAGAGCAGAGCTGCCTAGTTGTGGGAGGAGTCAAAGGGAGGGCCTCCCTTGATTGGGATTGGCTCAACCCCCGATGACACTATATAGGGTTTGATTTCTGATTGGCTGGTTGGAGCGACACACTTTTTAAAACCTGAGTCAGATTGGTGGGTTTTTTGGCCGTTGAGAAGACGTGATCGGGGACAGAGTCTATTTGTCTGCTCTGACCGTCTGTCTGCCCATACCTTCATTCCTTCATTCCTTTATCAGTTTTTGTTTCTGGGCAAACAAAAGAAGCTTTTATTAAAATGACAAATTATTGCGGAGCTTTTATTTCGGGGTTCTTCAAATATGAATATAAGCATGTCCTTCAAATATAATGGGTTAATACAAGTGAAACATCTGATGGCATTTGCAAAACTACTTGGTATTGACAGAAAATCATATTAAAAACTTTGCCTTCCTAGAATGTCAAAGCAACCAACAATATTTCGCACATAAAAAACATTTCACTCTGAGCTTTTCAATCTTTGTTGTATTGTTGTTTCTTCTGTTTACATCATCTTTGTATCACAGATTTTTTATTTTTTTTGCCATCTGAAGGAAAGGCTGAATGCATATTTCAGTGATGCTTAATCACACCTGAATCATTTAGCGAGGGCTTCGCCCTCCGTTAACAAGGACGCCTACAGGTATTTTTGATTTAATGGGTGTAGAATTGTGTAATGAATGATTTTGTCTGCCTCTTATTTGGCAGCTATTCAGTAACTCTGTTTGTTTTTGATGGTGTTACTGTGTGAATCGTCTCTGTGAGGTTGAACTGTGGAAATCCTGGGCAGCATCGAAAAGCTCCACTTCTCCATTTGAGGTAGATTTATAATTTTCTAGATTTCATAAATAGTAGTGACAAAGCAGGAAGGGAAGCAAGTTTGTAAACACGAGTTCACTGATTTGAGTTTCACCTCATTTGCTCAATTTAATGTCGATAACCGAGGCCCTGTTTACACGACAACGTTGCTCGGAGCCACTGAAAATGCAAATACGATTCCCAGTAAATTTCCAGTGTACATTTATATCCATGCATGAATTGGTTTAATAACTAAATAGTCAATAATTGAACCAATCCGTCAAAGAAACAATTTAGCACGGGACATCATAGTGGGACACATAAGATTAAAACAAGGCAGTATAAGAACAGTAAAGCGGTAATGCAAACAATAAATAGCACAACAAATAAAACAAGAAATAAAAGATCGCCTCTAAATGAAGTCATTTCAATGTAATTTAGATCTGATTAGGGTTGAGTCACATGCTTACGTTTACGAATCTATGTTAATCTCGTCTGAGGCGACAGGAAGGAAGTCTGTGAGGTCATGTTTGGTTGACCACAATTGGCAATCTTTTCTCCATTTCAGAAACGCGGCACTTCCCAACAATGAACGAACTGTGTTTTATAACCCTGTCGTGAAGGCGTGGGCTTCGTGGGCTCGGACCCCTCTAATGGCTGCTCCCGGCGATATTTATTATTAATGCCGGCCGGCGTCAGAAGCTCATTGGATCCATTTGGGCCGTGCGGTCTTTAAATCTGTCCTCCCGTCTGGCTCCGTCCTCCACTCGATGTGTTGGCCTTTTAACTTGGAAGTCTAAATTTTTTATACGTGATTAGAGGTAGATTTTTTTATTTCTTTTTTTGTTAAATAAAGTGAAATTGCTGAAGAACTTGATGAAGTGTGGCATATTGAGCTGAAGGCCACCGTTCCGCCCAGTGCAGGTATGTTTTTGGAGAGTGCTCCGAGAGCTCTAAAAACAATACGCGGGAAAATGCAGCAAACAATTACAGGAGCGGCAACAAATTTTTTTCCCCCCCCCGAAAAATCAGCATTCAGATTCTGGCAATTTGACGCGTCTCGGCTGGCACCGCCGCCCTGATGAATAGAGGGGATCTCCGCGAGCTGGGAAAGCTTCTTTTACCGCTCTGATTATTAGAGCGCCGCTGATCAAATTTATGACTGTAATTTTGCCTGGACATGCTTGTGTTTTTCCATTTACATATGGTTTATAGAGCTGTGATTTCATTTGCATAATAGGAGCTCAAAGTGATATGCTGATGAAAGCAGAAGGGAGGGCTCTCAGTAAACTTTTTATGGGTCGCCGTTAAAAAAAAAGAAAAAAAAAGAGGAGAAAGCAAATACCACACTGCACCAGGGATCTGAGCGTGTGTGTGTGTGTGTCTTATTGTATTTTCCTCCTCTTCCTCTCGCACACAAACAAGAAGTAGTTTCTTTCAGCCTTCTGGAGCAATGCTGTGAACATCAATATCCCTCAAATGGCAAGAAAACAAACCAGGAGTCAATAGATTGTTCATGCACAAACGAAAAGCAAAACACTGCTGCTCACATGTCTCAAAAGGTGTGCGACTCCCGGTTGCCGTTAAATTAAACACTAATTGCACAAGCAACGCATTCATTCAGGTAATTATCGATACAGGGAGCCAGATGACAGAACGAAAAGCCCGACTGTAGTCTCACCAAACTTTAAAGAAACTTTAATTTGCTTCATGTGGCTTCTCTTTCATCGAATCCGTTCCGATTGTACTTTGGTGATGGGAGAATTCACTTGACTAAACCCTTCCAATGTTTTGCTTTTGTGCACTGGCAAGCGTGATAAAGGTCCACCGTTTCGTCATCAAGCAGCCTCACCGTCAACCATCTGTCAAACGGCTTTTTAATGGCGGCGTCATTGTGCAGAACGATGTGTAATGTTAATGAAAAATATATAATATACCTTTCAAAGTCGGTACGAGCACTCTGATGTGCGATTGGATCAAGCCCCTGGAAAACTGGACTCAGCCTCGGTTGTTTTCCATCACAATATATAGTATGACCGCGGCGTGGGCGGAGTCATCTGAGCTTTTCCTCTGTCGTGTACAAGTGGTAACAAGTGGACGCGTCGGCCAATCAGTGGCCTGCCGTCTGCCGACGTCACATTGACAATTCGCCTCAGCTCGCTCGCCACGAGAGTACCTGGTAGCAGGGACTCACACGTAGTGCACAAGCGTCAATAGCAAGTCGAGTCGAGTCGAGTAGGGTGAGTGGGAACTAGTGGAAAAACGGACTGACAATCAGAACACATAGACCACCTCCCGCAATACAAACCACAGCCACCAGGTGATGACAATCACACACTCAAGCACAGGTGAAACACATCAGGGCAGGGGACAGCAATCAGACGCAAGAAGGGGGGAGACAAGAAACTGAAAGCAGAGACAGTGAGAATCTCAAAATAAGAGACGAAACATGAACTGTGACATGAATAAATAAACATCTTGCAAACTTTCAATGCGTATAGTTATTTTATTTATTTATTTATGAACAATTTGAAATTAGAAACAAATGGAAAAGAAAAGGAAAAAAAAATAATTCAAAAAGCCCATTTCGATATAATGCGTATATAGTTGACAAAAAGATGCAGCATTTCTGAAACAAAAGTCTTTTGTTGGAGCCTCATTTGCCTTTTTTGTTTTTTTTACATGTTGGATTGATGCTACTTTCCGGCAAACTTTCAACAAGGTGATGCAATTAAACTTCTGTTTAAATGCACAACAGCCTGATTAAACTCCTATAAGACAGTCACAGTGTCTGAAACCTCCACACCAGGTGACAATGGAAAATGTTTTGTTCGGAAAGCAGAATGAAAGAGTGGGGATTATGAATCATACCCGGCTCCCGGTTGTGCATAATTAGGAGCTGCTGCCGCTGAAAAGACCGATGTGCTCCGATGACAAATGGAGACTTTTTTTCTTTTTCTTCCCAGATCGGCCCGGACCTTGTCGGATGTCAGTGTCTGTGAAAGTGTTACATGTTCCTCTGAGGGGCCGAGCTGCAGCATGCACATCACCAGAGTGACTCTCTCTCTCTCTCTCTCTCTCTCTCTCTCTCTCTCTCTCTCTCTCGCTCTCACCTCACCCCCGTCCTGCCGGTTGTCCATGGTCATCCATCTGCACCACTGATCAGGTGGTTTCAAGCCGTGGGTTTGACAAGCAGGTGTGGATCTTTTGAAAGGTGCTTTTTGATGTAATGCGGGAGATGTTGGGGTGCGGGGGGGGGGGGGGGGGGGACAAGAGGTGAGAGACGAGCACCTATGAGTGTGTGTGTGTAATGCGGCGCGTGCACGTGTGCTGGCACGAGGGAATATTATTGCCAAGTTTGCCCTTCCCCGAAGTGCTGTGGGTCCAGACTGTCTGTTTTCTCTGGAGTGTGCTTGTAGTCTGCCAACAGCAGCGAGCGAGGTTACATCTTTTGATCCTCCTGCGAAGTGATTAGAAGTGACAGGCTTTCAACCACTGATCCTTTATGTCGCTCTCCTTTTCAAAAGGTTTTCATACTTTATCGCTTGCCTGACGACGGTGAATCAATTAGAAAAAAGAAAAAAAAAAGTTGGATTTTAAAATGTTTAGATATCAAGCATTCTGTTGTTTTTTTTAATGTGATAACAATGTCCTCTCCCACTCCATCTGGAATAAAAGGTTTCACACTTGTTTTGTTCAAGTTGTTGGAGTTAATGAAAATGTCTTCCATCCATCTCCTTACCTGCTTTATCCAACCTTAGATATGAAAATGGATGCAGATGTGATGTTGAGCACACATGTGAAGCCTGATTTACATTTTAGGATGAGGAATAACAGCAAGAGTTCGAGATAATGGGAAATACAGGGAGGAGTTGATGCCGATCGATGAATGCACAATTGCGATGTATTTCTCGTTATTGTAAAATATTTTGACCGATTTTCTTCAAGAATTGATTTGACAAAAATTCTGTTTTTTTTTTTCTTTGCTGTGCCTCTCGCCCACCATCACGTCTTCAACTTTGCGTTTTCAATTCAGAAAAGTTTCACGTTCACACTGCAACGTTTTGAAGTTTCCGTCCATTTGCGCGGAAACGACATGAATGTGGAAAATGATGTATTTTTGATGTTGGGCCACGAGTGGCTGCTGTTTGTTGTTTTAGTGATGAAACCACCACACACACGTGTGCAGAGAAAAATACGCTATAAACATTAACAATGGCGAGTACGCTGACATTCGTATTGACAGACGACAGCATTAGATTTGTATATTGGAAGATTTGGTATCGATCCGATACCAGGTAAATACAGAGCCAGTATCGCCGATATCAATCCGATACCGATATTTTTAACCCTAACATTCAAGGTTATCAAATTGCTAAATCTGGACGAATTTTCATGACCTTTAAGTGTTTTTATGATTTTGTCCGAGGTTTATTAATTCGTTAAACCCAGACCAGAATTTGGGAAAAGTTTGACAGAAAATATTTTATTATAACAACAAATAATTTTGTTCAAATAACTGTAACAAAACAATTTTCCCCATACATTGTAAGATCCGAATTTCTTTCTTAAATCGACAAAGTGTACAAAACTATCACTCCAGAAGAAATTAGAACAACATATTATCTCAGGATGGAGCAACATGCGTGCATACTGGAGAGAAACTCACATTAAGTATCGATCCCATTGCAGTGGTATCGTTTGATATCGCAATCGATATTATTGGTATTTGCATCGATCCACCCAGCACTACTGTCAACTATAAAACTACCAAATCCCAGGAGGATATGGACTGAGACATGACACTCGCGCTGTAGCAGCGTTTTCAAAACGGACTCCGCTCCGTCCTGTGATGGAGAAGTAGGAGGAAACTGAAGAACACTCGCACTCGTCTGAGGAGAACATTCAACACCACTGCTGGGAGTTGAGAGCTCTAACCACGAGCAATCACATTTTCTAAGAGCGCAGAGTAATTACATATTGAAACCGTAGGGAAATGGACTCCTTGGAGAGTCACTCACACAAATACAATTGTTGGCCAGTTTAAGACCCACATTATGAATTACCAACAATATAATGAACCGGTAATAGAAGCTTGAAACAACAATAATAGCTGTTGTTGGATATCATGGATACACATTTACTCTCAGGGTTTCTCGACTTTGTGATATTCATTTATTTGGCTGGCCGACCCGTTGGAGTTGTTGGGTAATTTCTCTCCCTCTGACAGCGGCCTTGGGCTTTCTGTCCGGCATCATCATCTGAAGATATGAACCTGCTGGAGCACGGCAAATATCTCAAAAGTCTCTGCAATCAACCGCCTCCTGTTTGTGCCTTGGAAGTATGTCTTTCTTCTCTGATAACAGGAATGAGACACATTTTAGGTCGGAATTGTCCCAGAAAGAAAGGAACTCTGTGGATATTATCTCAACATGTCTCGTGTTTTTTGTTTTTTTTCTCCATCCGAGTCTATATCAGGTGTCAAACAGAACGCCTCCAGTGAAAAACCAGCCTGCCAGTGGGTCAGTGCTGTTTGTAATTCATTCAATGGTGACTTTTTAGGAAGAATAGCAGACGCGACATGACGCCGAGACGGAGCTGATACAGCTGATACAGAAGCGAAGCTACGCTGGCTGATGCTGATTGATACCAGATCTCTCAGCTAAAAAGAGAAGAAATCTATCGACAAATAAAAACCAAGGTTTTTGACATATTCACAGTTTTTTACACCAGCGTCATTCATAATAGCATCATAATTAAATTACACTTTTTCTTTCAAATGTAAAAATCATTGAAGTTTTATTTTAAGACTGAGGCTGAGAGTTTAACTCAATAATTTTGATTAATTAATTACAGGAGACAGAGAAGATGTTAACGCATTTATTCCTGCTTTGCTTGTGCCACAAAATCTGTCCATATTTACTCTTTGCCATCTAAGTTAGACAATCTGGTTCTTAGATACTGCTGAATGGTGCGTCGGGGGGGGGGATTGGAATATGTTGGACACAATCTTGACTAAAAAAATATGCTGTACACACTGAACCTCACCACTGCGCTCACCGTTATGTCCTTTCATTAATTGATTTGAAGGGACAACAATAACTGTTTGTACACTTTTGTTAATTAGTTAAATAGCAGCTTACAAACAAGTTTGTCAACCTCCTTATTGCCAGAACACTGACGCACCAGACGCATCAGACAAATAAAGCAGCTGCGAACAGTAGCAGGGTAACAGATGGGATCCATGAAACAGATGAGGGAGAGTGTTTTTATGGCCTGGTGGATGGAAAGTTCCAGTTTGGAAAAAAAAACTATAGGATTGAAGCATGAACAAGAACCTAGTTATGCTCATGCATTTAGGAAAAAGAAACAAAAATACAAAGAAATATAAACATGATTTTGTTGTACAAACAAATGTAAGTTTCCTATTGACTGATATATATATATATGTGTGTTGCTTTTTCAAAAATGTGACTGATTAATTACTGAAACCAAAAAAAAAAAAGATTGACTCATTTAAAATGTAATCAGACCTGAACTGAATTTAAATATTTGGAACTGTCAGTGTCTATGAGTTATGATGTGATTGTTTTACTGTAAAAACCCTCAAATGAGTTTGACACCCTTAGTTTATACATTAAACAGGTTGAGAATCCAACAAAGTACATTTTAGAGTCAAACTGCAGCCGGCGGTTCGTGTAACTTGGCCAACCAACACAGCTACTTTGGACTGGTTTTCCTCAGACTTTATTAAAGGAGAAATTACAAAGGACTGCCTGCTCAGTCATTTCGACTTGGATGATGACGATGTCCAAGCAGGAGTCACGTCCTCGGTGCAATACATGTTCAACTGTCCACTGTTAAAGTAAACCAGGACTACTGAAAGAAAACTAAACAATCCACTCGAAATTCTGGAAGAAAACTGACTTTTCTAGAGCCCAGAGTGTTGCTGATACGTTGAACATGGTTTTTCAGAGGCTGGTTTTGACTCGGGGCGTCACATTGTGAACTACAACTAGGTTTCCAAGCAGCACTTGACAGATGGAGAAGGCAGATAGGCTCCATCCATCCATCATCCGTCGATCCATCCATCTTCTACACAGGCTTTATTCATGTTATGGTCGCCGGGGGCTGAGTCTTTTGGTGCTGATGTTGAGTGTTGGGCAGCAGGGCACACACGTGATTGGTTGCAGGATCACTTCTTTCACACATTTTGACACGCAATACAGGAAATACCTGGATGCTGAGGAGGGAGAGCATGCATACTTTACAGAGAGAGGCCCCGAAACCTCAATCCATGGATGGTTTTGTCATTATGAAGCAAACATGATAACCACGACAACATCACATTTGTCCAAACCCACACAGCGTTTTATAGGGGTCATATAGTGAAAATTCACTTTCTGAAGGTTTTCCAACAGTACTAATCGTCCTCGTACCTGGACTGACGCCCCAGAAGTGAAGACAGTCTGTCCTCTCTCTCCCTGGCTTGTTTCAGGTTTTAAAAAGTGTGTTGCTCCAACCAGCCAATCAGAAATCAAACCCTATATAGTGTCATCGGGGGTTTAGCCAATCCCAATCCCACAATTAGGCAGCTCTGCTCTGGCACATGGCACCACGAGAAGAAGTACTTCCTCCTCCTCCCAAGATGGGCATGTGTGGGCGGAGCCAGTCCAGCTCACACAGACACAGCAGATTCTGAATGCAGGATGAAAATCAAGGAAAAGATGGATTTGGGGCATGGAACGTTAAATACAACATTTTTGGACCAACAAGACCATGTGAAAGTGTTGAAAAGCTGAATAATATGACTCCTTTAATCCAGCACCTTGAACCATTAGGCCACAGGTCAGCGTAAAATGTTTAAATGTGGATTCGCTGATGGCTTTAATGAAAATGTATACTAAGCAAATGTGACTACAGGGGTTGTAATGTTTATAGTGAGGCCAGATACTGCGGACACTCATACCAACACAGACGTTCTATGAAAAAAAAGAAAAAAGCAATGGACAGTTTCCCAAATCCACTCTACACTGTCTTATAATGGTTTCCTTTTGCATGTGCAAATGTGACATGAGCAGGCAATGTTACAATCATTTTTCATATTTTGGTTTCTGAAAAGTTT